>NW_025334865.1:2418818-2721170 GCF_020171115.1 Neogale vison
ACAATAGCGGGCAGGTGGCAAGACAAGTGTCACCCTCTCCGTTTCATTAGAAATCAGAGTCTGTTCTGCGGGCTGCTGCTCCTGCTTGCCTAGGCCAAGTCTCAAGGTGGGAGATACCACCCTACAGGGAAAGCCTCTTTGCCCATGCTCCTCCTCTGGGAAAGCACAGCATTCGTTGGGAAATCTGAGTCGCTTTGTGGGATGCTGCTGCTGCTTGCCTGAGCTAGTCTGCGCAGCACGGTGGAAGAAACCCGCATGGAGCGAAATTCTCTTGGCCCTAGCATTGCCACTGCCTGCGAGAGAAGCGTGGATGCACCTCTGGAAAGGGACTTAAGGATAGGGACACGGCTGTCACCGTGATCTCCGGGAGCAAGTCTGGGGAAGGAGCAGAACGCCTCCCCGGGAGAAGAGAAGGAGCTGCTGGCCTTGTCCAGAAACAGTCGCAAAGCAGGAGAGCCGGCCCTGGGAAGAACAGCGGGACGGTGGCATGACAAGCGTCACCCGCTCCCAATGCGTATAGACGGAAGCCTGGCTTTAGGAAGACAGGAGGGGACGGCTAGGGCAGGCGCGCATACGCCACTCTGAGGAAGGAGTCTGGGCAGAAGGCAGGCCTGTTCTGTGTGCCTCCTGTCCCAAGGGGAGAGCATCTCCGAGGCCACCTGTCCCTAGGGCAGACGTGGGCTTGCCACCAGGCGCCATAACCTGAACTCGCAGATACAGCTCCCTGGAAGAAAGGGCAGCCAGATACCATCTTCCTCCAAGAGGTGGCAGCGTTGGGGGTGGCAGCGGTGTGTCGGGGAAGAAGAGGGACAGTCCCCCACTGCTCCCCATCCAAGTGCACGGGCGCTGTGGAGGGTTCCTGTCGCCTCTCCTTTCCTATTGCAAAGGCACTGGCGTAGTCCCCGAGTCCGCCTGAACTCCAGAGCAAAAAGCCAAGCCTTACTACGCCAGGAGATGGCAGTTGGCAGGGAGTGTCATCCTAGACCACGCAAGCTGCTGCAGGGTGGTGGCTGTTTCTGCAAGTTCAGACTGGCAGGGTGATCCCAGGGTGCGACCATGGAGCCCGGGACAAAAAAGCCCAAGAGGCACCAGCTCTCCCGCAGATCTCCTTCCCTGACGCGACAGAGCAAACGCCCAAAGCCTTGCTGAGGAAGCAGCAGCGAAGTGCGGTTCAGGCCAAGCTGAAAACCTCTGCGAAAGCATAGCAGTCGCTGGGAAAAAAAGGTCGGTTCTCTGGGCTACTGTTGCTGCTTGCTTGAGCCTAGTATTGGCAGCACGGTGGCAGAATCCCGCATAGAGCGAAAGCCTCTTTGCCTGGGCATACCCTCTAGGAAAGCACAGCATTCTTGGGGAAAACAGAGTCGGTTCTGTGCGATGCATATGTCGCTTGCCTGTACAGAGTCTCCGAAGCACGGTGAAAGAAACCCGCATGGAGCGAAATCCTCTTGGCCCGGGCATCCCCTCTACTTGAGAGAGAAGCGTGGTTGTGCCTGTGGAAACAGCCTTAACGAAAGGTCATGAAACAGGAGAGCATGCATTGCAACAATAGCGGACAGGTGGCAAGACAAGTGTCACCCTCTCCGTTTGCTTAGAAATCAGAGTCGGTTCTGCGGGCTGCTGCTCCTGCTTGCCTAGGCCAAGTCTCAAGGTGGGAGAAACCACCATACAGCGAAAGCCTCTTTGCCCAGGCTCCTCCTCTGGGAAAGCACAGCATTCGTTGGGAAATCTGAGTCGCTTTGTGGGATGCTGTTGCTACTTGCCTGAGCTAGTCTGCGCAGCACGGTGGAAGAAACCCGCATGGAGCGAAATTCTCTGGGTCCTAGCATCCCCACTGCCTGCGAGAGAAGCGTGGATGCACATCTGGAAAGGGCCTTAAGGATAGGGACACGGCTGACACCGTGTTCCCCGGGAGCAAGTCTGGGGAAGGAGCAGAACGCCTCCCCGGGAGAAGAGAAGGAGCCGTTGGCCTTGTTGTCGGGAAACAGTCGCAAAGCAGGAGAGATTGCCCTGGGAAGAACAGTGGGACGGTGGCAAGACAAGCGTCACCCGCTCCCTGTGCGTAGAGACGGAAGCCTGGCTTTAGGAAGACACGAGGGGATGGCTAGGGCAGACGCGCATACTCTGCTCTGAGGAAGGAGTCTGGGCAGAAGGAAGGCCTGTTCTGTGTGCCTTTTGTCCCAAGGGGACAGCATCTCCAAGGCCACCTGTCCCTAGGCAAGATGTGGGCATGCCACCAGGCGCCATAACCTAAACTCGCAGATACAGCTCCCTGGAAGAAAGGGGAGCCAGATGATATCTTCCTCCAAGAGGTGGCAGCTTTGGGGGAGGAAGGGGGTGTGTCGTGGAAGAAGAGGGGACAGTCCCCCACAGCTCCCCATCCCAGTGCCCGGGCGCTGTGCAGGGTTCCTGTCTCTTCTCCTTTCCTATGTGGAAGGCGCTGGCCTAGTCCCCAAGTCCGCCTGAACTCGAGAGCAAAAAGCCAAGCCTTACTACGCCAGAAGAAGGCAGTTGGCAGGGAGTGTCATCCTAGACTACGCACGCTGCTGCAGGGTGGTTGCTGTGTCTGCGAGGTTTAGCCTGGCACGGTGATCCCAGGGTGCGATCATGGAGCCAGGGATAGCAAAGCGCAAGTGGAACCAGCTCTCCCGCAGATCTCCTTCCCTGACGCGACAGAGCAAACGCCCAAAGCCTTGCTGAGGAAGCAGCAGCGAAGTGCGGTTCAGGCCATGCTGAAAACCTCTGCCAAATCATAGCAGTCGCTGGGAAAAAAGAGTCGGTTCTCTGGGCTTCTGTTGCTGCTTGCTTGAGCCTAGTATTGGCAGCACGGTGGCAGAATCCCGCATAGAGCGAAAGCCTCTTTGCCTGGGCATCCCCTCTAGGAAAGCACAGCATTCTTGGGGAAAACAGAGTCGGTTCTGTGAGATGCAGATGCCGCTTGCCTGAACATGGTCTCCGAAGCACGCTGTAAGAAACACGCATGGAGCGAA
Source organism: Neogale vison (assembly GCF_020171115.1). Classification (NCBI taxonomy): domain Eukaryota; kingdom Metazoa; phylum Chordata; class Mammalia; order Carnivora; family Mustelidae; genus Neogale; species Neogale vison. The sequence goes on from NW_025334865.1 coordinate 2,421,806, forward strand.
ATCCTCTTGGCCCGGGCATCCCCTGTACTTGAGAGCGAAGCGTGGTTGTGACTGTGGAAACAGTCTTAACGAAAGGTCATGAAACAGGAGAGCATGCATTGCAACAATAGCGGGCAGGTGGCAAGACAAGTGTCACCCTCTCCGTTTGCTTAGAAATCAGAGTCTGTTCTGCGGGCTGCTGCTCCTGCTTGCCTAGGCCAAGTCTCAAGGTGGGAGATACCACCCTACAGGGAAAGCCTCTTTGCCCAGGCTCCTCCTCTGGGAAAGCACAGCATTCGTTGGGAAATCTGAGTCGCTTTGTGGGATGCTGCTGCTGCTTGCCTGAGCTAGTCTGCGCAGCACGGTGGAAGAAACCCGCATGGAGCGAAATTCTCTTGGCCCTAGCATCGCCACTGCCTGCGTGAGAAGCGTGGATGCACATCTGGAAAGGGACTTAAGGATAGGGACACGGCTGTCACCGTGATCTCCGGGAGCAAGTCTGGGGAAGGAGCAGAACGCCTCCCCGGGAGAAAGGAAGGAGCTGTTGGCCTTGTGCAGAAACAGTCGCAAAGCAGGAGAGCCTGCCCAGGGAAGAACAGCGGGACGGTGGCATGACAAGCGTCACCCGCTCCCAATGCGTATAGACGGAAGCCTGGCTTTAGGAAGACAGGAGGGGACGGCTAGGGCAGGCGCGCATACGCCACACTGAGGAAGGAGTCTGGGCAGAAGGCAGGCCTGTTCTGTGTGCCTCCTGTCCCAAGGGGAGAGCATCTACGAGGCCACCTGTCCCTAGGGCAGACGTGGGCTTGCCACCAGGCGCCATAACCTGAACTCGCAGATACAGCTCCCTGGAAGAAAGGGCAGCCAGATACCATCTTCCTCCAAGAGGTGGCAGCGTTGGGGGTGGCAGCGGTGTGTCGGGGAAGAAGAGGGGACAGTCCCCCACTGCTCCCCATCCAACTGCACGGGCGCTGTGGAGGGTTCCTGTCGCCTCTCCTTTCCTATTGCAAAGGCACTGGCGTAGTGCCCGAGTCCGCCTGAACTCCAGAGCAAAAGCCAAGCCTTACTACGCCAGGAGATGGCAGTTGGCAGGGAGTGTCATCCTAGACCACGCAAGCTGCTGCAGGGTGGTGGCTGTTTCTGCAAGTTCAGACTGGCAGGGTGATCCCAGGGTGCGACCATGGAGCCCGGGACAAAAAAGCCCAAGAGGCACCAGCTCTCCCGCAGATCTCCTTCCCTGACGCGACAGAGCGAACGCCCAAAGCCTTGCTGAGGAAGCAGCAGCGAAGTGCGGTTCAGGCCAAGCTGAAAACCTCTTCGAAAGCATAGCAATCGCTGGGAAAAAAGAGTCGGTTCTCTGGGCTACTGTTGCTGCTTGCTTGAGCCTAGTATTGGCAGCACGGTGGCAGAATCCCGCATAGAGCGAAAGCCTCCTTGCCTGGGCATCCCCTCTAGGAAAGCACAGCATTCTTGGGGAAAACAGAGTCGGTTCTGTGCGATGCATATGTCGCTTGCCTGTACAGAGTCTCCGAAGCACGGTGAAAGAAACCCGCATGGAGCGAAATCCTCTTGGCCCGGGCATCCCCTCTACTTGAGAGAGAAGCGTGGTTGTGCCTGTGGAAACAGCCTTAACGAAAGGTCATGAAACAGGAGAGCATGCATTGCAACAATAGCGGACAGGTGGCAAGACAAGTGTCACCCTCTCCGTTTGCTTAGAAATCAGAGTCGGTTCTGCGGGCTGCTGCTCCTGCTTGCCTAGGCCAAGTCTCAAGGTGGGAGAAACCACCATACAGCGAAAGCCTCTTTGCCCAGGCTCCTCCTCTGGGAAAGCACAGCATTCGTTGGGAAATCTGAGTCGTTTTGTGGGATGTTGTTGCTACTTGCCTGAGCTAGTTTGCGAGCACGGTGGAAGAAACCCGCATGGAGCGAAATTCTCTGGGTCCTAGCATCCCCACTGCCTGCGAGAGAAGCGTGGATGCACAACTGGAAAGGGCCTTAAGGATAGGGACACGGCTGACACCGTGTTCCCCGGGAGCAAGTCTGGGGAAGGAGCAGAACGCCTCCCCGGGAGAAGAGAAGGAGCTGTTGGCCTTGTTGTCGGGAAACAGTCGCAAAGCAGGAGAGATTGCCCTGGGAAGAACAGTGGGACGGTGGCAAGACAAGCGTCACCCGCTCCCTGTGCGTAGAGACGGAAGCCTGGCTTTAGGAAGACACGAGGGGATGGCTAGGGCAGACGCGCATACTCTGCTCTGAGGAAGGAGTCTGGGCAGAAGGAAGGCCTGTTCTGTGTGCCTTTTGTCCCAAGGGGACAGCTTGCTGAGGAAGCAGCAGCGAAGTGCGGTTCAGGCCAAGCTGAAAACCTCTGCCAAAGCATAGCAGTCGCTGGGAAAAAAGAGTCGGTTCTCTGGGCTGCTGTTGCTGCTTGCTTGAGCCTAGTATTGGCAGCACGGTGGCAGAATCCCGCATAGAGCGAAAGCCTCTTTGCCTGGGCATCCCCTCTAGGAAAGCACAGCATTCTTGGGGAAAACAGAGTCGGTTCTGTGCGATGCAGATGCCGCTTGCCTGAACATGGTCTCCGAAGCACGCTGTAAGAAACCCGCATGGAGCGAAATCCTCTTGGCCCGGGCATCCCCTGTACTTGAGATCGAAGCGTGGTTGTGACTGTGGAAACAGTCTTAACGAAAGGTCATGAAACAGGAGAGCATGCATTGCAACAATAGCGGGCAGGTGGCAAGACAAGTGTCACCCTCTCCGTTTGCTTAGAAATCAGAGTCGGTTCTGCGGGCTGCTGCTCCTGCTTGCCTAGGCCAAGTCTCAAGGTGGGAGATACCACCCTACAGGGAAAGCCTCTTTGACCAGGCTCCTCCTCTGGGAAAGCACAGCATTCGTTGGGAAATCTGAGTCGCTTTGTGGGATGCTGCTGCTGCTTGCCTGAGCTAGTCTGCGCAGCACGGTGGAAGAAACCCGCATGGAGCGAAATTCTCGTGGCCCTAGCATCGCCACTGCCTGCGAGAGAAGCGTAGATGCACCTCTGGAAAGGGACTTAAGGATAGGGACACGGCTGTCACCGTGATCTCCGGGAGCAAGTCTGGGGAAGGAGCAGAACGCCTCCCCGGGAGAAGAGAAGGAGCTGTTGGCCTTGTCCAGAAACAGTCGCAAAGCAGGAGAGCCTGCCCTGGGAAGAACAGCGGGACGGTGGCATGACAAGCGTCACCCGCTCCCAATGCGTATAGACGGAAGCCTGGCTTTAGGAAGACAGGAGGGGACGGCTAGGGCAGGCGCGCATACGCCACTCTGAGGAAGGAGTCTGGGCAGAAGGCAGGCCTGTTCTGTGTGCCTCCTGTCCCAAGGGGAGAGCATCTCCGAGGCCACCTGTCCCTAGGGCAGACGTGGGCTTGCCACCAGGCGCCATAACCTGAACTCGCAGATACAGCTCCCTGGAAGAAAGGGCAGCCAGATACCATCTTCCTCCAAGAGGTGGCAGCGTTGGGTGTGGCAGCGGTGTGTCGGGGAAGAAGAGGGGACAGTTCCCCACTGCTCCCCATCCAACTGCACGGGCGCTGTGGAGGGTTCTTGTCGCCTCTCCTTTCCTATTGCAAAGGCACTGGTGTAGTCCCCGAGTCTGCCTGAACTCCAGAGCAAAAAGCCAAGCCTTACTACGCCAGGAGATGGCAGTTGGCAGGGAGTGTCATCCTAGACCACGCAAGCTGCTGCAGGGTGGTGGCTGTTTCTGCAAGTTCAGACTGGCAGGGTGATCCCAGGGTGCGACCATGGAGCCCGGGACAAAAAAGCCCAAGAGGCACCAGCTCTCCCGCAGATCTCCTTCCCTGACGCGACAGAGCGAACGCCCAAAGACTTGCTGAGGAAGCAGCAGCGAAGTGCGGTTCAGGCCAAGCTGAAAACCTCTGCGAAAGCATAGCAGTCGCTGGGAAAAAAGAGTCGGTTCTCTGGGCTACTGTTGCTGCTTGCTTGAGCCTAGTATTGGCAGCACGGTGGCAGAATCCCGCATAGAGCGAAAGCCTCCTTGCCTGGGCATCCCCTCTAGGAAAGCACAGCATTCTTGGGGAAAACAGAGTCGGTTCTGTGCGATGCATATGTCGCTTGCCTGTACAGAGTCTCCGAAGCACGGTGAAAGGAACCCGCATGGAGCGAAATCCTCTTGGCCCGGGCTTCCCCTCTACTTGAGAGAGAAGCGTGGTTGTGCCTGTGGAAACAGCCTTAACGAAAGGTCATGAAACAGGAGAGCATGCATTGCAACAATAGCGGACAGGTGGCAAGACAAGTGTCACCCTCTCCGTTTGCTTAGAAATCAGAGTCGGTTCTGCGGGCTGCTGCTCCTGCTTGCCTAGGCCAAGTCTCAAGGTGGGAGAAACCACCATACAGCGAAAGCCTCTTTGCCCAGGCTCCTCCTGGAAAGCACAGCATTCGTTGGGAAATCTGAGTCGCTTTGTGGGATGCTGTTGCTAATTGCCTGAGCTAGTCTGCGCAGCACGGTGGAAGAAACCCGCATGGAGCGAAATTCTCTGGGTCCTAGCATCCCCACTGCCTGCGAGAGAAGCGTGGATGCACATCTGGAAAGGGCCTTAAGGATAGGGACACGGCTGACACCGTGTTCCCCGGGAGCGAGTCTGGGGAAGGAGCAGAACGCCTCCCCGGGAGAAGAGAAGGAGCCGTTGGCCTTGTTGTCGGGAAACAGTCGCAAAGCAGGAGAGATTGCCCTGGGAAGAACAGTGGGACAGTGGCAAGATAAGCGTCACCCGCTCCCTGTGCGTAGAGACGGAAGCCTGGCTTTAGGAAGACACGAGGGGATGGCTAGGGCAGACGCGCATACTCTGCTCTGAGGAAGGAGTCTGGGCAGAAGGAAGGCCTGTTCTGTGTGCCTTTTGTCCCAAGGGGACAGCATCTCCAAGGCCACCTGTCCCTAGGCAAGATGTGGGCATGCCACCAGGCGCCATAACCTGAACTCGCAGATACAGCTCCCTGGAAGAAAGGGGAGCCAGATGATATCTTCCTCCAAGAGGTGGCAGCTTTGGGGGAGGAAGGGGGTGTGTCGTGGAAGAAGAGGGGACAGTTCCCCACAGCTCCCCATCCCAGTGCACGGGCGCTGTGCAGGGTTCCTGTCGCTTCTCCTTTCCTATGTGGAAGGCGCTGGCCTAGTCCCCAAGTCCGCCTGAACTCGAGAGCAAAAAGCCAAGCCTTACTACGCCAGAAGAAGGCAGTTGGCAGGGATTGTCATCCTAGACCACGCACGCTGCTGCAGGGTGGTGGCTGTGTCTGGGAGGTTCAGCCTGGCACGGTGATCCCAGGGTGCGACCATGGAGCCCGGGATAGCAAAGCCCAAGTGGAACCAGCTCTCCCGCAGATCTCCTTCCCTGACGCGACAGAGCGAACTCCCAAAGCCTTGCTGAGGAAGCAGCAGCGAAGTGCGGTTCAGGCCAAGCTGAAAACCTCTGCCAAAGCATAGCAGTCGCTGGGAAAAAAGAGTCGGTTCTCTGGGCTGCTGTTGCTGCTTGCTTGAGCCTAGTATTGGCAGCACGGTGGCAGAATCCCGCATAGAGCGAAAGCCTCTTTGCCTGGGCATCCCCTCTAGGAAAGCACAGCATTCTTGGGGAAAACAGAGTCGGTTCTGTGCGATGCAGATGCCGCTTGCCTGAACATTTTTTCCGAAGCACGCTGTAAGAAACCCACATGGAGCGAAATCCTCTTGGCCCGGGCATCCCCTGTACTTGAGAGCGAAGCGTGGTTGTGACTGTGGAAACAGTCTTAACGAAAGGTCATGAAACAGGAGAGCATGTATTGCAACAATAGCGGGCAGGTGGCAAGACAAGTGTCACCCTCTCCTTTTGCTTAGAAATCAGAGTCGGTTCTGCGGGCTGCTGCTCCTGCTTGCCTAGGCCAAGTCTCAAGGTGGGAGATACCACCCTACAGGGAAAGCCTCTTTGACCAGGCTCCTCCTCTGGGAAAGCACAGCATTCGTTGGGAAATCTGAGTCGCTTTGTGGGATGCTGCTGCTGCTTGCCTGAGCTAGTCTGCGCAGCACGGTGGAAGAAACCCGCATGGAGCGAAATTCTCGTGGCCCTAGCATCGCCACTGCCTGCGAGAGAAGCGTGGATGCACCTCTGGAAAGGGACTTAAGGATAGGGACACGGCTGTCACCGTGATCTCCGGGAGCAAGTCTGGGGAAGGAGCAGAACGCCTCCCCGGGAGAAGAGAAGGAGCTGTTGGCCTTGTCCAGAAACAGTCGCAAAGCAGGAGAGCCTGCCCTGGGAAGAACAGCGGGACGGTGGCATGACAAGCGTCACCCGCTCCCAATGCGTATAGACGGAAGCCTGGCTTTAGGAAGACAGGAGGGGACGGCTAGGGCAGGCGCGCATACGCCACTCTGAGGAAGGAGTCTGGGCAGAAGGCAGGCCTGTTCTGTGTGCCTCCTGTCCCAAGGGGAGAGCATCTCCGAGGCCACCTGTCCCTAGGGCAGACGTGGGCTTGCCACCAGGCGCCATAACCTGAACTCGCAGATACAGCTCCCTGGAAGAAAGGGCAGCCAGATACCATCTTCCTCCAAGAGGTGGCAGCGTTGGGGGTGGCAGCGGTGTGTCGGGGAAGAAGAGGGGACTGTCCCCCAGTGCTCCCCATCCAACTGCACGGGCGCTGTGGAGGGTTCCTGTCGCCTCTCCTTTCCTATTGCAAAGGCACTGGTGTAGTCCCCGAGTCTGCCTGAACTCCAGAGCAAAAAGCCAAGCCTTACTACGCCAGGAGATGGCAGTTGGCAGGGAGTGTCATCCTAGACCACGCAAGCTGCTGCAGGGTGGTGGCTGTTTCTGCAAGTTCAGACTGGCAGGGTGATCCCAGGGTGCGACCATGGAGCCCGGGACAAAAAAGCCCAAGAGGCACCAGCTCTCCCGCAGATCTCCTTCCCTGACGCGACAGAGCGAACGCCCAAAGCTTGCTGAGGAAGCAGCAGCGAAGTGCGGTTCAGGCCAAGCTGAAAACCTCTGCGAAAGCATAGCAGTCGCTGGGAAAAAAGAGTCGGTTCTCTGGGCTACTGTTGCTGCTTGCTTGAGCCTAGTATTGGCAGCACGGTGGCAGAATCCCGCATAGAGCGAAAGCCTCCTTGCCTGGGCATCCCCTCTAGGAAAGCACAGCATTCTTGGGGAAAACAGAGTCGGTTCTGTGCGATGCATATGTCGCTTGCCTGTACAGAGTCTCCGAAGCACGGTGAAAGAAACCCGCATGGAGCGAAATCCTCTTGGCCCGGGCATCCCCTCTACTTGAGAGAGAAGCGTGGTTGTGCCTGTGGAAACAGCCTTAACGAAAGGTCATGAAACAGGAGAGCATGCATTGCAACAATAGCGGACAGGTGGCAAGACAAGTGTCACCCTCTCCGTTTGCTTAGAAATCAGAGTCGGTTCTGCGGGCTGCTGCTCCTGCTTGCCTAGGCCAAGTCTCAAGGTGGGAGAAACCACCATACAGCGAAAGCCTCTTTGCCCAGGCTCCTCCTCTGGGAAAGCACAGCATTCGTTGGGAAATCTGATTCGTTTTGTGGGATGCTGTTGCTACTTGCCTGAGCTAGTTTGCGCAGCACGGTGGAAGAAACCCGCATGGAGCGAAATTCTCTGGGTCCTAGCATCCCCACTGCCTGCGAGAGAAGCGTGGATGCACATCTGGAAAGGGCCTTAATGATAGGGACACGGCTGACACCCTGTTCCCCGGGAGCAAGTCTGGGGAAGGAGCAGAACGCCTCCCCGGGAGAAGAGAAGGAGCTGTTGGCCTTGTTGTCGGGAAACAGTCGCAAAGCAGGAGAGATTGCCCTGGGAAGAACAGTGGGACGGTGGCAAGACAAGCGTCACCCGCTCCCTGTGCGTAGAGACGGAAGCCTGGCTTTAGGAAGACACGAGGGGATGGCTAGGGCAGACGCGCATACTCTGCTCTGAGGAAGGAGTCTGGGCAGAAGGAAGGCCTGTTCTGTGTGCCTTTTGTCCCAAGGGGACAGCATCTCCAAGGCCACCTGTCCCTAGGCAAGATGTGGGCATGCCACCAGGCGCCATAACCTAAACTCGCAGATACAGCTCCCTGGAAGAAAGGGGAGCCAGATGACATCTTCCTCCAAGAGGTGGCAGCTTTGGGGGAGGAAGGGGGTGTGTCGTGGAAGAAGAGGGGACAGTCCCCCACAGCTCCCCATCCCAGTGCACGGGCGCTGTGCAGGGTTCCTGTCGCTTCTCCTTTCCTATGTGGAAGGCGCTGGCCTAGTCCCCAAGTCCGCCTGAACTCGAGAGCAAAAAGCCAAGCCTTACTACGCCAGAAGAAGGCAGTTGGCAGGGATTGTCATCCTAGACCACGCACGCTGCTGCAGGGTGGTGGCTGTGTCTGCGAGGTTCAGCCTGGCACGGTGATCCCAGGGTGCGACCATGGAGCCCGGGATAGCAAAGCCCAAGTGGAACCAGCTCTCCCGCAGATCTCCTTCCCTTACGCGACAGAGCAAACGCCCAAAGCCTTGCTGAGGAAGCAGCAGCGAAGTACGGTTCAGGCCAAGCTGAAAACCTCTGCGAAAGCATAGCAGTCGCTGGGAAAAAAGAGTCGGTTCTCTGGGCTGCGGTTGCTGCTTGCTTGAGCCTAATATTGGCAGCACGGTGGCAGAATCCCGCATAGAGCGAAAGCCTCTTTGCCTGGGCATCCCCTCTAGGAAAGCACAGCATTCTTGGGGAAAACAGAGTCGGTTCTGTGCGATGCAGATGCCACTTGCCTGAACATGGTCTCCGAAGCACGCTGTAAGAAACCCGCATGGAGCGAAATCCTCTTGGCCCGGGCATCCCCTGTACTTGAGAGCGAAGCGTGGTTGTGACTGTGGAAACAGTCTTAACGAAAGGTCATGAAACAGGAGAGCATGCATTGCAACAATAGCGGGCAGGTGGCAAGACAAGTGTCACCCTCTCCGTTTCATTAGAAATCAGAGTCTGTTCTGCGGGCTGCTGCTCCTGCTTGCCTAGGCCAACTCAAGGTGGGAGATACCACCCTACAGGGAAAGCCTTTTGCCCATGCTCCTCCTCTGGGAAATCACAGCATTCGTTGGGAAATCTGAGTCGCTTTGTGGGATGCTGCTGCTGCTTGCCTGAGCTAGTCTGCGCAGCACGGTGGAAGAAACCCGCATGGAGCAAAATTCTCTTGGCCCTAGCATTGCCACTGCCTGCGAGAGAAGCGTGGATGCACCTCTGGAAAGGGACTTAAGGATAGGGACACGGCTGTCACCGTGATCTCCGGGAGCAAGTCTGGGGAAGGAGCAGAACGCCTCCCCGGGAGAAGAGAAGGAGCTGTTGGCCTTGTCCAGAAACAGTCGCAAAGCAGGAGAGCCGGCCCTGGGAAGAACAGCGGGACGGTGGCATGACAAGCGTCACCCGCTCCCAATGCGTATAGACGGAAGCCTGGCTTTAGGAAGACAGGAGGGGACGGCTAGGGCAGGCGCGCATACGCCACTCTGAGGAAGGAGTCTGGGCAGAAGGCAGGCCTGTTCTGTGTGCCTCCTGTCCCAAGGGGAGAGCATCTCCGAGGCCACCTGTCCCTAGGGCAGACGTGGGCTTGCCACCAGGCGCCATAACCTGAACTCGCAGATACAGCTCCCTGGAAGAAAGGGCAGCCAGATACCATCTTCCTCCAAGAGGTGGCAGCGTTGGGGGTGGCAGCGGTGTGTCGGGGAAGAAGAGGGACAGTCCCCCACTGCTCCCCATCAAGTGCACGGGCGCTGTGGAGGGTTCCAGTCGCCTCTCCTTTCCTATTGCAAAGGCACTGGCGTAGTCCCCGAGTCCGCCTGAACTCCAGAGCAAAAAGCCAAGCCTTACTACGCCAGGAGATGGCAGTTGGCAGGGAGTGTCATCCTAGACCACGCAAGCTGCTGCAGGGTGGTGGCTGTTTCTGCAAGTTCAGACTGGCAGGGTGATCCCAGGGTGCGACCATGGAGCCCGGGACAAAAAAGCCCAAGAGGCACCAGCTCTCCCGCAGATCTCCTTCCCTGACGCGACAGAGCAAACGCCCAAAGCCTTGCTGAGGAAGCAGCAGCGAAGTGCGGTTCAGGCCAAGCTGAAAACCTCTGCGAAAGCATAGCAGTCGCTGGGAAAAAAAGAGTCGGTTCTCTGGGCTACTGTTGCTGCTTGCTTGAGCCTAGTATTGGCAGCACGGTGGCAGAATCCCGCATAGAGCGAAAGCCTCTTTGACTGGGCATACCCTCTAGGAAAGCACAGCATTCTTGGGGAAAACAGAGTCGGTTCTGTGCGATGCATATGTCGCTTGCCTGTACAGAGTCTCCGAAGCACGGTGAAAGAAACCCGCATGGAGCGAAATCCTCTTGGCCCGGGCATCCCCTCTACTTGAAAGAGAAGCGTGGTTGTGCCTGTGGAAACAGCCTTAACGAAAGGTCATGAAACAGGAGAGCCTGCATTGCAACAATAGCGGACAGGTGGCAAGAAAAGTGTCACCCTCTCCGTTTGCTTAGAAATCAGAGTCGGTTCTGCGGGCTGCTGCTCCTGCTTGCCTAGGCCAAGTCTCAAGGTGGGAGAAACCACCATACAGCGAAAGCCTCTTTGCCCAGGCTCCTCCTCTGGGAAAGCACAGCATTCGTTGGGAAATCTGAGTCGCTTTGTGGGATGCTGTTGCTACTTGACTGAGCTAGTCTGCGCAGCACGGTGGAAGAAACCCGCATGGAGCGAAATTCTCTGGGTCCTAGCATCCCCACTGCCTGCGAGAGAAGCGTGGATGCACATCTGGAAAGGGCCTTAAGGATAGGGACACGGCTGACACCGTGTTCCCCGGGAGCAAGTCTGGGGAAGGAGCAGAACGCCTCCCCGGGAGAAGAGAAGGAGCCGTTGGCCTTGTTGTCGGGAAACAGTCGCAAAGCAGGAGAGATTGCCCTGGGAAGAACAGAGGGACGGTGGCAAGACAAGCGTCACCCGCTCCCTGTGCGTAGAGACGGAAGCCTGGCTTTATGAAGACACGAGGGGATGGCTAGGGCAGACGCACATACTCTGCTCTGAGGAAGGAGTCTGGGCAGAAGGAAGGCCTGTTCTGTGTGCCTTTTGTCCCAAGGGGACAGCATCTCCAAGGCCACCTGTCCCTAGGCAAGATGTCGGCATGCCACCAGGCGCCATAACCTAAACTCGCAGATACAGCTCCCTGGAAGAAAGGGGAGCCAGATGATATCTTCCTCCAAGAGGTGGCAGCTTTGGGGGAGGAAGGGGGTGTGTCGTGGAAGAAGAGAGGACAGTCCCCCACAGCTCCCCATCCCAGTGCCCGGGCGCTGTGCAGGGTTCCTGTCTCTTCTCCTTTCCTATGTGGAAGGCGCTGGCCTAGTCCCCAAGTCCGCCTGAACTCGAGAGCAAAAAGCCAAGCCTTACTACGCCAGAAGAAGGCAGTTGGCAGGGAGTGTCATCCTAGACCACGCACGCTGCTGCAGGGTGGTTGCTGTGTCTGCGAGGTTCAGCCTGGCACGGTGATCCCAGGGTGCGATCATGGAGCCAGGGATAGCAAAGCCCAAGTGGAACCAGCTCTCCCGCAGATCTCCTTCCCTGACGCGACAGAGCAAACGCCCAAAGCCTTGCTGAGGAAGCAGCAGCGAAGTGCGGTTCAGGCCAAGCTGAAAACCTCTGCCAAAGCATAGCAGTCACTGGGAAAAAAGAGTCGGTTCTCTGGGCTTCTGTTGCTGCTTGCTTGAGCCTAGTATTGGCAGCACGGTGGCAGAATCCCGCATAGAGCGAAAGCCTCTTTGCCTGGGCATCCCCTCTAGGAAAGCACAGCATTCTTGGGGAAAACAGAGTCGGTTCTGTGCGATGCAGATGCCGCTTGCCTGAACATGGTCTCCGAAGCACGTTGTAAGAAACACGCATGGAGCGAAATCCTCTTGGCCCGGGCATCCCCTGTACTTGAGAGCGAAGCGTGGTTGTGACTGTGGAAACAGTCTTAACGAAAGGTCATGAAACAGGAGAGCATGCATTGCAACAATAGCGGGCAGGTGGCAAGACAAGTGTCACCCTCTCCGTTTGCATAGAAATCAGAGTCTGTTCTGCGGGCTGCTGCTCCTGCTTGCCTAGGCCAAGTCTCAAGGTGGGAGATACCACCCTACAGGGAAAGCCTCTTTGCCCAGGCTCCTCCTCTGGGAAAGCACAGCATTCGTTGGGAAATCTGAGTCGCTTTGTGGGATGCTGCTGCTGCTTGCCTGAGCTAGTCTGCGCAGCACGGTGGAAGAAACCCGCATGGAGCGAAATTCTCTTGGCCCTAGCATCGCCACTGCCTGCGTGAGAAGCGTGGATGCACATCTGGAAAGGGACTTAAGGATAGGGACACGGCTGTCACCGTGATCTCCGGGAGCAAGTCTGGGGAAGGAGCAGAACGCCTCCCCGGGAGAAAGGAAGGAGCTGTTGGCCTTGTCCAGAAACAGTCGCAAAGCAGGAGAGCCTGCCCAGGGAAGAACAGCGGGACGGTGGCATGACAAGCGTCACCCGCTCCCAATGCGTATAGACGGAAGCCTGGCTTTAGGAAGACAGGAGGGGACGGCTAGGGCAGGCGCGCATACGCCACACTGAGGACGGAGTCTGGGCAGAAGGCAGGCCTGTTCTGTGTGCCTCCTGTCCCAAGGGGAGAGCATCTACGAGGCCACCTGTCCCTAGGGCAGACGTGGGCTTGCCACCAGGCGCCATAACCTGAACTCGCAGATACAGCTCCCTGGAAGAAAGGGCAGCCAGATACCATCTTCCTCCAAGAGGTGGCAGCGTTGGGGGTGGCAGCGGTGTGTCGGGGAAGAAGATGGGACAGTCCCCCACTGCTCCCCATCCAAGTGCACGGGCGCTGTGGAGGGTTCCTGTCGCCTCTCCTTTCCTATTGCAAAGGCACTGGCGTAGTCCCCGAGTCCGCCTGAACTCCAGAGCAAAAAGCCAAGCCTTACTACGCCAGGAGATGGCAGTTGGCAGGGAGTGTCATCCTAGACCACGCAAGCTGCTGCAGGGTGGTGGCTGTTTCTGCAAGTTCAGACTGGCAGGGTGATCCCAGGGTGCGACCATGGAGCCCGGGACAAAAAAGCCGAAGAGTCACCAGCTCTCCCGCAGATCTCCTTCCCTGATGCGACAGAGCGAACGCCCAAAGCCTTGCTGAGGAAGCAGCAGCGAAGTGCGGTTCAGGCCAAGCTGAAAACCTCTGCGAAAGCATAGCAGTCGCTGGGAAAAAAGAGTCGGTTCTCTGGGCTACTGTTGTTGCTTGCTTGAAGCTAGTATTGGCAGCACGGTGGCAGAATCCCGCATAGAGCGAAAGCCTCCTTGCCTGGGCATCCCCTCTAGGAAAGCACAGCATTCTTGGGGAAAACAGAGTCGGTTCTGTGCGATGCATATGTCGCTTGCCTGTACAGATTCTCCGAAGCACGGTGAAAGAAACCCGCATGGAGCGAAATCCTCTTGGCCCGGGCATCCCCTCTACTTGAGAGAGAAGCGTGGTTGTGCCTGTGGAAACAGCCTTAACGAAAGGTCATGAAACAGGAGAGCATGCATTGCAACAATAGCGGACAGGTGGCAAGACAAGTGTCACCCTCTCCGTTTGCTTAGAAATCAGAGTCGGTTCTGCGGGCTGCTGCTCCTGCTTGCCTAGGCCAAGTCTCAAGGTGGGAGAACCCACCATACAGCGAAAGCCTCTTTGCCCAGGCTCCTCCTCTGGGAAAGCACAGCATTCGTTGGGAAATCTGAGTCGTTTTGTGGGATGCTGTTGCTACTTGCCTGAGCTAGTCTGCGCAGCACGGTGGAAGAAACCCGCATGGAGCGAAATTCTCTGGGTCCTAGCATCCCCACTGCCTGCGAGAGAAGCGTGGATGCACATCTGGAAAGGGCCTTAAGGATAGGGACACGGCTGACACCGTGTTCCCCGGGAGCAAGTCTGGGGAAGGAGCAGAACGCCTCCCCGGGAGAATAGAAGGAGCTGTTGGCCTTGTTGTCGGGAAACAGTCGCAAAGCAGGAGAGATTGCCCTGGGAAGAACAGTGGGACGGTGGCAAGACAAGCGTCACCCGCTCCCTGTGCGTAGAGACGGAAGCCTGGCTTTAGGAAGACACGAGGGGATGGCTAGGGCAGACGCGCATACTCTGCTCTGAGGAAGGAGTCTGGGCAGAAGGAAGGCCTGTTCTGTGTGCCTTTTGTCCCAAGGGGACAGCATCTCCAAGGCCACCTGTCCCTAGGCAAGATGTGGGCATGCCACCAGGCGCCATAACCTGAACTCGCAGATACAGCTCCCTGGAAGAAAGGGGAGCCAGATGACATCTTCCTCCAAGAGGTGGCAGCTTTGGGGGAGGAAGGGGGTGTGTCGTGGAAGAAGAGGGGACAGTCCCCCACAGCTCCCCATCCCAGTGCACGGGCGCTCTGCAGGGTTCCTGTCGCTTCTCCTTTCCTATGTGGAAGGCGCTGGCCTAGTCCCCAAGTCCGCCTGAACTCGAGAGCAAAAAGCCAAGCCTTACTACGCCAGAAGAAGGCAGTTGGCAGGGATTGTCATCCTAGACCACGCACGCTGCTGCAGGGTGGTGGCTGTGTCTGCGAGGTTCAGCCTGGCACGGTGATCCCAGGGTGCGACCATGGAGCCCGGGATAGCAAAGCCCAAGTGGAACCAGCTCTCCCGCAGATCTCCTTCCCTGACGCGACAGAGCAAACGCCCAAAGCCTTGCTGAGGAAGCAGCAGCGAAGTGCGGTTCAGGCCAAGCTGAAAACCTCTGCCAAAGCATAGCAGTCGCTGGGAAAAAAGAGTCGGTTCTCTGGGCTGCGGTTGCTGCTTGCTTGAGCCTAATATTGGCAGCACGGTGGCAGAATCCCGCATAGAGCGAAAGCCTCTTTGCCTGGGCATCCCCTCTAGGAAAGCACAGCATTCTTGGGGAAAACAGAGTCGGTTCTGTGCGATGCAGATGCCGCTTGCCTGAACATGGTCTCCGAAGCACGCTGTAAGAAACACGCATGGAGCGAAATCCTCTTGGCCCGGGCATCCCCTGTACTTGAGAGCGAAGCGTGGTTGTGACTGTGGAAACAGTCTTAACGAAAGGTCATGAAACAGGAGAGCATGCATTGCAACAATAGCGGGCAGGTGGCAAGACAAGTGTCACCCTCTCCGTTTGCTTAGAAATCAGAGTCTGTTCTGCGGGCTGCTGCTCCTGCTTGCCTAGGCCAAGTCTCAAGGTGGGAGATACCACCCTACAGGGAAAGCCTCTTTGCCCATGCTCCTCCTCTGGGAAAGCACAGCATTCGTTGGGAAATCTGAGTCGCTTTGTGGGATGCTGCTGCTGCTTGCCTGAGCTAGTCTGCGCAGCACGGTGGAAGAAACCCGCATGGAGCGAAATTCTCTTGGCCCTAGCATCGCCACTGCCTGCGAGAGAAGCGTGGATGCACCTCTGGAAAGGGACTTAAGGATAGGGACACGGCTGTCACCGTGATCTCCGGGAGCAAGTCTGGGGAAGGAGCAGAACGCCTCCCCGGGAGAAAGGAAGGAGCTGTTGGCCTTGTCCAGAAACAGTCGCAAAGCAGGAGAGCCTGCCCAGGGAAGAACAGCGGAACGGTGGCATGACAAGCGTCACCCGCTCCCAATGCGTATAGACGGAAGCCTGGCTTTAGGAAGACAGGAGGGGACGGCTAGGGCAGGCGCGCATACGCCACTCTGAGGAAGGAGTCTGGGCAGAAGGCAGGCCTGTTCTGTGTGCCTCCTGTCCCAAGGGGAGAGCATCTCCGAGGCCAACTGTCCCTAGGGCAGACGTGGGCTTGCCACCAGGCGCCATAACCTGAACTCGCAGATACAGCTCCCTGGAAGAAAGGGCAGCCAGATACCATCTTCCTCCAAGAGGTGGCAGCGTTGGGGCTGGCAGCGGTGTGTCGGGGAAGAAGAGGGGACAGTCCCCCACTGCTCCCCATCCAAGTGCACGGGCGCTGTGGAGGGTTCCTGTCGCCTCTCCTTTCCTATTGCAAAGGCACTGGCGTAGTCCCCGAGTCCGCCTGAACTCCAGAGCAAAAAGCCAAGCCTTACTACGCCAGGAGATGGCAGTTGGCAGGGAGTGTCATCCTAGACCACGCAAGCTGCTGCAGGGTGGTGGCTGTTTCTGCAAGTTCAGACTGGCAGGGTGATCCCAGGGTGCGACCATGGAGCCCGGGACAAAAAAGCCCAAGAGGCACCAGCTCTCCCGCAGATCTCCTTCCCTGACGCGACAGAGCAAACGCCCAAAGCCTTGCTGAGGAAGCAGCAGCGAAGTGCGGTTCAGGCCAAGCTGAAAACCTCTGCGAAAGCATAGCAGTCGCTGGGAAAAAAAGGTCGGTTCTCTGGGCTACTGTTGCTGCTTGCTTGAGCCTAGTATTGGCAGCACGGTGGCAGAATCCCGCATAGACCGAAAGCCTCTTTGCCTGGGCATACCCTCTAGGAAAGCACAGCATTCTTGGGGAAAACAGAGTCGGTTCTGTGCGATGCATATGTCGCTTGCCTGTACAGAGTCTCCGAAGCACGGTGAAAGAAACCCGCATGGAGCGAAATCCTCTTGGCCCGGGCATCCCCTCTACTTGAGAGAGAAGCGTGGTTGTGCCTGTGGAAACAGCCTTAACGAAAGGTCATGAAACAGGAGAGCATGCATTGCAACAATAGCGGACAGGTGGCAAGACAAGTGTCACCCTCTCCGTTTGCTTAGAAAGCAGAGTCGGTTCTGCGGGCTGCTGCTCCTGCTTGCCTAGGCCAAGTCTCAAGGTGGGAGAAACCACCATACAGCGAAAGCCTCTTTGCCCAGGCTCCTCCTCTGGGAAAGCACAGCATTCGTTGGGAAATCTGAGTCGCTTTGTGGGATGCTGTTGCTACTTGCCTGAGCTAGTCTGCGCAGCACGGTGGAAAAAACCCGCATGGAGCGAAATTCTCTGGGTCCTAGCATCCCCACTGCCTGCGAGAGAAGCGTGGATGCACATCTGGAAAGGGCCTTAAGGATAGGGACACGGCTGACACCGTGTTCACCGGGAGAAAGTCTGGGGAAGGAGCAGAACGCCTCCCCGGGAGAAGAGAAGGAGCCGTTGGCCTTGTTGTCGGGAAACAGTCGCAAAGCAGGAGAGATTGCCCTGGGAAGAACAGTGGGACGGTGGCAAGACAAGCGTCACCCGCTCCCTGTGCGTAGAGACGGAAGCCTGGCTTTAGGAAGACACGAGGGGATGGCTAGGGCAGACGCGCATACTCTGCTCTGAGGAAGGAGTCTGGGCAGAAGGAAGGCCTGTTCTGTGTGCCTTTTGTCCCAAGGGGACAGCATCTCCAAGGCCACCTGTCCCTAGGCAAGATGTGGGCATGCCACCAGGCGCCATAACCTGAACTCGCAGATACAGCTCCCTGGAAGAAAGGGGAGCCAGATGACATCTTCCTCCAAGAGGTGGCAGCTTTGGGGGAGGAAGGGGGTGTGTCGTGGAAGAAGAGGGGACAGTCCCCCACAGCTCCCCATCCCAGTGCACGGGCGCTGTGCAGGGTTCCTGTCGCTTCTCCTTTCCTATGTGGAAGGCGCTGGCCTAGTCCCCAAGTGCGCCTGAACTCGACAGCAAAAAGCCAAACCTTACTACGCCAGAAGAAGGCAGTTGGCAGGGATTGTCATCCTAGACCACGCACGCAGCTGCAGAGTGGTGGCTGTGTCTGCGAGGTTCAGCCTAGCACGGTGATCCCAGGGTGCGACCATGGAGCCCGGGATAGCAAAGCCCAAGTGGAACCAGCTCTCCCGCAGATCTCCTTCCCTGACGTGACAGAGCGAACGCCCAAAGCCTTGCTGAGGAAGCAGCAGCGAAGTGCGGTTCAGGCCAAGCTGAAAACCTCTGCCAAAGCATAGCAGTCGCTGGGAAAAAAGAGTCGGTTCTCTGGGCTGCTGTTGCTGCTTGCTTGAGCCTAGTATTGGCAGCACGGTGGCAGAATCCCGCATAGAGCGAAAGCCTCTTTGCCTGGGCATCCCCTCTAAGAAAGCACAGCATTCTTGGGGAAAAAAGAGTCGGTTCTGTGCGATGCAGATGCCGCTTGCCTGAACATGGTCTCCGAAGCACGCTGTAAGAAACCCGCATGGAGCGAAATCCTCTTGGCCCGGGCATCCCCTGTACTTGAGAGCGAAGCGTGGTTGTGACTGTGGAAACAGTCTTAACGAAAGGTCATGAAACAGGAGAGCATGCATTGCAACAATAGCGGGCAGGTGGCAAGACAAGTGTCACCCTCTCTGTTTACTTAGAAATCAGAGTCTGTTCTGCGGGCTGCTCCTCCTGCTTGCCTAGGCCAAGTCTCAAGGTGGGAGATACAACCCTACAGGGAAAGCCTCTTTGCCCATGCTCCTCCTCTGGGAAAGCACAGCATTCGTTGGGAAATCTGAGTCGCTTTGTGGGATGCTGCTGCTGCTTGCCTGAGGTAGTCTGCGCAGCACGGTGGAAGAAACCCGCATGGAGCGAAATTCTCTTGGCCCTAGCATCGCCCCTGCCTGCGAGAGAAGCGTGGATGCACATCTGGAAAGGGACTTAAGGATAGGGACACGGCTGTCACCGTGATCTCCGGGAGCAAGTCTGGGGAAGGAGCAGAACGCCTCCCCGGGAGAAGAGAAGGAGCTGTTGGCCTTGTCTAGAAACAGTCGCAAAGCAGGAGAGCCTGCCCTGGGAAGAACAGCGGGACGGTGGCATGACAAGCGTCACCCGCTCCCAATGCGTATAGACGGAAGCCTGGCTTTAGGAAGACAGGAGGGGACGGCTAGGGCAGGGGTGCATACGCCACTCTGAGGAAGGAGTCTGGGCAGAAGGCAGGCCTGTGCTGTGTGCGTCCTGTCCCAAGGGGAGAGCATCTCCGAGGCCATCTGTCCCTAGGGCAGACGTGGGCTTGCCACCAGGCGCCATAACCTGAACTCGCAGATACAGCTCCCTGGAAGAAAGGGCAGCCAGATACCATCTTCCTCCAAGAGGGGCAACGTTGGGGGTGGCAGCGGTGTGTCGGGGAAGAAGACGGGACAGTCCCCCACTGCTCCCCATCCAAGTGCACGGGCGCTGTGGAGGGTTCCTGTCGCCTCTCCTTTCCTATTGCAAAGGCCCTGGCGTAGTCCCCGAGTCCGCCTGAACTCCAGAGCAAAAAGCCAAGCCTTACTACGCCAGGAGATGGCAGTTGGCAGGGAGTGTCATCCTAGACCACGCAAGCTGCTGCAGGGTGGTGGCTGTTTCTGCAAGTTCAGACTGGCAGGGTGATCCCAGGGTGCGACCATGGAGCCCGGGATAGCAAAGCCCAAGAGGCACCAGCTCTCCCGCAGATCTCCTTCCCTGACGCGACAGAGCAAACGCCCAAAGCCTTGCTGAGGAAGCAGCAGCGAAGTGCGGTTCAGGCCAAGCTGAAAACCTCTGCCAAAGCATAGCAGTCGCTGGGAAAAAAGAGTCGGTTCTCTGGGCTACTGTTGCTGCTTGCTTGAGCCTAGTATTGGCTGCACGGTGGCAGAATCCCGCATAGAGCGAAAGCCTCCTTGCCTGGGCATCCCCTGTAGGAAAGCACAGCATTCTTGGGGAAAACAGAGTCGGTTCTGTGCGATGCATATGTCGCTTGCCTGTACAGAGTCTCCAAAGCACGGTGAAAGAAACCCGCATGGAGCGAAATCCTCTTGGCCCGGGCATCCCCTCTACTTGAGAGAGAAGCGTGGTTGTGCCTGTGGAAACAGCCTTAACGAAAGGTCATGAAACAGGAGAGCATGCATTGCAACAATAGCGGACAGGTGGCAACACAAGTGTCACACTCTCCGTTTGCTTAGAAATTAGAGTCGGTTCTGCGGGCTGCTGTTCCTGCTTGCCTAGGCCTAGTCTCAAGGTGGGAGAAACCACCATACAGCGAAAGCCTCTTTGCCCAGGCTCCTCCTCTGGGAAAGCACAGCATTCGTTGGGAAATCTGAGTCTCTTTGTGGGATGCTGTTGCTACTTGCCTGAGCTAGTCTGCGCAGCACGGTGGAAGAAACCCGCATGGAGCGAAATTCTCTGGGTCCTAGCATCCCCACTGCCTGCGAGAGAAGCGTGGATGCACATCTGGAAAGGGCCTTAAGGATAGGGACACGGCTGACACCGTGTTCCCCGGGAGCAAGTCTGGGGAAGGAGCAGAACGCCTCCCCGGGAGAAGAGAAGGAGCCGTTGGCCTTGTTGTCGGGAAAGAGTCGCAAAGCAGGAGAGATTGCCCTGGGAAGAACAGTGGGACGGTGGCAAGACAAGCGTCACCCGCTCCCTGTGTGTAGAGACGGAAGCCTGGCTTTAGGAAGACACGAGGGGATGGCTAGGGCAGACGCGCATACTCTGCTCTGAGGAAGGAGTCTGGGCAGAAGGAAGGCCTGTTCTGTGTGCCTTTTGTCCCAAGGGGACAGCATCTCCAAGGCCACCTGTCCCTAGGCAAGATGTGGGCATGCCACCAGGCGCCATAACCTGAACTCGCAGATACAGCTCCCTGGAAGAAAGGGGAGCCAGATGACATCTTCCTCCAAGAGGTGGCAGCTTTGGGGGAGGAAGGGGGTGTGTCGTGTAAGAAGAGGGGACAGTCCCCCACAGCTCCCCATCCCAGTGCACGGGCGCTGTGCAGGGTTCCTGTCGCTTCTCCTTTCCTATGTGGAAGGCGCTGGCCTAGTCCCCAAGTGCGCCTGAACTCGACAGCAAAAAGCCAAGCCTTACTACGCCAGAAGAAGGCAGTTGGCAGGGATTGTCATCCTAGACCACGCACGCTGCTGCAGGGTGGTGGCTGTGTCTGCGAGGTTCAGCCTGGCACGGTGATCCCAGGGTGCGACCATGGAGCCCGGGATAGCAAAGCCCAAGTGGAACCAGCTCTCCCGCAGATCTCCTTCCCTGACGCGACAGAGCAAACGCCCAAAGCCTTGCTGAGGAAGCAGCAGCGAAGTGCGGTTCAGGCCAAGCTGAAAACCTCTGCCAAAGCATAGCAGTCGCTGGGAAAAAAGAGTCGGTTCTCTGGGCTGCTGTTGCTGCTTGCTTGAGCCTAGTATTGGCAGCACGGTGGCAGAATCCCGCATAGAGCGAAAGCCTCTTTGCCTGGGCATCCCCTCTAGGAAAGCACAGCATTCTTGGGGAAAACAGAGTCGGTTCTGTGCGATGCAGATGCCGCTTGCCTGAACATGGTCTCCGATGCACGCTGTAAGAAACCCGCATGGAGCGAAATCCTCTTGGCTCGGGCATCCCCTGTACTTGAGAGCGAAGCGTGGTTGTGACTGTGGAAACAGTCTTAACGAAAGGTCATGAAACAGGAGAGCATGCATTGCAACAATAGCGGGCAGGTGGCAAGACAAGTGTCACCCTCTCCGTTTCATTAGAAATCAGAGTCTGTTCTGCGGGCTGCTGCTCCTGCTTGCCTAGGCCAAGTCTCAAGGTGGGAGATACCACCCTACAGGGAAAGCCTCTTTGCCCATGCTCCTCCTCTGGGAAAGCACAGCATTCGTTGGGAAATCTGAGTCGCTTTGTGGGATGCTGCTGCTGCTTGCCTGAGCTAGTCTGCGCAGCACGGTGGAAGAAACCCGCATGGAGCGAAATTCTCTTGGCCCTAGCATTGCCACTGCCTGCGAGAGAAGCGTGGATGCACCTCTGGAAAGGGACTTAAGGATAGGGACACGGCTGTCACCGTGATCTCCGGGAGCAAGTCTGGGGAAGGAGCAGAACGCCTCCCCGGGAGAAGAGAAGGAGCTGCTGGCCTTGTCCAGAAACAGTCGCAAAGCAGGAGAGCCGGCCCTGGGAAGAACAGCGGGACGGTGGCATGACAAGCGTCACCCGCTCCCAATGCGTATAGACGGAAGCCTGGCTTTAGGAAGACAGGAGGGGACGGCTAGGGCAGGCGCGCATACGCCACTCTGAGGAAGGAGTCTGGGCAGAAGGCAGGCCTGTTCTGTGTGCCTCCTGTCCCAAGGGGAGAGCATCTCCGAGGCCACCTGTCCCTAGGGCAGACGTGGGCTTGCCACCAGGCGCCATAACCTGAACTCGCAGATACAGCTCCCTGGAAGAAAGGGCAGCCAGATACCATCTTCCTCCAAGAGGTGGCAGCGTTGGGGGTGGCAGCGGTGTGTCGGGGAAGAAGAGGGACAGTCCCCCACTGCTCCCCATCCAAGTGCACGGGCGCTGTGGAGGGTTCCTGTCGCCTCTCCTTTCCTATTGCAAAGGCACTGGCGTAGTCCCCGAGTCCGCCTGAACTCCAGAGCAAAAAGCCAAGCCTTACTACGCCAGGAGATGGCAGTTGGCAGGGAGTGTCATCCTAGACCACGCAAGCTGCTGCAGGGTGGTGGCTGTTTCTGCAAGTTCAGACTGGCAGGGTGATCCCAGGGTGCGACCATGGAGCCCGGGACAAAAAAGCCCAAGAGGCACCAGCTCTCCCGCAGATCTCCTTCCCTGACGCGACAGAGCAAACGCCCAAAGCCTTGCTGAGGAAGCAGCAGCGAAGTGCGGTTCAGGCCAAGCTGAAAACCTCTGCGAAAGCATAGCAGTCGCTGGGAAAAAAAGGTCGGTTCTCTGGGCTACTGTTGCTGCTTGCTTGAGCCTAGTATTGGCAGCACGGTGGCAGAATCCCGCATAGAGCGAAAGCCTCTTTGCCTGGGCATACCCTCTAGGAAAGCACAGCATTCTTGGGGAAAACAGAGTCGGTTCTGTGCGATGCATATGTCGCTTGCCTGTACAGAGTCTCCGAAGCACGGTGAAAGAAACCCGCATGGAGCGAAATCCTCTTGGCCCGGGCATCCCCTCTACTTGAGAGAGAAGCGTGGTTGTGCCTGTGGAAACAGCCTTAACGAAAGGTCATGAAACAGGAGAGCATGCATTGCAACAATAGCGGACAGGTGGCAAGACAAGTGTCACCCTCTCCGTTTGCTTAGAAATCAGAGTCGGTTCTGCGGGCTGCTGCTCCTGCTTGCCTAGGCCAAGTCTCAAGGTGGGAGAAACCACCATACAGCGAAAGCCTCTTTGCCCAGGCTCCTCCTCTGGGAAAGCACAGCATTCGTTGGGAAATCTGAGTCGCTTTGTGGGATGCTGTTGCTACTTGCCTGAGCTAGTCTGCGCAGCACGGTGGAAGAAACCCGCATGGAGCGAAATTCTCTGGGTCCTAGCATCCCCACTGCCTGCGAGAGAAGCGTGGATGCACATCTGGAAAGGGCCTTAAGGATAGGGACACGGCTGACACCGTGTTCCCCGGGAGCAAGTCTGGGGAAGGAGCAGAACGCCTCCCCGGGAGAAGAGAAGGAGCCGTTGGCCTTGTTGTCGGGAAACAGTCGCAAAGCAGGAGAGATTGCCCTGGGAAGAACAGTGGGACGGTGGCAAGACAAGCGTCACCCGCTCCCTGTGCGTAGAGACGGAAGCCTGGCTTTAGGAAGACACGAGGGGATGGCTAGGGCAGACGCGCATACTCTGCTCTGAGGAAGGAGTCTGGGCAGAAGGAAGGCCTGTTCTGTGTGCCTTTTGTCCCAAGGGGACAGCATCTCCAAGGCCACCTGTCCCTAGGCAAGATGTGGGCATGCCACCAGGCGCCATAACCTGAACTCGCAGATACAGCTCCCTGGAAGAAAGGGGAGCCAGATGATATCTTCCTCCAAGAGGTGGCAGCTTTGGGGGAGGAAGGGGGTGTGTCGTGGAAGAAGAGGGGACAGTCCCCCACAGCTCCCCATCCCAGTGCCCGGGCGCTGTGCAGGGTTCCTGTCTCTTCTCCTTTCCTATGTGGAAGGCGCTGGCCTAGTCCCCAAGTCCGCCTGAACTCGAGAGCAAAAAGCCAAGCCTTACTACGCCAGAAGAAGGCAGTTGGCAGGGAGTGTCATCCTAGACTACGCAAGCTGCTGCAGGGTGGTTGCTGTGTCTGCGAGGTTCAGCCTGGCACGGTGATCCCAGGGTGCGATCATGGAGCCAGGGATAGCAAAGCCCAAGTGGAACCAGCTCTCCCGCAGATCTCCTTCGCTGACGCGACAGAGCAAACGCCCAAAGCCTTGCTGAGGAAGCAGCAGCGAAGTGCGGTTCAGGCCAAGCTGAAAACCTCTGCCAAAGCATAGCAGTCGCTGGGAAAAAAGAGTCGGTTCTCTGGGCTTCTGTTGCTGCTTGCTTGAGCCTAGTATTGGCAGCACGGTGGCAGAATCCCGCATAGAGCGAAAGCCTCTTTGCCTGGGCATCCCCTCTAGGAAAGCACAGCATTCTTGGGGAAAACAGAGTCGGTTCTGTGAGATGCAGATGCCGCTTGCCTGAACATGGTCTCCGAAGCACGCTGTAAGAAACACGCATGGAGCGAAATCCTCTTGGCCCGGGCATCCCCTGTACTTGAGAGCGAAGCGTGGTTGTGACTGTGGAAACAGTCTTAACGAAAGGTCATGAAACAGGAGAGCATGCATTGCAACAATAGCGGGCAGGTGGCAAGACAAGTGTCACCCTCTCCGTTTGCTTAGAAATCAGAGTCTGTTCTGCGGGCTGCTGCTCCTGCTTGCCTAGGCCAAGTCTCAAGGTGGGAGATACCACCCTACAGGGAAAGCCTCTTTGCCCAGGCTCCTCCTCTGGGAAAGCACAGCATTCGTTGGGAAATCTGAGTCGCTTTGTGGGATGCTGCTGCTGCTTGCCTGAGCTAGTCTGCGCAGCACGGTGGAAGAAACCCGCATGGAGCGAAATTCTCTTGGCCCTAGCATCGCCACTGCCTGCGTGAGAAGCGTGGATGCACATCTGGAAAGGGACTTAAGGATAGGGACAGGGCTGGCACCGTGATCTCCGGGAGCAAGTCTGGGGAAGGAGCAGAACGCCTCCCCGGGAGAAAGGAAGGAGCTGTTGGCCTTGTGCAGAAACAGTCGCAAAGCAGGAGAGCCTGCCCAGGGAAGAACAGCGGGACGGTGGCATGACAAGCGTCACCCGCTCCCAATGCGTATAGACGGAAGCCTGGCTTTAGGAAGACAGGAGGGGACGGCTAGGGCAGGCGCGCATACGCCACACTGAGGAAGGAGTCTGGGCAGAAGGCAGGCCTGTTCTGTGTGCCTCCTGTCCCAAGGGGAGAGCATCTACGAGGCCACCTGTCCCTAGGGCAGACGTGGGCTTGCCACCAGGCGCCATAACCTGAACTCGCAGATACAGCTCCCTGGAAGAAAGGGCAGCCAGATACCATCTTCCTCCAAGAGGTGGCAGCGTTGGGGGTGGCAGCGGTGTGTCGGGGAAGAAGAGGGGACAGTCCCCCACTGCTCCCCATCCAACTGCACGGGCGCTGTGGAGGGTTCCTGTCGCCTCTCCTTTCCTATTGCAAAGGCACTGGCGTAGTGCCCGAGTCCGCCTGAACTCCAGAGCAAAAAGCCAAGCCTTACTACGCCAGGAGATGGCAGTTGGCAGGGAGTGTCATCCTAGACCACGCAAGCTGCTGCAGGGTGGTGGCTGTTTCTGCAAGTTCAGACTGGCAGGGTGATCCCAGGGTGCGACCATGGAGCCCGGGACAAAAAAGCCCAAGAGGCACCAGCTCTCCCGCAGATCTCCTTCCCTGACGCGACAGAGCGAACGCCCAAAGCCTTGCTGAGGAAGCAGCAGCGAAGTGCGGTTCAGGCCAAGCTGAAAACCTCTGCGAAAGCATAGCAGTCGCTGGGAAATAAGAGTCGGTTCTCTGGGCTACTGTTGCTGCTTGCTTGAGCCTAGTATTGGCAGCACGGTGGCAGAATCCCGCATAGAGCGAAAGCCTCCTTGCCTGGGCATCCCCTCTAGGAAAGCACAGCATTCTTGGGGAAAACAGAGTCGGTTCTGTGCGATGCATATGTCGCTTGCCTGTACAGAGTCTCCGAAGCACGGTGAAAGAAACCCGCATGGAGCGAAATCCTCTTGGCCCGGGCATCCCCTCTACTTGAGAGAGAAGCGTGGTTGTGCCTGTGGAAACAGCCTTAACGAAAGGTCATGAAACAGGAGAGCATGCATTGCAACAATAGCGGACAGGTGGCAAGACAAGTGTCACCCTCTCCGTTTGCTTAGAAATCAGAGTCGGTTCTGCGGGCTGCTGCTCCTGCTTGCCTAGGCCAAGTCTCAAGGTGGGAGAACCCACCATACAGCGAAAGCCTCTTTGCCCAGGCTCCTCCTCTGGGAAAGCACAGCATTCGTTGGGAAATCTGAGTCGTTTTGTGGGATGCTGTTGCTACTTGCCTGAGCTAGTCTGCGCAGCACGGTGTAAGAAACCCGCATGGAGCGAAATTCTCTGGGTCCTAGCATCCCCACTGCCTGCGAGAGAAGCGTGGATGCACATCTGGAAAGGGCCTTAAGGATAGGGACACGGCTGACACCGTGTTCCCCGGGAGCAAGTCTGGGGAAGGAGCAGAACGCCTCCCCGGGAGAAGAGAAGGAGCTGTTGGCCTTGTTGTCGGGAAACAGTCGCAAAGCAGGAGAGATTGCCCTGGGAAGAACAGTGGGACGGTGGCAAGACAAGCGTCACCCGCTCCCTGTGCGTAGAGACGGAAGCCTGGCTTTAGGAAGACACGACGGGATGGCTAGGGCAGACGCGCATACTCTGCTCTGAGGAAGGAGTCTGGGCAGAAGGAAGGCCTGTTCTGTGTGCCTTTTGTCCCAAGGGGACAGCATCTCCAAGGCCACCTGTCCCTAGGCAAGATGTGGGCATGCCACCAGGCGCCATAACCTGAACTCGCAGATACAGCTCCCTGGAAGAAAGGGGAGCCAGATGACATCTTCCTCCAAGAGGTGGCAGCTTTGGGGGAGGAAGGGGGTGTGTCGTGGAAGAAGAGGGGACAGTCCCCCACAGCTCCCCATCCCAGTGCACGGGCGCTGTGCAGGGTTCCTGTCGCTTCTCCTTTCCTATGTGGAAGGCGCTGGCCTAGTCCCCAAGTCCGCCTGAACTCGAGAGCAAAAAGCCAAGCCTTACTACGCCAGAAGAAGGCAGTTGGCAGGGATTGTCATCCTAGACCACGCACGCTGCTGCAGGGTGGTGGCTGTGTCTGCGAGGTTCAGCCTGGCACGGTGATCCCAGGGTGCGACCATGGAGCCCGGGATAGCAAAGCCCAAGTGGAACCAGCTCTCCCGCAGATCTCCTTCCCTGACGCGACAGAGCAAACGCCCAAAGCCTTGCTGAGGAAGCAGCAGCGAAGTGCGGTTCAGGCCAAGCTGAAAACCTCTGCCAAAGCATAGCAGTCGCTGGGAAAAAAGAGTCGGTTCTCTGGGCTGCGGTTGCTGCTTGCTTGAGCCTAATATTGGCAGCACGGTGGCAGAATCCCGCATAGAGCGAAAGCCTCTTTGCCTGGGCATCCCCTCTAGGAAAGCACAGCATTCTTGGGGAAAACAGAGTCGGTTCTGTGCGATGCAGATGCCGCTTGCCTGAACATGGTCTCCGAAGCACGCTGTAAGAAACCCGCATGGAGCGAAATCCTCTTGGCCCGGGCATCCCCTGTACTTGAGAGCGAAGCGTGGTTGTGACTGTGGAAACAGTCTTAACGAAAGGTCATGAAACAGGAGAGCATGCATTGCAACAATAGCGGGCAGGTGGCAAGAAAAGTGTCACCCTCTCCGTTTCATTAGAAATCAGAGTCTGTTCTGCGGGCTGCTGCTCCTGCTTGCCTAGGCCAAGTCTCAAGGTGGGAGATACCACCCTACAGGGAAAGCCTCTTTGCCCATGCTCCTCCTCTGGGAAAGCACAGCATTCGTTGGGAAATCTGAGTCGCTTTGTGGGATGCTGCTGCTGCTTGCCTGAGCTAGTCTGCGCAGCACGGTGGAAGAAACCCGCATGGAGCGAAATTCTCTTGGCCCTAGCATTGCCACTGCCTGCGAGAGAAGCGTGGATGCACCTCTGGAAAGGGACTTAAGGATAGGGACACGGCTGTCACCGTGATCTCCGGGAGCAAGTCTGGGGAAGGAGCAGAACGCCTCCCCGGGAGAAGAGAAGGAGCTGTTGGCCTTGTGCAGAAACAGTCGCAAAGCAGGAGAGCCGGCCCTGGGAAGAACAGCGGGACGGTGGCATGACAAGCGTCACCCGCTCCCAATGCGTATAGACGGAAGCCTGGCTTTAGGAAGACAGGAGGGGACGGCTAGGGCAGGCGCGCATACGCCACTCTGAGGAAGGAGTCTGGGCAGAAGGCAGGCCTGTTCTGTGTGCCTCCTGTCCCAAGGGGAGAGCATCTCCGAGGCCACCTGTCCCTAGGGCAGACGTGGGCTTGCCACCAGGCGCCATAACCTGAACTCGCAGATACAGCTCCCTGGAAGAAAGGGCAGCCAGATACCATCTTCCTCCAAGAGGTGGCAGCGTTGGGGGTGGCAGCGGTGTGTCGGGGAAGAAGAGGGACAGTCCCCCACTGCTCCCCATCCAAGTGCACGGGCGCTGTGGAGGGTTCCTGTCGCCTCTCCTTTCCTATTGCAAAGGCACTGGCGTAGTCCCCGAGTCCGCCTGAACTCCAGAGCAAAAAGCCAAGCCTTACTACGCCAGGAGATGGCAGTTGGCAGGGAGTGTCATCCTAGACCACGCAAGCTGCTGCAGGGTGGTGGCTGTTTCTGCAAGTTCAGACTGGCAGGGTGATCCCAGGGTGCGACCATGGAGCCCGGGACAAAAAAGCCCAAGAGGCACCAGCTCTCCCGCAGATCTCCTTCCCTGACGCGACAGAGCAAACGCCCAAAGCCTTGCTGAGGAAGCAGCAGCGAAGTGCGGTTCAGGCCAAGCTGAAAACCTCTGCGAAAGCATAGCAGTCGCTGGGAAAAAAAGGTCGGTTCTCTGGGCTACTGTTGCTGCTTGCTTGAGCCTAGTATTGGCAGCACGGTGGCAGAATCCCGCATAGAGCGAAAGCCTCTTTGCCTGGGCATACCCTCTAGGAAAGCACAGCATTCTTGGGGAAAACAGAGTCGGTTCTGTGCGATGCATATGTCGCTTGCCTGTACAGAGTCTCCGAAGCACGGTGAAAGAAACCCGCATGGAGCGAAATCCTCTTGGCCCGGGCATCCCCTCTACTTGAGAGAGAAGCGTGGTGGTGCCTGTGGAAACAGCCTTAACGAAAGGTCATGAAACAGGAGAGCATGCATTGCAACAATAGCGGACAGGTGGCAAGACAAGTGTCACCCTCTCCGTTTGCTTAGAAATCAGAGTCGGTTCTGCGGGCTGCTGCTCCTGCTTGCCTAGGCCAAGTCTCAAGGTGGGAGAAACCACCATACAGCGAAAGCCTCTTTGCCCAGGCTCCTCCTCTGGGAAAGCACAGCATTCGTTGGGAAATCTGAGTCGCTTTGTGGGATGCTGTTGCTACTTGCCTGAGCTAGTCTGCGCAGCACGGTGGAAGAAACCCGCATGGAGCGAAATTCTCTGGGTCCTAGCATCCCCACTGCCTGCGAGAGAAGCGTGGATGCACATCTGGAAAGGGCCTTAAGGATAGGGACACGGCTGACACCGTGTTCCCCGGGAGCAAGTCTGGGGAAGGAGCAGAACGCCTCCCCGGGAGAAGAGAAGGAGCCGTTGGCCTTGTTGTCGGGAAACAGTCGCAAAGCAGGAGAGATTGCCCTGGGAAGAACAGTGGGACGGTGGCAAGACAAGCGTCACCCGCTCCCTGTGCGTAGAGACGGAAGCCTGGCTTTAGGAAGACACGAGGGGATGGCTAGGGCAGACACGCATACTCTGCTCTGAGGAAGGAGTCTGGGCAGAAGGAAGGCCTGTTCTGTGTGCCTTTTGTCCCAAGGGGACAGCATCTCCAAGGCCACCTGTCCCTAGGCAAGATGTGGGCATGCCACCAGGCGCCATAACCTGAACTCGCAGATACAGCTCCCTGGAAGAAAGGGGAGCCAGATGACATCTTCCTCCAAGAGGTGGCAGCTTTGGGGGAGGAAGGGGGTGTGTCGTGGAAGAAGAGGGGACAGTCCCCCACAGCTCCCCATCCCAGTGCATGGGCGCTGTGCAGGGTTCCTGTCGCTTCTCCTTTCCTATATGGAAGGCGCTGGCCTAGTCCCCAAGTCCGCCTGAACTCGAGAGCAAAAAGCCAAGCCTTACTACGCCAGAAGAAGGCAGTTGGCAGGGATTGTCATCCTAGACCACGCACGCTGCTGCAGGGTGGTGGCTGTGTCTGCGAGGTTCAGCCTGGCATGGTGATCCCAGGGTGCGACCATGGAGCCCGGGATAGCAAAGCCCAAGTGGAACCAGCTCTCCCGCAGATCTCCTTCCCTGACGCGACAGAGCAAACGCCCAAAGCCTTGCTGAGGAAGCAGCAGCGAAGTGCGGTTCAGGCCAAGCTGAAAACCTCTGCCAAAGCATAGCAGTCGCTGGGAAAAAAGAGTCGGTTCTCTGGGCTGCGGTTGCTGCTTGCTTGAGCCTAATATTGGCAGCACGGTGGCAGAATCCCGCATAGAGCGAAAGCCTCTTTGCCTGGGCATCCCCTCTAGGAAAGCACAGCATTCTTGGGGAAAACAGAGTCGGTTCTGTGCGATGCAGATGCCGCTTGCCTGAACATGGTCTCCGAAGCACGCTGTAAGAAACACGCATGGAGCGAAATCCTCTTGGCCCGGGCATCCCCTGTACTTGAGAGCGAAGCGTGGTTGTGACTGTGGAAACAGTCTTAACGAAAGGTCATGAAACAGGAGAGCATGCATTGCAACAATAGCGGGCAGGTGGCAAGACAAGTGTCACCCTCTCCGTTTGCTTAGAAATCAGAGTCTGTTCTGCGGGCTGCTGCTCCTGCTTGCCTAGGCCAAGTCTCAAGGTGGGAGATACCACCCTACAGGGAAAGCCTCTTTGCCCATGCTCCTCCTCTGGGAAAGCACAGCATTCGTTGGGAAATCTGAGTCGCTTTGTGGGATGCTGCTGCTGCTTGCCTGAGCTAGTCTGCGCAGCACGGTGGAAGAAACCCGCATGGAGCGAAATTCTCTTGGCCCTAGCATCGCCACTGCCTGCGAGAGAAGCGTGGATGCACCTCTGGAAAGGGACTTAAGGATAGGGACACGGCTGTCACCGTGATCTCCGGGAGCAAGTCTGGGGAAGGAGCAGAACGCCTCCCCGGGAGAAAGGAAGGAGCTGTTGGCATTGTCCATAAACAGTCGCAAAGCAGGAGAGCCTGCCCAGGGAAGAACAGCGGAACGGTGGCATGACAAGCGTCACCCGCTCCCAATGCGTATAGACGGAAGCCTGGCTTTAGGAAGACAGGAGGGGACGGCTAGGGCAGGCGCGCATACGCCACTCTGAGGAAGGAGTCTGGGCAGAAGGCAGGCCTGTTCTGTATGCCTCCTGTCCCAAGGGGAGAGCATCTCCGAGGCCACCTGTCCCTAGGGCAGACGTGGGCTTGCCACCAGGCGCCATAACCTGAACTCGCAGATACAGCTCCCTGGAAGAAAGGGCAGCCAGATACCATCTTCCTCCAAGAGGTGGCAGCATTGGGGCTGGCAGCGGTGTGTCGGGGAAGAAGAGGGGACAGTCCCCCACTGCTCCCCATCCAAGTGCACGGGCGCTGTGGAGGGTTCCTGTCGCCTCTCCTTTCCTATTGCAAAGGCACTGGCGTAGTCCCCGAGTCCGCCTGAACTCCAGAGCAAAAAGCCAAGCCTTACTACGCCAGGAGATGGCTGTTGGCAGGGAGTGTCATCCTAGACCACGCAAGCTGCTGCAGGGTGGTGGCTGTTTCTGCAAGTTCAGACTGGCAGGGTGATCCCAGGGTGCGACCATGGAGCCCGGGACAAAAAAGCCCAAGAGGCACCAGCTCTCCCGCAGATCTCCTTCCCTGACGCGACAGAGCAAACGCCCAAAGCCTTGCTGAGGAAGCAGCAGCGAAGTGCGGTTCAGGCCAAGCTGAAAACCTCTGCGAAAGCATAGCAGTCTCTGGGAAAAAAAGGTCGGTTCTCTGGGCTACTGTTGCTGCTTGCTTGAGCCTAGTATTGGCAGCACGGTGGCAGAATCCCGCATAGAGCGAAAGCCTCCTTGCCTGGGCATACCCTCTAGGAAAGCACAGCATTCTTGGGGAAAACAGAGTCGGTTCTGTGCGATGCATATGTCGCTTGCCTGTACAGAGTCTCCGAAGCACGGTGAAAGAAACCCGCATGGAGCGAAATCCTCTTGGCCCGGGCATCCCCTCTACTTGAGAGAGAAGCGTGGTGGTGCCTGTGGAAACAGCCTTAACGAAAGGTCATGAAACAGGAGAGCATGCATTGCAACAATAGCGGACAGGTGGCAAGACAAGTGTCACCCTCTCCGTTTGCTTAGAAAGCAGAGTCGGTTCTGCGGGCTGCTGCTCCTGCTTGCCTAGGCCAAGTCTCAAGGTGGGAGAAACCACCATACAGCGAAAGCCTCTTTGCCCAGGCTCCTCCTCTGGGAAAGCACAGCATTCGTTGGGAAATCTGAGTCGTTTTGTGGGATGCTGTTGCTACTTGCCTGAGCTAGTCTGCGCAGCACGGTGGAAGAAACCCGCATGGAGCGAAATTCTCTGGGTCCTAGCATCCCCACTGCCTGCGAGAGAAGCGTGGATGCACATCTGGAAAGGGCCTTAAGGATAGGGACACGGCTGACACCGTGTTCCCCGGGAGAAAGTCTGGGGAAGGAGCAGAACGCCTCCCCGGGAGAAGAGAAGGAGCCGTTGGCCTTGTTGTCGGGAAAGAGTCGCAAAGCAGGAGAGATTGCTCTGGGAAGAACAGTGGGACGGTGGCAAGACAAGCGTCACCCGCTCCCTGTGCGTAGAGACGGAAGCCTGGCTTTAGGAAGACACGAGGGGATGGCTAGGGCAGACGCGCATACTCTGCTCTGAGGAAGGAGTCTGGGCAGAAGGAAGGCCTGTTCTGTGTGCCTTTTGTCCCAAGGGGACAGCATCTCCAAGGCCACCTGTCCCTAGGCAAGATGTGGGCATGCCACCAGGCGCCATAACCTGAACTCGCAGATACAGCTCCCTGGAAGAAAGGGGAGCCAGATGACATCTTCCTCCAAGAGGTGGCAGCTTTGGGGGAGGAAGGGGGTGTGTCGTGGAAGAAGAGGGGACAGTCCCCCACAGCTCCCCATCCCAGTGCACGGGCGCTGTGCAGGGTTCCTGTCGCTTCTCCTTTCCTATGTGGAAGGCGCTGGCCTAGTCCCCAAGTCCGCCTGAACTCGACAGCAAAAAGCCAAACCTTACTACGCCAGAAGAAGGCAGTTGGCAGGGATTGTCATCCTAGACCACGCACGCAGCTGCAGGGTGGTGGCTGTGTCTGCGAGGTTCAGCCTGGCACGGTGATCCCAGGGTGCGACCATGGAGCCCGGGATAGCAAAGCCCAAGTGGAACCAGCTCTCCCGCAGATCTCCTTCCCTGAGGCGACAGAGCGAACGCCCAAAGCCTTGCTGAGGAAGCAGCAGCGAAGTGCGGTTCAGGCCAAGCTGAAAACCTCTGCCAAAGCATAGCAGTCGCTGGGAAAAAAGAGTCGGTTCTCTGGGCTGCTGTTGCTGCTTGCTTGAGCCTAGTATTGGCAGCACGGTGGCAGAATCCCGCATAGAGCGAAAGCCTCTTTGCCTGGGCATCCCCTCTAAGAAAGCACAGCATTCTTGGGGAAAACAGAGTCGGTTCTGTGCGATGCAGATGCCGCTTGCCTGAACATGGTCTCCGAAGCACGCTGTAAGAAACCCGCATGGAGCGAAATCCTCTTGGCCCGGGCATCCCCTGTACTTGAGAGCGAAGCGTGGTTGTGACTGTGGAAACAGTCTTAACGAAAGGTCATGAAACAGGAGAGCATGCATTGCAACAATAGCGGGCAGGTGGCAAGACAAGTGTCACCCTCTCTGTTTGCTTAGAAATCAGAGTCTGTTCTGCGGGCTGCTCCTCCTGCTTGCCTAGGCCAAGTCTCAAGGTGGGAGATACCACCCTACAGGGAAAGCCTCTTTGCCTAGGCTCCTCCTCTGGGAAAGCACAGCATTCGTTGGGAAATCTGAGTCGCTTTGTGGGATGCTGCTGCTGCTTGCCTGAGCTAGTCTGCGCAGCACGGTGGAAGAAACCCGCATGGAGCGAAATTCTCTTGGCCCTAGCATCGCCCCTGCCTGCGAGAGAAGCGTGGATGCACATCTGGAAAGGGACTTAAGGATAGGGACACGGCTGTCACCGTGATCTTCGGGAGCAAGTCTGGGGAAGGAGCAGAACGCCTCCCCGGGAGAAGAGAAGGAGCTGTTGGCCTTGTCCAGAAACAGTCGCAAAGCAGGAGAGCCTGCCCTGGGAAGAACAGCGGGACGGTGGCATGACAAGCGTCACCCGCTCCCAATGCGTATAGACGGAAGCCTGGCTTTAGGAAGACAGGAGGGGACGGCTAGGGCAGGCGCGCATACGCCACACTGAGGAAGGAGTCTGGGCAGAAGGCAGGCCTGTTCTGTGTGCGTCCTGTCCCAAGGGGAGAGCATCTCCGAGGCCACCTGTCCCTAGGGCAGACGTGGGCTTGCCACCAGGCGCCATAACCTGAACTCGCAGATACAGCTCCCTGGAAGAAAGGGCAGCCAGATACCATCTTCCTCCAAGAGGTGGCAGCGTTGGGGGTGGCAGCGGTGTGTCGGGGAAGAAGACGGGACAGTCCCCAACTGCTCCCCATCCAAGTGCACGGGCGCTGTGGAGGGTTCCTGTCGCCTCTCCTTTCCTATTGCAAAGGCCCTGGCGTAGTCCCCGAGTCCGCCTGAACTCCAGAGCAAAAAGCCAAGCCTTACTACGCCAGGAGATGGCAGTTGGCAGGGAGTGTCATCCTAGACCACGCAAGCTGCTGCAGGGTGGTGGCTGTTTCTGCAAGTTCAGACTGGCAGGGTGATCCCAGGGTGCGACCATGGAGCCCGGGATAGCAAAGCCCAAGAGGCACCAGCTCTCCCGCAGATCTCCTTCCCTGACGCGACAGAGCAAACGCCCAAAGCCTTGCTGAGGAAGCAGCAGCGAAGTGCGGTTCAGGCCAAGCTGAAAACCTCTGCGAAAGCATAGCAGTCGCTGGGAAAAAAGAGTCGGTTCTCTGGGCTACTGTTGCTGCTTGCTTGAGCCTAGTATTGGCTGCACGGTGGCAGAATCCCGCATAGAGCGAAAGCCTCCTTGCCTGGGCATCCCCTGTAGGAAAGCACAGCATTCTTGGGGAAAACAGAGTCGGTTCTGTGCGATGCATATGTCGCTTGCCTGTACAGAGTCTCCGAAGCACGGTGAAAGAAACCCGCATGGAGCGAAATCCTCTTGGCCCGGGCATCCCCTCTACTTGAGAGAGAAGCGTGGTGGTGCCTGTGGAAACAGCCTTAACGAAAGGTCATGAAACAGGAGAGCATGCATTGCAACAATAGCGGACAGGTGGCAACACAAGTGTCACACTCTCCGTTTGCTTAGAAATTAGAGTCGGTTCTGCGGGCTGCTGTTCCTGCTTGCCTAGGCCTAGTCTCAAGGTGGGAGAAACCACCATACAGCGAAAGCCTCTTTGCCCAGGCTCCTCCTCTGGGAAAGCACAGCATTCGTTGGGAAATCTGAGTCGCTTTGTGGGATGCTGTTGCTACTTGCCTGAGCTAGTCTGCGCAGCACGGTGGAAGAAACCCGCATGGAGCGAAATTCTCTGGGTCCTAGCATCCCCACTGCCTGCGAGAGAAGCGTGGATGCACATCTGGAAAGGGCCTTAAGGATAGGGACACGGCTGACACCGTGTTCCCCGGGAGCAAGTCTGGGGAAGGAGCAGAACGCCTCCCCGGGAGAAGAGAAGGAGCCGTTGGCCTTGTTGTCGGGAAAGAGTCGCAAAGCAGGAGAGATTGCCCTGGGAAGAACAGTGGGACGGTGGCAAGACAAGCGTCACCCGCTCCCTGTGCGTAGAGACGGAAGCCTGGCTTTAGGAAGACACGAGGGGATGGCTAGGGCAGACGCGCATACTCTGCTCTGAGGAAGGAGTCTGGGCAGAAGGAAGGCCTGTTCTGTGTGCCTTTTGTCCCAAGGGGACAGCATCTCCAAGGCCACCTGTCCCTAGGCAAGATGTGGGCATGCCACCAGGCGCCATAACCTGAACTCGCAGATACAGCTCCCTGGAAGAAAGGGGAGCCAGATGACATCTTCCTCCAAGAGGTGGCAGCTTTGGGGGAGGAAGGGGGTGTGTCGTGGAAGAAGAGGGGACAGTCCCCCACAGCTCCCCATCCCAGTGCACGGGCGCTGTGCAGGGTTCCTGTCGCTTCTCCTTTCCTATGTGGAAGGCGCTGGCCTAGTCCCCAAGTGCGCCTGAACTCGAGAGCAAAAAGCCAAGCCTTACTACGCCAGAAGAAGGCAGTTGGCAGGGATTGTCATCCTAGACCACGCACGCTGCTGAAGGGTGGTGGCTGTGTCTGCGAGGTTCAGCCTGGCACGGTGATCCCAGGGTGCGACCATGGAGCCCGGGATAGCAAAGCCCAAGTGGAACCAGCTCTCCCGCAGATCTCCTTCCCTGACGCGACAGAGCAAATGCCCAAAGCCTTGCTGAGGAAGCAGCAGCGAAGTGCGGTTCAGGCCAAGCTGAAAACCTCTGCGAAAGCATAGCAGTCGCTGGGAAAAAAGAGTCGGTTCTCTGGGCTGCGGTTGCTGCTTGCTTGAGCCTAATATTGGCAGCACGGTGGCAGAATCCCGCATAGAGCGAAAGCCTCTTTGCCTGGGCATCCCCTCTAGGAAAGCACAGCATTCTTGGGGAAAACAGAGTCGGTTCTGTGCGATGCAGATGCCACTTGCCTGAACATGGTCTCCGAAGCACGCTGTAAGAAACCCGCATGGAGCGAAATCCTCTTGGCCCGGGCATCCCCTGTACTTGAGAGCGAAGCGTGGTTGTTACTGTGGAAACAGTCTTAACGAAAGGTCATGAAACAGGAGAGCATGCATTGCAACAATAGCGGGCAGGTGGCAAGAAAAGTGTCACCCTCTCCGTTTCATTAGAAATCAGAGTCTGTTCTGCGGGCTGCTGCTCCTGCTTGCCTAGGCCAAGTCTCAAGGTGGGAGATACCACCCTACAGGGAAAGCCTCTTTGCCCATGCTCCTCCTCTGGGAAAGCACAGCATTCGTTGGGAAATCTGAGTCGCTTTGTGGGATGCTGCTGCTGCTTGCCTGAGCTAGTCTGCGCAGCACGGTGGAAGAAACCGGCATGGAGCGAAATTCTCTTGGCCCTAGCATTGCCACTGCCTGCGAGAGAAGCGTGGATGCACCTCTGGAAAGGGACTTAAGGATAGGGACACGGCTGTCACCGTGATCTCCGGGAGCAAGTCTGGGGAAGGAGCAGAACGCCTCCCCGGGAGAAGAGAAGGAGCTGCTGGCCTTGTCCAGAAACAGTCGCAAAGCAGGAGAGCCGGCCCTGGGAAGAACAGCGGGACGGTGGCATGACAAGCGTCACCCGCTCCCAATGCGTATAGACGGAAGCCTGGCTTTAGGAAGACAGGAGGGGACGGCTAGGGCAGGCGCGCATACGCCACTCTGAGGAAGGAGTCTGGGCAGAAGGCAGGCCTGTTCTGTGTGCCTCCTGTCCCAAGGGGAGAGCATCTCCGAGGCCACCTGTCCCTAGGGCAGACGTGGGCTTGCCACCAGGCGCCATAACCTGAACTCGCAGATACAGCTCCCTGGAAGAAAGGGCAGCCAGATACCATCTTCCTCCAAGAGGTGGCAGCGTTGGGGCTGGCAGCGGTGTGTCGGGGAAGAAGAGGGACAGTCCCCCACTGCTCCCCATCCAAGTGCACGGGCGCTGTGGAGGGTTCCTGTCGCCTCTCCTTTCCTATTGCAAAGGCACTGGCGTAGTCCCCGAGTCCGCCTGAACTCCAGAGCAAAAAGCCAAGCCTTACTACGCCAGGAGATGGCAGTTGGCAGGGAGTGTCATCCTAGACCACGCAAGCTGCTGCAGGGTGGTGGCTGTTTCTGCAAGTTCAGACTGGCAGGGTGATCCCAGGGTGCGACCATGGAGCCCGGGACAAAAAAGCCCAAGAGGCACCAGCTCTCCCGCAGATCTCCTTCCCTGACGCGACAGAGCAAACGCCCAAAGCCTTGCTGAGGAAGCAGCAGCAAAGTGCGGTTCAGGCCAAGCTGAAAACCTCTGCGAAAGCATAGCAGTCGCTGGGAAAAAAGAGTCGGTTCTCTGGGCTACTGTTGCTGCTTGCTTGAGCCTAGTATTGGCAGCACGGTGGCAGAATCCCGCATAGAGCGAAAGCCTCTTTGCCTGGGCATACCCTCTAGGAAAGCACAGCATTCTTGGGGAAAACAGAGTCGGTTCTGTGCGATGCATATGTCGCTTGCCTGTACAGAGTCTCCGAAGCACGGTGAAAGAAACCCGCATGGAGCGAAATCCTCTTGGCCCGGGCATCCCCTCTACTTGAGAGAGAAGCGTGGTTGTGCCTGTGGAAACAGCCTTAACGAAAGGTCATGAAACAGGAGAGCATGCATTGCAACAATAGCGGACAGGTGGCAAGACAAGTGTCACCCTCTCCGTTTGCTTAGAAATCAGAGTCGGTTCTGCGGGCTGCTGCTCCTGCTTGCCTAGGCCAAGTCTCAAGGTGGGAGAACCCACCATACAGCGAAAGCCTCTTTGCCCAGGCTCCTCCTCTGGGAAAGCACAGCATTCGTTGGGAAATCTGAGTCGCTTTGTGGGATGCTGTTGCTACTTGACTGAGCTAGTCTGCGCAGCACGGTGGAAGAAACCCGCATGGAGCGAAATTCTCTGGGTCCTAGCATCCCCACTGCCTGCGAGAGAAGCGTGGATGCACATCTGGAAAGGGCCTTAAGGATAGGGACACGGCTGACACCGTGTTCCCCGGGAGCAAGTCTGGGGAAGGAGCAGAACGCCTCCCCGGGAGAAGAGAAGGAGCCGTTGGCCTTGTTGTCGGGAAACAGTCGCAAAGCAGGAGAGATTGCCCTGGGAAGAACAGTGGGACGGTGGCAAGACAAGCGTCACCCGCTCCCTGTGCGTAGAGACGGAAGCCTGGCTTTAGGAAGACACGAGGGGATGGCTAGGGCAGACGCGCATACTCTGCTCTGAGGAAGGAGTCTGGGCAGAAGGAAGGCCTGTTCTGTGTGCCTTTTGTCCCAAGGGGACAGCATCTCCAAGGCCACCTGTCCCTAGGCAAGATGTGGGCATGCCACCAGGCGCCATAACCTGAACTCGCAGATACAGCTCCCTGGAAGAAAGGGGAGCCAGATGACATCTTCCTCCAAGAGGTGGCAGCTTTGGGGGAGGAAGGGGGTGTGTCGTGGAAGAAGAGGGGACAGTCCCCCACAGCTCCCCATCCCAGTGCACGGGCGCTGTGCAGGGTTCCTGTCGCTTCTCCTTTCCTATGTGGAAGGCGCTGGCCTAGTCCCCAAGTCCGCCTGAACTCGAGAGCAAAAAGCCAAGCCTTACTACGCCAGAAGAAGGCAGTTGGCAGGGATTGTCATCCTAGACCACGCACGCTGCTGCAGGGTGGTGGCTGTGTCTGCGAGGTTCAGCCTGGCACGGTGATCCCAGGGTGCGACCATGGAGCCCGGGATAGCAAAGCCCAAGTGGAACCAGCTCTCCCGCAGATCTCCTTCCCTGACGCGACAGAGCAAACGCCCAAAGCCTTGCTGAGGAAGCAGCAGCGAAGTGCGGTTCAGGCCAAGCTGAAAACCTCTGCCAAAGCATAGCAGTCGCTGGGAAAAAAGAGTCGGTTCTCTGGGCTGCGGTTGCTGCTTGCTTGAGCCTAATATTGGCAGCACGGTGGCAGAATCCCGCATAGAGCGAAAGCCTCTTTGCCTGGGCATCCCCTCTAGGAAAGCACAGCATTCTTGGGGAAAACAGAGTCGGTTCTGTGCGATGCAGATGCCGCTTGCCTGAACATGGTCTCCGAAGCACGCTGTAAGAAACCCGCATGGAGCGAAATCCTCTTGGCCCGGGCATCCCCTGTACTTGAGAGCGAAGCGTGGTTGTGACTGTGGAAACAGTCTTAACGAAAGGTCATGAAACAGGAGAGCATGCATTGCAACAATAGCGGGCAGGTGGCAAGAAAAGTGTCACCCTCTCCGTTTCATTAGAAATCAGAGTCTGTTCTGCGGGCTGCTGCTCCTGCTTGCCTAGGCCAAGTCTCAAGGTGGGAGATACCACCCTACAGGGAAAGCCTCTTTGCCCATGCTCCTCCTCTGGGAAAGCACAGCATTCGTTGGGAAATCTGAGTCGCTTTGTGGGATGCTGCTGCTGCTTGCCTGAGCTAGTCTGCGCAGCACGGTGGAAGAAACCCGCATGGAGCGAAATTCTCTTGGCCCTAGCATTGCCACTGCCTGCGAGAGAAGCGTGGATGCACCTCTGGAAAGGGACTTAAGGATAGGGACACGGCTGTCACCGTGATCTCCGGGAGCAAGTCTGGGGAAGGAGCAGAACGCCTCCCCGGGAGAAGAGAAGGAGCTGTTGGCCTTGTCCAGAAACAGTCGCAAAGCAGGAGAGCCGGCCCTGGGAAGAACAGCGGGACGGTGGCATGACAAGCGTCACCCGCTCCCAATGCGTATAGACGGAAGCCTGGCTTTAGGAAGACAGGAGGGGACGGCTAGGGCAGGCGCGCATACGCCACTCTGAGGAAGGAGTCTGGGCAGAAGGCAGGCCTGTTCTGTGTGCCTCCTGTCCCAAGGGGAGAGCATCTCCGAGGCCACCTGTCCCTAGGGCAGACGTGGGCTTGCCACCAGGCGCCATAACCTGAACTCGCAGATACAGCTCCCTGGAAGAAAGGGCAGCCAGATACCATCTTCCTCTTAGAGGTGGCAGCGTTGGGGGTGGCAGCGGTGTGTCGGGGAAGAAGAGGGACAGTCCCCCACTGCTCCCCATCCAAGTGCACGGGCGCTGTGGAGGGTTCCTGTCGCCTCTCCTTTCCTATTGCAAAGGCACTGGCGTAGTCCCCGAGTCCGCCTGAACTCCAGAGCAAAAAGCCAAGCCTTACTACGCCAGGAGATGGCAGTTGGCAGGGAGTGTCATCCTAGACCACGCAAGCTGCTGCAGGGTGGTGGCTGTTTCTGCAAGTTCAGACTGGCAGGGTGATCCCAGGGTGCGACCATGGAGCCCGGGACAAAAAAGCCCAAGAGGCACCAGCTCTCCCGCAGATCTCCTTCCCTGACGCGACAGAGCAAACGCCCAAAGCCTTGCTGAGGAAGCAGCAGCGAAGTGCGGTTCAGGCCAAGCTGAAAACCTCTGCGAAAGCATAGCAGTCGCTGGGAAAAAAAGGTCGGTTCTCTGGGCTACTGTTGCTGCTTGCTTGAGCCTAGTATTGGCAGCACGGTGGCAGAATCCCGCATAGAGCGAAAGCCTCTTTGCCTGGGCATACCCTCTAGGAAAGCACAGCATTCTTGGGGAAAACAGAGTCGGTTCTGTGCGATGCATATGTCGCTTGCCTGTACAGAGTCTCCGAAGCACGGTGAAAGAAACCCGCATGGAGCGAAATCCTCTTGGCCCGGGCATCCCCTCTACTTGAGAGAGAAGCGTGGTTGTGCCTGTGGAAACAGCCTTAACGAAAGGTCATGAAACAGGAGAGCATGCATTGCAACAATAGCGGACAGGTGGCAAGACAAGTGTCACCCTCTCCGTTTGCTTAGAAAGCAGAGTCGGTTCTGCGGGCTGCTGCTCCTGCTTGCCTAGGCCAAGTCTCAAGGTGGGAGAAACCACCATACAGCGAAAGCCTCTTTGCCCAGGCTCCTCCTCTGGGAAAGCACAGCATTCGTTGGGAAATCTGAGTCGCTTTGTGGGATGCTGTTGCTACTTGCCTGAGCTAGTCTGCGCAGCACGGTGGAAGAAACCCGCATGGAGCGAAATTCTCTGGGTCCTAGCATCCCCACTGCCTGCGAGAGAAGCGTGGATGCACATCTGGAAAGGGCCTTAAGGATAGGGACACGGCTGACACCGTGTTCCCCGGGAGAAAGTCTGGGGAAGGAGCAGAACGCTTCCCCGGGAGAAGAGAAGGAGCCGTTGGCCTTGTTGTCGGGAAACAGTCGCAAAGCAGGAGAGATTGCCCTGGGAAGAACAGTGGGACGGTGGCAAGACAAGCGTCACCCGCTCCCTGTGCGTAGAGACGGAAGCCTGGCTTTAGGAAGACACGAGGGGATGGCTAGGGCAGACGCGCATACTCTGCTCTGAGGAAGGAGTCTGGGCAGAAGGAAGGCCTGTTCTGTGTGCCTTTTGTCCCAAGGGGACAGCATCTCCAAGGCCACC
The DNA here is from genome assembly GCF_020171115.1 of Neogale vison. Lineage (NCBI taxonomy): Eukaryota > Metazoa > Chordata > Mammalia > Carnivora > Mustelidae > Neogale > Neogale vison. Next base: position 2,463,783 of record NW_025334865.1, read on the forward strand.
TGTCCCTAGGCAAGATGTGGGCATGCCACCAGGCGCCATAACCTGAACTCGCAGATACAGCTCCCTGGAAGAAAGGGGAGCCAGATGACATCTTCCTCCAAGAGGTGGCAGCTTTGGGGGAGGAAGGGGGTGTGTCGTGGAAGAAGAGGGGACAGTCCCCCACAGCTCCCCATCCCAGTGCACGGGCGCTGTGCAGGGTTCCTGTCGCTTCTCCTTTCCTATGTGGAAGGCGCTGGCCTAGTCCCCAAGTCCGCCTGAACTCGACAGCAAAAAGCCAAACCTTACTACGCCAGAAGAAGGCAGTTGGCAGGGATTGTCATCCTAGACCACGCACGCAGCTGCAGGGTGGTGGCTGTGTCTGCGAGGTTCAGCCTGGCACGGTGATCCCAGGGTGCGACCATGGAGCCCGGGATAGCAAAGCCCAAGTGGAACCAGCTCTCCCGCAGATCTCCTTCCCTGACGCGACAGAGCGAACGCCCAAAGCCTTGCTGAGGAAGCAGCAGCGAAGTGCGGTTCAGGCCAAGCTGAAAACCTCTGCCAAAGCATAGCAGTCGCTGGGAAAAAAGAGTCGGTTCTCTGGGCTGCTGTTGCTGCTTGCTTGAGCCTAGTATTGGCAGCACGGTGGCAGAATCCCGCATAGAGCGAAAGCCTCTTTGCCTGGGCATCCCCTCTAAGAAAGCACAGCATTCTTGGGGAAAACAGAGTCGGTTCTGTGCGATGCAGATGCCGCTTGCCTGAACAGGGTCTCCGAAGCACGCTGTAAGAAACCCGCATGGAGCGAAATCCTCTTGGCCCGGGCATCCCCTGTACTTGAGAGCGAAGCGTGGTTGTGACTGTGGAAACAGTCTTAACGAAAGGTCATGAAACAGGAGAGCATGCATTGCAACAATAGCGGGCAGGTGGCAAGACAAGTGTCACCCTCTCTGTTTGCTTAGAAATCAGAGTCTGTTCTGCGGGCTGCTGCTCCTGCTTGCCTAGGCCAAGTCTCAAGGTGGGAGATACCACCCTACAGGGAAAGCCTCTTTGCCTAGGCTCCTCCTCTGGGAAAGCACAGCATTCGTTGGGAAATCTGAGTCGCTTTGTGGGATGCTGCTGCTGCTTGCCTGAGCTAGTCTGCGCAGCACGGTGGAAGAAACCCGCATGGAGCGAAATTCTCTTGGCCCTAGCATCGCCCCTGCCTGCGAGAGAAGCGTGGATGCACATCTGGAAAGGGACTTAAGGATAGGGACACGGCTGTCACCGTGATCTTCGGGAGCAAGTCTGGGGAAGGAGCAGAACGCCTCCCCGGGAGAAGAGAAGGAGCTGTTGGCCTTGTCCAGAAACAGTCGCAAAGCAGGAGAGCCTGCCCTGGGAAGAACAGCGGGACGGTGGCATGACAAGCGTCACCCGCTCCCAATGCGTATAGACGGAAGCCTGGCTTTAGGAAGACAGGAGGGGACGGCTAGGGCAGGGGTGCATACGCCACTCTGAGGAAGGAGTCTGGGCAGAAGGCAGGCCTGTTCTGTGTGCGTCCTGTCCCAAGGGGAGAGCATCTCCGAGGCCATCTGTCCCTAGGGCAGACGTGGGCTTGCCACCAGGCGCCATAACCTGAACTCGCAGATACAGCTCCCTGGAAGAAAGGGCAGCCAGATACCATCTTCCTCCAAGAGGTGGCAGCGTTGGGGGTGGCAGCGGTGTGTCGGGGAAGAAGACGGGACAGTCCCCCACTGCTCCCCATCCAAGTGCACGGGCGCTGTGGAGGGTTCCTGTCGCCTCTCCTTTCCTATTGCAAAGGCCCTGGCGTAGTCCCCGAGTCCGCCTGAACTCCAGAGCAAAAAGCCAAGCCTTACTACGCCAGGAGATGGCAGTTGGCAGGGAGTGTCATCCTAGACCACGCAAGCTGCTGCAGGGTGGTGGCTGTTTCTGCAAGTTCAGACTGGCAGGGTGATCCCAGGGTGCGACCATGGAGCCCGGGATAGCAAAGCCCAAGAGGCACCAGCTCTCCCGCAGATCTCCTTCCCTGACGCGACAGAGCAAACGCCCAAAGCCTTGCTGAGGAAGCAGCAGCGAAGTGCGGTTCAGGCCAAGCTGAAAACCTCTGCGAAAGCATAGCAGTCGCTGGGAAAAAAGAGTCGGTTCTCTGGGCTACTGTTGCTGCTTGCTTGAGCCTAGTATTGGCTGCACGGTGGCAGAATCCCGCATAGAGCGAAAGCCTCCTTGCCTGGGCATCCCCTGTAGGAAAGCACAGCATTCTTGGGGAAAACAGAGTCGGTTCTGTGCGATGCATATGTCGCTTGCCTGTACAGAGTCTCCGAAGCACGGTGAAAGAAACCCGCATGGAGCGAAATCCTCTTGGCCCGGGCATCCCCTCTACTTGAGAGAGAAGCGTGGTGGTGCCTGTGGAAACAGCCTTAATGAAAGGTCATGAAACAGGAGAGCATGCATTGCAACAATAGCGGACAGGTGGCAACACAAGTGTCACACTCTCCGTTCGCTTAGAAATTAGAGTCGGTTCTGCGGGCTGCTGTTCCTGCTTGCCTAGGCCTAGTCTCAAGGTGGGAGAAACCACCATACAGCGAAAGCCTCTTTGCCCAGGCTCCTCCTCTGGGAAAGCACAGCATTCGTTGGGAAATCTGAGTCGGTTTGTGGGATGCTGTTGCTACTTGCCTGAGCTAGTCTGCGCAGCACGGTGGAAGAAACCCGCATGGAGCGAAATTCTCTGGGTCCTAGCATCCCCACTGCCTGCGAGAGAAGCGTGGATGCACATCTGGAAAGGGCCTTAAGGATAGGGACACGGCTGACACCGTGTTCCCCGGGAGCAAGTCTGGGGAAGGAGCAGAACGCCTCCCCGGGAGAAGAGAAGGAGCCGTTGGCCTTGTTGTCGGAAAGGGGCGCAAAGCAGGAGAGATTGCCCTGGGAAGAACAGTGGGACGGTGGCAAGACAAGCGTCACCCGCTCCCTGTGCGTAGAGACGGAAGCCTGGCTTTAGGAAGACACGAGGGGATGGCTAGGGCAGACGCGCATACTCTGCTCTGAGGAAGGAGTCTGGGCAGAAGGAAGGCCTGTTCTGTGTGCCTTTTGTCCCAAGGGGACAGCATCTCCAAGGCCACCTGTCCCTAGGCAAGATGTGGGCATGCCACCAGGCGCCATAACCTGAACTCGCAGATACAGCTCCCTGGAAGAAAGGGGAGCCAGATGACATCTTCCTCCAAGAGGTGGCAGCTTTGGGGGAGGAAGGGGGTGTGTCGTGGAAGAAGAGGGGACAGTCCCCCACAGCTCCCCATCCCAGTGCACGGGCGCTGTGCAGGGTTCCTGTCGCTTCTCCTTTCCTATGTGGAAGGCGCTGGCCTAGTCCCCAAGTGCGCCTGAACTCGACAGCAAAAAGCCAAGCCTTACTACGCCAGAAGAAGGCAGTTGGCAGGGATTGTCATCCTAGACCACGCACGCTGCTGCAGGGTGGTGGCTGTGTCTGCGAGGTTCAGCCTGGCACGGTGATCCCAGGGTGCGACCATGGAGCCCGGGATAGCAAAGCCCAAGTGGAACCAGCTCTCCCGCAGATCTCCTTCCCTGACGCGACAGAGCAAATGCCCAAAGCCTTGCTGAGGAAGCAGCAGCGAAGTGCGGTTCAGGCCAAGCTGAAAACCTCTGCGAAAGCATAGCAGTCGCTGGGAAAAAAGAGTCGGTTCTCTGGGCTGCGGTTGCTGCTTGCTTGAGCCTAATATTGGCAGCACGGTGGCAGAATCCCGCATAGAGCGAAAGCCTCTTTGCCTGGGCATCCCCTCTAGGAAAGCACAGCATTCTTGGGGAAAACAGAGTCGGTTCTGTGCGATGCAGATGCCACTTGCCTGAACATGGTCTCCGAAGCACGCTGTAAGAAACCCGCATGGAGCGAAATCCTCTTGGCCCGGGCATCCCCTGTACTTGAGAGCGAAGCGTGGTTGTGACTGTGGAAACAGTCTTAACGAAAGGTCATGAAACAGGAGAGCATGCATTGCAACAATAGCGGGCAGGTGGCAAGACAAGTGTCACCCTCTCCGTTTCATTAGAAATCAGAGTCTGTTCTGCGGGCTGCTGCTCCTGCTTGCCTAGGCCAAGTCTCAAGGTGGGAGATACCACCCTACAGGGAAAGCCTCTTTGCCCATGCTCCTCCTCTGGGAAAGCACAGCATTCGTTGGGAAATCTGAGTCGCTTTGTGGGATGCTGCTGCTGCTTGCCTGAGCTAGTCTGCGCAGCACGGTGGAAGAAACCCGCATGGAGCGAAATTCTCTTGGCCCTAGCATTGCCACTGCCTGCGAGAGAAGCGTGGATGCACCTCTGGAAAGGGACTTAAGGATAGGGACACGGCTGTCACCGTGATCTCCGGGAGCAAGTCTGGGGAAGGAGCAGAACGCCTCCCCGGGAGAAGAGAAGGAGCTGTTGGCCTTGTCCAGAAACAGTCGCAAAGCAGGAGAGCCGGCCCTGGGAAGAACAGCGGGACGGTGGCATGACAAGCGTCACCCGCTCCCAATGCGTATAGACGGAAGCCTGGCTTTAGGAAGACAGGAGGGGACGGCTAGGGCAGGCGCGCATACGCCACTCTGAGGAAGGAGTCTGGGCAGAAGGCAGGCCTGTTCTGTGTGCCTCCTGTCCCAAGGGGAGAGCATCTCCGAGGCCACCTGTCCCTAGTGCAGACGTGGGCTTGCCACCAGGCGCCATAACCTGAACTCGCAGATACAGCTCCCTGGAAGAAAGGGCAGCCAGATACCATCTTCCTCCAAGAGGTGGCAGCGTTGGGGGTGGCAGCGGTGTGTCGGGGAAGAAGAGGGACAGTCCCCCACTGCTCCCCATCCAAGTGCACGGGCGCTGTGGAGGGTTCCTGTCGCCTCTCCTTTCCTATTGCAAAGGCACTGGCGTAGTCCCCGAGTCCGCCTGAACTCCAGAGCAAAAAGCCAAGCCTTACTACGCCAGGAGATGGCAGTTGGCAGGGAGTGTCATCCTAGACCACGCAAGCTGCTGCAGGGTGGTGGCTGTTTCTGCAAGTTCAGACTGGCAGGGTGATCCCAGGGTGCGACCATGGAGCCCGGGACAAAAAAGCCCAAGAGGCACCAGCTCTCCCGCAGATCTCCTTCCCTGACGCGACAGAGCAAACGCCCAAAGCCTTGCTGAGGAAGCAGCAGCGAAGTGCGGTTCAGGCCAAGCTGAAAACCTCTGCGAAAGCATAGCAGTCGCTGGGAAAAAAAGGTCGGTTCTCTGGGCTACTGTTGCTGCTTGCTTGAGCCTAGTATTGGCAGCACGGTGGCAGAATCCCGCATAGACCGAAAGCCTCTTTGCCTGGGCATACCCTCTAGGAAAGCACAGCATTCTTGGGGAAAACAGAGTCGGTTCTGTGCGATGCATATGTCGCTTGCCTGTACAGAGTCTCCGAAGCACGGTGAAAGAAACCCGCATGGAGCGAAATCCTCTTGGCCCGGGCATCCCCTCTACTTGAGAGAGAAGCGTGGTGGTGCCTGTGGAAACAGCCTTAACGAAAGGTCATGAAACAGGAGAGCATGCATTGCAACAATAGCGGACAGGTGGCAAGACAAGTGTCACCCTCTCCGTTTGCTTAGAAATCAGAGTCGGTTCTGCGGGCTGCTGCTCCTGCTTGCCTAGGCCAAGTCTCAAGGTGGGAGAAACCACCATACAGCGAAAGCCTCTTTGCCCAGGCTCCTCCTCTGGGAAAGCACAGCATTCGTTGGGAAATCTGAGTCGCTTTGTGGGATGCTGTTGCTACTTGCCTGAGCTAGTCTGCGCAGCACGGTGGAAGAAACCCGCATGGAGCGAAATTTTCTGGGTCCTAGCATCCCCACTGCCTGCGAGAGAAGCGTGGATGCACATCTGGAAAGGGCCTTAAGGATAGGGACACGGCTGACACCGTGTTCCCCGGGAGCAAGTCTGGGGAAGGAGCAGAACGCCTCCCCGGGAGAAGAGAAGGAGCCGTTGGCCTTGTTGTCGGGAAACAGTCGCAAAGCAGGAGAGATTGCCCTGGGAAGAACAGTGGGACGGTGGCAAGACAAGCGTCACCCGCTCCCTGTGCGTAGAGACGGAAGCCTGGCTTTAGGAAGACACGAGGGGATGGCTAGGGCAGACACGCATACTCTGCTCTGAGGAAGGAGTCTGGGCAGAAGGAAGGCCTGTTCTGTGTGCCTTTTGTCCCAAGGGGACAGCATCTCCAAGGCCACCTGTCCCTAGGCAAGATGTGGGCATGCCACCAGGCGCCATAACCTGAACTCGCAGATACAGCTCCCTGGAAGAAAGGGGAGCCAGATGACATCTTCCTCCAAGAGGTGGCAGCTTTGGGGGAGGAAGGGGGTGTGTCGTGGAAGAAGAGGGGACAGTCCCCCACAGCTCCCCATCCCAGTGCATGGGCGCTGTGCAGGGTTCCTGTCGCTTCTCCTTTCCTATATGGAAGGCGCTGGCCTAGTCCCCAAGTCCGCCTGAACTCGAGAGCAAAAAGCCAAGCCTTACTACGCCAGAAGAAGGCAGTTGGCAGGGATTGTCATCCTAGACCACGCACGCTGCTGCAGGGTGGTGGCTGTGTCTGCGAGGTTCAGCCTGGCACGGTGATCCCAGGGTGCGACCATGGAGCCCGGGATAGAAAAGCCCAAGTGGAACCAGCTCTCCCGCAGATCTCCTTCCCTGACGCGACAGAGCAAACGCCCAAAGCCTTGCTGAGGAAGCAGCAGCGAAGTGCGGTTCAGGCCAAGCTGAAAACCTCTGCCAAAGCATAGCAGTCGCTGGGAAAAAAGAGTCGGTTCTCTGGGCTGCTGTTGCTGCTTGCTTGAGCCTAGTATTGGCAGCACGGTGGCAGAATCCCGCATAGAGCGAAAGCCTCTTTGCCTGGGCATCCCCTCTAGGAAAGCACAGCATTCTTGGGGAAAACAGAGTCGGTTCTGTGCGATGCAGATGCCGCTTGCCTGAACATGGTCTCCGAAGCACGCTGTAAGAAACCCGCATGGAGCGAAATCCTCTTGGCCCGGGCATCCCCTGTACTTGAGAGCGAAGCGTGGTTGTGACTGTGGAAACAGTCTTAACGAAAGGTCATGAAACAGGAGAGCATGCATTGCAACAATAGCGGGCAGGTGGCAAGACAAGTGTCACCCTCTCCGTTTGCTTAGAAATCAGAGTCTGTTCTGCGGGCTGCTGCTCCTGCTTGCCTAGGCCAAGTCTCAAGGTGGGAGATACCACCCTACAGGGAAAGCCTCTTTGCCCATGCTCCTCCTCTGGGAAAGCACAGCATTCGTTGGGAAATCTGAGTCGCTTTGTGGGATGCTGCTGCTGCTTGCCTGAGCTAGTCTGCGCAGCACGGTGGAAGAAACCCGCATGGAGCGAAATTCTCTTGGCCCTAGCATCGCCACTGCCTGCGAGAGAAGCGTTGATGCACCTCTGGAAAGGGACTTAAGGATAGGGACACGGCTGTCACCGTGATCTCCGGGAGCAAGTCTGGGGAAGGAGCAGAACGCCTCCCCGGGAGAAAGGAAGGAGCTGTTGGCATTGTCCATAAACAGTCGCAAAGCAGGAGAGCCTGCCCAGGGAAGAACAGCGGAACGGTGGCATGACAAGCGTCACCCGCTCCCAATGCGTATAGACGGAAGCCTGGCTTTAGGAAGACAGGAGGGGACGGCTAGGGCAGGCGCGCATACGCCACTCTGAGGAAGGAGTCTGGGCAGAAGGCAGGCCTGTTCTGTATGCCTCCTGTCCCAAGGGGAGAGCATCTCCGAGGCCACCTGTCCCTAGGGCAGACGTGGGCTTGCCACCAGGCGCCATAACCTGAACTCGCAGATACAGCTCCCTGGAAGAAAGGGCAGCCAGATACCATCTTCCTCCAAGAGGTGGCAGCATTGGGGCTGGCAGCGGTGTGTCGGGGAAGAAGAGGGGACAGTCCCCCACTGCTCCCCATCCAAGTGCACGGGCGCTGTGGAGGGTTCCTGTCGCCTCTCCTTTCCTATTGCAAAGGCACTGGCGTAGTCCCCGAGTCCGCCTGAACTCCAGAGCAAAAAGCCAAGCCTTACTACGCCAGGAGATGGCTGTTGGCAGGGAGTGTCATCCTAGACCACGCAAGCTGCTGCAGGGTGGTGGCTGTTTCTGCAAGTTCAGACTGGCAGGGTGATCCCAGGGTGCGACCATGGAGCCCGGGACAAAAAAGCCCAAGAGGCACCAGCTCTCCCGCAGATCTCCTTCCCTGACGCGACAGAGCAAACGCCCAAAGCCTTGCTGAGGAAGCAGCAGCGAAGTGCGGTTCAGGCCAAGCTGAAAACCTCTGCGAAAGCATAGCAGTCGCTGGGAAAAAAAGGTCGGTTCTCTGGGCTACTGTTGCTGCTTGCTTGAGCCTAGTATTGGCAGCACGGTGGCAGAATCCCGCATAGAGCGAAAGCCTCCTTGCCTGGGCATACCCTCTAGGAAAGCACAGCATTCTTGGGGAAAACAGAGTCGGTTCTGTGCGATGCATATGTCGCTTGCCTGTACAGAGTCTCCGAAGCACGGTGAAAGAAACCCGCATGGAGCGAAATCCTCTTGGCCCGGGCATCCCCTCTACTTGAGAGAGAAGCGTGGTGGTGCCTGTGGAAACAGCCTTAACGAAAGGTCATGAAACAGGAGAGCATGCATTGCAACAATAGCGGACAGGTGGCAAGACAAGTGTCACCCTCTCCGTTTGCTTAGAAAGCAGAGTCGGTTCTGCGGGCTGCTGCTCCTGCTTGCCTAGGCCAAGTCTCAAGGTGGGAGAAACCACCATACAGCGAAAGCCTCTTTGCCCAGGCTCCTCCTCTGGGAAAGCACAGCATTCGTTGGGAAATCTGAGTCGTTTTGTGGGATGCTGTTGCTACTTGCCTGAGCTAGTCTGCGCAGCACGGTGGAAGAAACCCGCATGGAGCGAAATTCTCTGGGTCCTAGCATCCCCACTGCCTGCGAGAGAAGCGTGGATGCACATCTGGAAAGGGCCTTAAGGATAGGGACACGGCTGACACCGTGTTCCCCGGGAGAAAGTCTGGGGAAGGAGCAGAACGCCTCCCCGGGAGAAGAGAAGGAGCCGTTGGCCTTGTTGTCGGGAAACAGTCGCAAAGCAGGAGAGATTGCTCTGGGAAGAACAGTGGGACGGTGGCAAGACAAGCGTCACCCGCTCCCTGTGCGTAGAGACGGAAGCCTGGCTTTAGGAAGACACGAGGGGATGGCTAGGGCAGACGCGCATACTCTGCTCTGAGGAAGGAGTCTGGGCAGAAGGAAGGCCTGTTCTGTGTGCCTTTTGTCCCAAGGGGACAGCATCTCCAAGGCCACCTGTCCCTAGGCAAGATGTGGGCATGCCACCAGGCGCCATAACCTGAACTCGCAGATACAGCTCCCTGGAAGAAAGGGGAGCCAGATGACATCTTCCTCCAAGAGGTGGCAGCTTTGGGGGAGGAAGGGGGTGTGTCGTGGAAGAAGAGGGGACAGTCCCCCACAGCTCCCCATCCCAGTGCACGGGCGCTGTGCAGGGTTCCTGTCGCTTCTCCTTTCCTATGTGGAAGGCGCTGGCCTAGTCCCCAAGTCCGCCTGAACTCGACAGCAAAAAGCCAAACCTTACTACGCCAGAAGAAGGCAGTTGGCAGGGATTGTCATCCTAGACCACGCACGCAGCTGCAGGGTGGTGGCTGTGTCTGCGAGGTTCAGCCTGGCACGGTGATCCCAGGGTGCGACCATGGAGCCCGGGATAGCAAAGCCCAAGTGGAACCAGCTCTCCCGCAGATCTCCTTCCCTGACGCGACAGAGCGAACGCCCAAAGCCTTGCTGAGGAAGCAGCAGCGAAGTGCGGTTCAGGCCAAGCTGAAAACCTCTGCCAAAGCATAGCAGTCGCTGGGAAAAAAGAGTCGGTTCTCTGGGCTGCTGTTGCTGCTTGCTTGAGCCTAGTATTGGCAGCACGGTGGCAGAATCCCGCATAGAGCGAAAGCCTCTTTGCCTGGGCATCCCCTCTAAGAAAGCACAGCATTCTTGGGGAAAACAGAGTCGGTTCTGTGCGATGCAGATGCCGCTTGCCTGAACATGGTCTCCGAAGCACGCTGTAAGAAACCCGCATGGAGCGAAATCCTCTTGGCCCGGGCATCCCCTGTACTTGAGAGCGAAGCGTGGTTGTGACTGTGGAAACAGTCTTAACGAAAGGTCATGAAACAGGAGAGCATGCATTGCAACAATAGCGGGCAGGTGGCAAGACAAGTGTCACCCTCTCTGTTTGCTTAGAAATCAGAGTCTGTTCTGCGGGCTGCTCCTCCTGCTTGCCTAGGCCAAGTCTCAAGGTGGGAGATACCACCCTACAGGGAAAGCCTCTTTGCCTAGGCTCCTCCTCTGGGAAAGCACAGCATTCGTTGGGAAATCTGAGTCGCTTTGTGGGATGCTGCTGCTGCTTGCCTGAGCTAGTCTGCGCAGCACGGTGGAAGAAACCCGCATGGAGCGAAATTCTCTTGGCCCTAGCATCGCCCCTGCCTGCGAGAGAAGCGTGGATGCACATCTGGAAAGGGACTTAAGGATAGGGACACGGCTGTCACCGTGATCTTCGGGAGCAAGTCTGGGGAAGGAGCAGAACGCCTCCCCGGGAGAAGAGAAGGAGCTGTTGGCCTTGTCCAGAAACAGTCGCAAAGCAGGAGAGCCTGCCCTGGGAAGAACAGCGGGACGGTGGCATGACAAGCGTCACCCGCTCCCAATGCGTATAGACGGAAGCCTGGCTTTAGGAAGACAGGAGGGGACGGCTAGGGCAGGGGTGCATACGCCACTCTGAGGAAGGAGTCTGGGCAGAAGGCAGGCCTGTTCTGTGTGCGTCCTGTCCCAAGGGGAGAGCATCTCCGAGGCCATCTGTCCCTAGGGCAGACGTGGGCTTGCCACCAGGCGCCATAACCTGAACTCGCAGATACAGCTCCCTGGAAGAAAGGGCAGCCAGATACCATCTTCCTCCAAGAGGTGGCAGCGTTGGGGGTGGCAGCGGTGTGTCGGGGAAGAAGACGGGACAGTCCCCCACTGCTCCCCATCCAAGGGCACGGGCGCTGTGGAGGGTTCCTGTCGCCTCTCCTTTCCTATTGCAAAGGCCCTGGCGTAGTCCCCGAGTCCGCCTGAACTCCAGAGCAAAAAGCCAAGCCTTACTACGCCAGGAGATGGCAGTTGGCAGGGAGTGTCATCCTAGACCACGCAAGCTGCTGCAGGGTGGTGGCTGTTTCTGCAAGTTCAGACTGGCAGGGTGATCCCAGGGTGCGACCATGGAGCCCGGGATAGCAAAGCCCAAGAGGCACCAGCTCTCCCGCAGATCTCCTTCCCTGACGCGACAGAGCAAACGCCCAAAGCCTTGCTGAGGAAGCAGCAGCGAAGTGCGGTTCAGGCCAAGCTGAAAACCTCTGCGAAAGCATAGCAGTCGCTGGGAAAAAAGAGTCGGTTCTCTGGGCTACTGTTGCTGCTTGCTTGAGCCTAGTATTGGCTGCACGGTGGCAGAATCCCGCATAGAGCGAAAGCCTCCTTGCCTGGGCATCCCCTGTAGGAAAGCACAGCATTCTTGGGGAAAACAGAGTCGGTTCTGTGCGATGCATATGTCGCTTGCCTGTACAGAGTCTCCGAAGCACGGTGAAAGAAACCCGCATGGAGCGAAATCCTCTTGGCCCGGGCATCCCCTCTACTTGAGAGAGAAGCGTGGTGGTGCCTGTGGAAACAGCCTTAACGAAAGGTCATGAAACAGGAGAGCATGCATTGCAACAATAGCGGACAGGTGGCAACACAAGTGTCACACTCTCCGTTCGCTTAGAAATTAGAGTCGGTTCTGCGGGCTGCTGTTCCTGCTTGCCTAGGCCTAGTCTCAAGGTGGGAGAAACCACCATACAGCGAAAGCCTCTTTGCCCAGGCTCCTCCTCTGGGAAAGCACAGCATTCGTTGGGAAATCTGAGTCGGTTTGTGGGATGCTGTTGCTACTTGCCTGAGCTAGTCTGCGCAGCACGGTGGAAGAAACCCGCATGGAGCGAAATTCTCTGGGTCCTAGCATCCCCACTGCCTGCGAGAGAAGCGTGGATGCACATCTGGAAAGGGCCTTAAGGATAGGGACACGGCTGACACCGTGTTCCCCGGGAGCAAGTCTGGGGAAGGAGCAGAACGCCTCCCCGGGAGAAGAGAAGGAGCCGTTGGCCTTGTTGTCGGGAAAGAGTCGCAAAGCAGGAGAGATTGCCCTGGGAAGAACAGTGGGACGGTGGCAAGACAAGCGTCACCCGCTCCCTGTGCGTAGAGACGGAAGCCTGGCTTTAGGAAGACACGAGGGGATGGCTAGGGCAGACGCGCATACTCTGCTCTGAGGAAGGAGTCTGGGCAGAAGGAAGGCCTGTTCTGTGTGCCTTTTGTCCCAAGGGGACAGCATCTCCAAGGCCACCTGTCCCTAGGCAAGATGTGGGCATGCCACCAGGCGCCATAACCTGAACTCGCAGATACAGCTCCCTGGAAGAAAGGGGAGCCAGATGACATCTTCCTCCAAGAGGTGGCAGCTTTGGGGGAGGAAGGGGGTGTGTCGTGGAAGAAGAGGGGACAGTCCCCCACAGCTCCCCATCCCAGTGCACGGGCGCTGTGCAGGGTTCCTGTCGCTTCTCCTTTCCTATGTGGAAGGCGCTGGCCTAGTCCCCAAGTGCGCCTGAACTCGAGAGCAAAAAGCCAAGCCTTACTACGCCAGAAGAAGGCAGTTGGCAGGGATTGTCATCCTAGACCACGCACGCTGCTGAAGGGTGGTGGCTGTGTCTGCGAGGTTCAGCCTGGCACGGTGATCCCAGGGTGCGACCATGGAGCCCGGGATAGCAAAGCCCAAGTGGAACCAGCTCTCCCGCAGATCTCCTTCCCTGACGCGACAGAGCAAATGCCCAAAGCCTTGCTGAGGAAGCAGCAGCGAAGTGCGGTTCAGGCCAAGCTGAAAACCTCTGCGAAAGCATAGCAGTCGCTGGGAAAAAAGAGTCGATTCTCTGGGCTGCGGTTGCTGCTTGCTTGAGCCTAATATTGGCAGCACGGTGGCAGAATCCCGCATAGAGCGAAAGCCTCTTTGCCTGGGCATCCCCTCTAGGAAAGCACAGCATTCTTGGGGAAAACAGAGTCGGTTCTGTGCGATGCAGATGCCACTTGCCTGAACATGGTCTCCGAAGCACGCTGTAAGAAACCCGCATGGAGCGAAATCCTCTTGGCCCGGGCATCCCCTGTACTTGAGAGCGAAGCGTGGTTGTGACTGTGGAAACAGTCTTAACGAAAGGTCATGAAACAGGAGAGCATGCATTGCAACAATAGCGGGCAGGTGGCAAGACAAGTGTCACCCTCTCCGTTTCATTAGAAATCAGAGTCTGTTCTGCGGGCTGCTGCTCCTGCTTGCCTAGGCCAAGTCTCAAGGTGGGAGATACCACCCTACAGGGAAAGCCTCTTTGCCCATGCTCCTCCTCTGGGAAAGCACAGCATTCGTTGGGAAATCTGAGTCGCTTTGTGGGATGCTGCTGCTGCTTGCCTGAGCTAGTCTGCGCAGCACGGTGGAAGAAACCCGCATGGAGCGAAATTCTCTTGGCCCTAGCATTGCCACTGCCTGCGAGAGAAGCGTGGATGCACCTCTGGAAAGGGACTTAAGGATAGGGACACGGCTGTCACCGTGATCTCCGGGAGCAAGTCTGGGGAAGGAGCAGAACGCCTCCCCGGGAGAAGAGAAGGAGCTGCTGGCCTTGTCCAGAAACAGTCGCAAAGCAGGAGAGCCGGCCCTGGGAAGAACAGCGGGACGGTGGCATGACAAGCGTCACCCGCTCCCAATGCGTATAGACGGAAGCCAGGCTTTAGGAAGACAGGAGGGGACGGCTAGGGCAGGCGCGCATACGCCACTCTGAGGAAGGAGTCTGGGCAGAAGGCAGGCCTGTTCTGTGTGCCTCCTGTCCCAAGGGGAGAGCATCTCCGAGGCCACCTGTCCCTAGGGCAGACGTGGGCTTGCCACCAGGCGCCATAACCTGAACTCGCAGATACAGCTCCCTGGAAGAAAGGGCAGCCAGATACCATCTTCCTCCAAGAGGTGGCAGCGTTGGGGGTGGCAGCGGTGTGTCGGGGAAGAAGAGGGACAGTCCCCCACTGCTCCCCATCCAAGTGCACGGGCGCTGTGGAGGGTTCCTGTCGCCTCTCCTTTCCTATTGCAAAGGCACTGGCGTAGTGCCCTAGTCCGCCTGAACTCCAGAGCAAAAAGCCAAGCCTTACTACGCCAGGAGATGGCAGTTGGCAGGGAGTGTCATCCTAGACCACGCAAGCTGCTGCAGGGTGGTGGCTGTTTCTGCAAGTTCAGACTGGCAGGGTGATCCCAGGGTGCGACCATGGAGCCCGGGACAAAAAAGCCCAAGAGGCACCAGCTCTCCCGCAGATCTCCTTCCCTGACGCGACAGAGCGAACGCCCAAAGCCTTGCTGAGGAAGCAGCAGCGAAGTGCGGTTCAGGCCAAGCTGAAAACCTCTGCGAAAGCATAGCAGTCGCTGGGAAAAAAGAGTCGGTTCTCTGGGCTACTGTTGCTGCTTGCTTGAGCCTAGTATTGGCAGCACGGTGGCAGAATCCCGCATAGAGCGAAAGCCTCTTTGCCTGGGCATACCCTCTAGGAAAGCACAGCATTCTTGGGGAAAACAGAGTCGGTTCTGTGCGATGCATATGTCGCTTGCCTGTACAGAGTCTCCGAAGCACGGTGAAAGAAACCCGCATGGAGCGAAATCCTCTTGGCCCGGGCATCCCCTCTACTTGAGAGAGAAGCGTGGTTGTGCCTGTGGAAACAGCCTTAACGAAAGGTCATGAAACAGGAGAGCATGCATTGCAACAATAGCGGACAGGTGGCAAGACAAGTGTCACCCTCTCCGTTTGCTTAGAAATCAGAGTCTGTTCTGCGGGCTGCTGCTCCTGCTTGCCTAGGCCAAGTCTCAAGGTGGGAGAACCCACCATACAGCGAAAGCCTCTTTGCCCAGGCTCCTCCTCTGGGAAAGCACAGCATTCGTTGGGAAATCTGAGTCGCTTTGTGGGATGCTGTTGCTACTTGACTGAGCTAGTCTGCGCAGCACGGTGGAAGAAACCCGCATGGAGCGAAATTCTCTGGGTCCTAGCATCCCCACTGCCTGCGAGAGAAGCGTGGATGCACATCTGGAAAGGGCCTTAAGGATAGGGACACGGCTGACACCGTGTTCCCCGGGAGCAAGTCTGGGGAAGGAGCAGAACGCCTCCCCGGGAGAAGAGAAGGAGCCGTTGGCCTTGTTGTCGGGAAACAGTCGCAAAGCAGGAGAGATTGCCCTGGGAAGAACAGTGGGACGGTGGCAAGACAAGCGTCACCCGCTCCCTGTGCGTAGAGACGGAAGCCTGGCTTTAGGAAGACACGAGGGGATGGCTAGGGCAGACGCGCATACTCTGCTCTGAGGAAGGAGTCTGGGCAGAAGGAAGGCCTGTTCTGTGTGCCTTTTGTCCCAAGGGTACAGCATCTCCAAGGCTACCTGTCCCTAGGCAAGATGTGGGCATGCCACCAGGCGCCATAACCTGAACTCGCAGATACAGCTCCCTGGAAGAAAGGGGAGCCAGATGACATCTTCCTCCAAGAGGTGGCAGCTTTGGGGGAGGAAGGGGGTGTGTCGTGGAAGAAGAGGGGACAGTCCCCCACAGCTCCCCATCCCAGTGCACGGGCGCTGTGCAGGGTTCCTGTCGCTTCTCCTTTCCTATGTGGAAGGCGCTGGCCTAGTCCCCAAGTCCGCCTGAACTCGAGAGCAAAAAGCCAAGCCTTACTACGCCAGAAGAAGGCAGTTGGCAGGGATTGTCATCCTAGACCACGCACGCTGCTGCAGGGTGGTGGCTGTGTCTGCGAGGTTCAGCCTGGCACGGTGATCCCAGGGTGCGACCATGGAGCCCGGGATAGCAAAGCCCAAGTGGAACCAGCTCTCCCGCAGATCTCCTTCCCTGACGCGACAGAGCAAACGCCCAAAGCCTTGCTGAGGAAGCAGCAGCGAAGTGCGGTTCAGGCCAAGCTGAAAACCTCTGCGAAAGCATAGCAGTCGCTGGGAAAAAAGAGTCGGTTCTCTGGGCTGCGGTTGCTGCTTGCTTGAGCCTAATATTGGCAGCACGGTGGCAGAATCCCGCATAGAGCGAAAGCCTCTTTGCCTGGGCATCCCCTCTAGGAAAGCACAGCATTCTTGGGGAAAACAGAGTCGGTTCTGTGCGATGCAGATGCCGCTTGCCTGAACATGGTCTCCGAAGCACGCTGTAAGAAACCCGCATGGAGCGAAATCCTCTTGGCCCGGGCATCCCCTGTACTTGAGAGCGAAGCGTGGTTGTGACTGTGGAAACAGTCTTAACGAAAGGTCATGAAACAGGAGAGCATGCATTGCAACAATAGCGGGCAGGTGGCAAGACAAGTGTCACCCTCTCCGTTTCATTAGAAATCAGAGTCTGTTCTGCGGGCTGCTGCTCCTGCTTGCCTAGGCCAAGTCTCAAGGTGGGAGATACCACCCTACAGGGAAAGCCTCTTTGCCCATGCTCCTCCTCTGGGAAAGCACAGCATTCGTTGGGAAATCTGAGTCGCTTTGTGGGATGCTGCTGCTGCTTGCCTGAGCTAGTCTGCGCAGCACGGTGGAAGAAACCCGCATGGAGCGAAATTCTCTTGGCCCTAGCATTGCCACTGCCTGCGAGAGAAGCGTGGATGCACCTCTGGAAAGGGACTTAAGGATAGGGACACGGCTGTCACCGTGATCTCCGGGAGCAAGTCTGGGGAAGGAGCAGAACGCCTCCCCGGGAGAAGAGAAGGAGCTGTTGGCCTTGTCCAGAAACAGTCGCAAAGCAGGAGAGCCGGCCCTGGGAAGAACAGCGGGACGGTGGCATGACAAGCGTCACCCGCTCCCAATGCGTATAGACGGAAGCCTGGCTTTAGGAAGACAGGAGGGGACGGCTAGGGCAGGCGCGCATACGCCACTCTGAGGAAGGAGTCTGGGCAGAAGGCAGGCCTGTTCTGTGTGCCTCCTGTCCCAAGGGGAGAGCATCTCCGAGGCCACCTGTCCCTAGGGCAGACGTGGGCTTGCCACCAGGCGCCATAACCTGAACTCGCAGATACAGCTCCCTGGAAGAAAGGGCAGCCAGATACCATCTTCCTCCAAGAGGTGGCAGCGTTGGGGGTGGCAGCGGTGTGTCGGGGAAGAAGAGGGACAGTCCCCCACTGCTCCCCATCCAAGTGCACGGGCGCTGTGGAGGGTTCCTGTCGCCTCTCCTTTCCTATTGCAAAGGCACTGGCGTAGTCCCCGAGTCCGCCTGAACTCCAGAGCAAAAAGCCAAGCCTTACTACGCCAGGAGATGGCAGTTGGCAGGGAGTGTCATCCTAGACCACGCAAGCTGCTGCAGGGTGGTGGCAGTTTCTGCAAGTTCAGACTGGCAGGGTGATCCCAGGGTGCGACCATGGAGCCCGGGACAAAAAAGCCCAAGAGGCACCAGCTCTCCCGCAGATCTCCTTCCCTGACGCGACAGAGCAAACGCCCAAAGCCTTGCTGAGGAAGCAGCAGCGAAGTGCGGTTCAGGCCAAGCTGAAAACCTCTGCGAAAGCATAGCAGTCGCTGGGAAAAAAAGGTCGGTTCTCTGGGCTACTGTTGCTGCTTGCTTGAGCCTAGTATTGGCAGCACGGTGGCAGAATCCCGCATAGAGCGAAAGCCTCTTTGCCTGGGCATACCCTCTAGGAAAGCACAGCATTCTTGGGGAAAACAGAGTCGGTTCTGTGCGATGCATATGTCGCTTGCCTGTACAGAGTCTCCGAAGCACGGTGAAAGAAACCCGCATGGAGCGAAATCCTCTTGGCCCGGGCATCCCCTCTACTTGAGAGAGAAGCGTGGTTGTGCCTGTGGAAACAGCCTTAACGAAAGGTCATGAAACAGGAGAGCATGCATTGCAACAATAGCGGACAGGTGGCAAGACAAGTGTCACCCTCTCCGTTTGCTTAGAAAGCAGAGTCGGTTCTGCGGGCTGCTGCTCCTGCTTGCCTAGGCCAAGTCTCAAGGTGGGAGAAACCACCATACAGCGAAAGCCTCTTTGCCCAGGCTCCTCCTCTGGGAAAGCACAGCATTCGTTGGGAAATCTGAGTCGCTTTGTGGGATGCTGTTGCTACTTGCCTGAGCTAGTCTGCGCAGCACGGTGGAAGAAACCCACATGGAGCGAAATTCTCTGGGTCCTAGCATCCCCACTGCCTGCGAGAGAAGCGTGGATGCACATCTGGAAAGGGCCTTAAGGATAGGGACACGGCTGACACCGTGTTCCCCGGGAGAAAGTCTGGGGAAGGAGCAGAACGCTTCCCCGGGAGAAGAGAAGGAGCCGTTGGCCTTGTTGTCGGGAAACAGTCGCAAAGCAGGAGAGATTGCCCTGGGAAGAACAGTGGGACGGTGGCAAGACAAGCGTCACCCGCTCCCTGTGCGTAGAGACGGAAGCCTGGCTTTAGGAAGACACGAGGGGATGGCTAGGGCAGACGCGCATACTCTGCTCTGAGGAAGGAGTCTGGGCAGAAGGAAGGCCTGTTCTGTGTGCCTTTTGTCCCAAGGGGACAGCATCTCCAAGGCCACCTGTCCCTAGGCAAGATGTGGGCATGCCACCAGGCGCCATAACCTGAACTCGCAGATACAGCTCCCTGGAAGAAAGGGGAGCCAGATGACATCTTCCTCCAAGAGGTGGCAGCTTTGGGGGAGGAAGGGGGTGTGTCGTGGAAGAAGAGGGGACAGTCCCCCACAGCTCCCCATCCCAGTGCACGGGCGCTGTGCAGGGTTCCTGTCGCTTCTCCTTTCCTATGTGGAAGGCGCTGGCCTAGTCCCCAAGTCCGCCTGAACTCGACAGCAAAAAGCCAAACCTTACTACGCCAGAAGAAGGCAGTTGGCAGGGATTGTCATCCTAGACCACGCACGCAGCTGCAGGGTGGTGGCTGTGTCTGCGAGGTTCAGCCTGGCACGGTGATCCCAGGGTGCGACCATGGAGCCCGGGATAGCAAAGCCCAAGTGGAACCAGCTCTCCCGCAGATCTCCTTCCCTGACGCGACAGAGCGAACGCCCAAAGCCTTGCTGAGGAAGCAGCAGCGAAGTGCGGTTCAGGCCAAGCTGAAAACCTCTGCCAAAGCATAGCAGTCGCTGGGAAAAAAGAGTCGGTTCTCTGGGCTGCTGTTGCTGCTTGCTTGAGCCTAGTATTGGCAGCACGGTGGCAGAATCCCGCATAGAGCGAAAGCCTCTTTGCCTGGGCATCCCCTCTAAGAAAGCACAGCATTCTTGGGGAAAACAGAGTCGGTTCTGTGCGATGCAGATGCCGCTTGCCTGAACATGGTCTCCGAAGCACGCTGTAAGAAACCCGCATGGAGCGAAATCCTCTTGGCCCGGGCATCCCCTGTACTTGAGAGCGAAGCGTGGTTGTGACTGTGGAAACAGTCTTAACGAAAGGTCATGAAACAGGAGAGCATGCATTGCAACAATAGCGGGCAGGTGGCAAGACAAGTGTCACCCTCTCTGTTTGCTTAGAAATCAGAGTCTGTTCTGCGGGCTGCTCCTCCTGCTTGCCTAGGCCAAGTCTCAAGGTGGGAGATACCACCCTACAGGGAAAGCCTCTTTGCCTAGGCTCCTCCTCTGGGAAAGCACAGCATTCGTTGGGAAATCTGAGTCGCTTTGTGGGATGCTGCTGCTGCTTGCCTGAGCTAGTCTGCGCAGCACGGTGGAAGAAACCCGCATGGAGCGAAATTCTCTTGGCCCTAGCATCGCCCCTGCCTGCGAGAGAAGCGTGGATGCACATCTGGAAAGGGACTTAAGGATAGGGACACGGCTGTCACCGTGATCTTCGGGAGCAAGTCTGGGGAAGGAGCAGAACGCCTCCCCGGGAGAAGAGAAGGAGCTGTTGGCCTTGTCCAGAAACAGTCGCAAAGCAGGAGAGCCTGCCCTGGGAAGAACAGCGGGACGGTGGCATGACAAGCGTCACCCGCTCCCAATGCGTATAGACGGAAGCCTGGCTTTAGGAAGACAGGAGGGGACGGCTAGGGCAGGGGTGCATACGCCACTCTGAGGAAGGAGTCTGGGCAGAAGGCAGGCCTGTTCTGTGTGCGTCCTGTCCCAAGGGGAGAGCATCTCCGAGGCCATCTGTCCCTAGGGCAGACGTGGGCTTGCCACCAGGCGCCATAACCTGAACTCGCAGATACAGCTCCCTGGAAGAAAGGGCAGCCAGATACCATCTTCCTCCAAGAGGTGGCAGCGTTGGGGGTGGCAGCGGTGTGTCGGGGAAGAAGACGGGACAGTCCCCCACTGCTCCCCATCCAAGGGCACGGGCGCTGTGGAGGGTTCCTGTCGCCTCTCCTTTCCTATTGCAAAGGCCCTGGCGTAGTCCCCGAGTCCGCCTGAACTCCAGAGCAAAAAGCCAAGCCTTACTACGCCAGGAGATGGCAGTTGGCAGGGAGTGTCATCCTAGACCACGCAAGCTGCTGCAGGGTGGTGGCTGTTTCTGCAAGTTCAGACTGGCAGGGTGATCCCAGGGTGCGACCATGGAGCCCGGGATAGCAAAGCCCAAGAGGCACCAGCTCTCCCGCAGATCTCCTTCCCTGACGCGACAGAGCAAACGCCCAAAGCCTTGCTGAGGAAGCAGCAGCGAAGTGCGGTTCAGGCCAAGCTGAAAACCTCTGCGAAAGCATAGCAGTCGCTGGGAAAAAAGAGTCGGTTCTCTGGGCTACTGTTGCTGCTTGCTTGAGCCTAGTATTGGCTGCACGGTGGCAGAATCCCGCATAGAGCGAAAGCCTCCTTGCCTGGGCATCCCCTGTAGGAAAGCACAGCATTCTTGGGGAAAACAGAGTCGGTTCTGTGCGATGCATATGTCGCTTGCCTGTACAGAGTCTCCGAAGCACGGTGAAAGAAACCCGCATGGAGCGAAATCCTCTTGGCCCGGGCATCCCCTCTACTTGAGAGAGAAGCGTGGTGGTGCCTGTGGAAACAGCCTTAACGAAAGGTCATGAAACAGGAGAGCATGCATTGCAACAATAGCGGACAGGTGGCAACACAAGTGTCACACTCTCCGTTTGCTTAGAAATTAGAGTCGGTTCTGCGGGCTGCTGTTCCTGCTTGCCTAGGCCTAGTCTCAAGGTGGGAGAAACCACCATACAGCGAAAGCCTCTTTGCCCAGGCTCCTCCTCTGGGAAAGCACAGCATTCGTTGGGAAATCTGAGTCGGTTTGTGGGATGCTGTTGCTACTTGCCTGAGCTAGTCTGCGCAGCACGGTGGAAGAAACCCGCATGGAGCGAAATTCTCTGGGTCCTAGCATCCCCACTGCCTGCGAGAGAAGCGTGGATGCACATCTGGAAAGGGCCTTAAGGATAGGGACACGGCTGACACCGTGTTCCCCGGGAGCAAGTCTGGGGAAGGAGCAGAACGCCTCCCCGGGAGAAGAGAAGGAGCCGTTGGCCTTGTTGTCGGAAAGGGGCGCAAAGCAGGAGAGATTGCCCTGGGAAGAACAGTGGGACGGTGGCAAGACAAGCGTCACCCGCTCCCTGTGCGTAGAGACGGAAGCCTGGCTTTAGGAAGACACGAGGGGATGGCTAGGGCAGACGCGCATACTCTGCTCTGAGGAAGGAGTCTGGGCAGAAGGAAGGCCTGTTCTGTGTGCCTTTTGTCCCAAGGGGACAGCATCTCCAAGGCCACCTGTCCCTAGGCAAGATGTGGGCATGCCACCAGGCGCCATAACCTGAACTCGCAGATACAGCTCCCTGGAAGAAAGGGGAGCCAGATGACATCTTCCTCCAAGAGGTGGCAGCTTTGGGGGAGGAAGGGGGTGTGTCGTGGAAGAAGAGGGGACAGTCCCCCACAGCTCCCCATCCCAGTGCACGGGCGCTGTGCAGGGTTCCTGTCGCTTCTCCTTTCCTATGTGGAAGGCGCTGGCCTAGTCCCCAAGTGCGCCTGAACTCGACAGCAAAAAGCCAAGCCTTACTACGCCAGAAGAAGGCAGTTGGCAGGGATTGTCATCCTAGACCACGCACGCTGCTGCAGGGTGGTGGCTGTGTCTGCGAGGTTCAGCCTGGCACGGTGATCCCAGGGTGCGACCATGGAGCCCGGGATAGCAAAGCCCAAGTGGAACCAGCTCTCCCGCAGATCTCCTTCCCTGACGCGACAGAGCAAACGCCCAAAGCCTTGCTGAGGAAGCAGCAGCGAAGTGCGGTTCAGGCCAAGCTCAAAACCTCTGCGAAAGCATAGCAGTCGCTGGGAAAAAAGAGTCGGTTCTCTGGGCTGCGGTTGCTGCTTGCTTGAGCCTAATATTGGCAGCACGGTGGCAGAATCCCGCATAGAGCGAAAGCCTCTTTGCCTGGGCATCCCCTCTAGGAAAGCACAGCATTCTTGGGGAAAACAGAGTCGGTTCTGTGCGATGCAGATGCCGCTTGCCTGAACATGGTCTCCGAAGCACGCTGTAAGAAACCCGCATGGAGCGAAATCCTCTTGGCCCGGGCATCCCCTGTACTTGAGAGCGAAGCGTGGTTGTGACTGTGGAAACAGTCTTAACGAAAGGTCATGAAACAGGAGAGCATGCATTGCAACAATAGCGGGCAGGTGGCAAGACAAGTGTCACCCTCTCTGTTTGCTTAGAAATCAGAGTCTGTTCTGCGGGCTGCTCCTCCTGCTTGCCTAGGCCAAGTCTCAAGGTGGGAGATACCACCCTACAGGGAAAGCCTCTTTGCCCATGCTCCTCCTCTGGGAAAGCACAGCATTCGTTGGGAAATCTGAGTCGCTTTGTGGGATGCTGCTGCTGCTTGCCTGAGCTAGTCTGCGCAGCACGGTGGAAGAAACCCGCATGGAGCGAAATTCTCTTGGCCCTAGCATAGCCACTGCCTGCGAGAGAAGCGTGGATGCACCTCTGGAAAGGGACTTAAGGATAGGGACACGGCTGTCACCGTGATCTCCGGGAGCAAGTCTGGGGAAGGAGCAGAACGCCTCCCCGGGAGAAGAGAAGGAGCTGTTGGCCTTGTCCAGAAACAGTCGCAAAGCAGGAGAGCCGGCCCTGGGAAGAACAGCGGGACGGTGGCATGACAAGCGTCACCCGCTCCCAATGCGTATAGACGGAAGCCTGGCTTTAGGAAGACAGGAGGGGACGGCTAGGGCAGGCGCGCATACGCCACTCTGAGGAAGGAGTCTGGGCAGAAGGCAGGCCTGTTCTGTGTGCCTCCTGTCCCAAGGGGAGAGCATCTCCGAGGCCACCTGTCCCTAGGGCAGACGTGGGCTTGCCACCAGGCGCCATAACCTGAACTCGCAGATACAGCTCCCTGGAAGAAAGGGCAGCCAGATACCATCTTCCTCCAAGAGGTGGCAGCGTTGGGGGTGGCAGCGGTGTGTCGGGGAAGAAGAGGGACAGTCCCCCACTGCTCCCCATCCAAGTGCACGGGCGCTGTGGAGGGTTCCTGTCGCCTCTCCTTTCCTATTGCAAAGGCACTGGCGTAGTCCCCGAGTCCGCCTGAACTCCAGAGCAAAAAGCCAAGCCTTACTACGCCAGGAGATGGCAGTTGGCAGGGAGTGTCATCCTAGACCACGCAAGCTGCTGCAGGGTGGTGGCTGTTTCTGCAAGTTCAGACTGGCAGGGTGATCCCAGGGTGCGACCATGGAGCCCGGGACAAAAAAGCCCAAGAGGCACCAGCTCTCCCGCAGATCTCCTTCCCTGACGCGACAGAGCAAACGCCCAAAGCCTTGCTGAGGAAGCAGCAGCGAAGTGCGGTTCAGGCCAAGCTGAAAACCTCTGCGAAAGCATAGCAGTCGCTGGGAAAAAAAGGTCGGTTCTCTGGGCTACTGTTGCTGCTTGCTTGAGCCTAGTATTGGCAGCACGGTGGCAGAATCCCGCATAGAGCGAAAGCCTCTTTGCCTGGGCATACCCTCTAGGAAAGCACAGCATTCTTGGGGAAAACAGAGTCGGTTCTGTGCGATGCATATGTCGCTTGCCTGTACAGAGTCTCCGAAGCACGGTGAAAGAAACCCGCATGGAGCGAAATCCTCTTGGCCCGGGCATCCCCTCTACTTGAGAGAGAAGCGTGGTTGTGCCTGTGGAAACAGCCTTAACGAAAGGTCATGAAACAGGAGAGCATGCATTGCAACAATAGCGGACAGGTGGCAAGACAAGTGTCACCCTCTCCGTTTGCTTAGAAATCAGAGTCGGTTCTGCGGGCTGCTGCTCCTGCTTGCCTAGGCCAAGTCTCAAGGTGGGAGAAACCACCATACAGCGAAAGCCTCTTTGCCCAGGCTCCTCCTCTGGGAAAGCACAGCATTCGTTGGGAAATCTGAGTCGCTTTGTGGGATGCTGTTGCTACTTGCCTGAGCTAGTCTGCGCAGCACGGTGGAAGAAACCCGCATGGAGCGAAATTCTCTGGGTCCTAGCATCCCCACTGCCTGCGAGAGAAGCGTGGATGCACATCTGGAAAGGGCCTTAAGGATAGGGACACGGCTGACACCGTGTTCCCCGGGAGCAAGTCTGGGGAAGGAGCAGAACGCCTCCCCGGGAGAAGAGAAGGAGCCGTTGGCCTTGTTGTCGGGAAACAGTCGCAAAGCAGGAGAGATTGCCCTGGGAAGAACAGTGGGACGGTGGCAAGACAAGCGTCACCCGCTCCCTGTGCGTAGAGACGGAAGCCTGGCTTTAGGAAGACACGAGGGGATGGCTAGGGCAGACGCGCATACTCTGCTCTGAGGAAGGAGTCTGGGCAGAAGGAAGGCCTGTTCTGTGTGCCTTTTGTCCCAAGGGGACAGCATCTCCAAGGCCACCTGTCCCTAGGCAAGATGTGGGCATGCCACCAGGCGCCATAACCTAAACTCGCAGATACAGCTCCCTGGAAGAAAGGGGAGCCAGATGACATCTTCCTCCAAGAGGTGGCAGCTTTGGGGGAGGAAGGGGGTGTGTCGTGGAAGAAGAGGGGACAGTCCCCCACAGCTCCCCATCCCAGTGCACGGGCGCTGTGCAGGGTTCCTGTCGCTTCTCCTTTCCTATGTGGAAGGCGCTGGCCTAGTCCCCAAGTCCGCCTGAACTCGAGAGCAAAAAGCCAAGCCTTACTACGCCAGAAGAAGGCAGTTGGCAGGGATTGTCATCCTAGACCACGCACGCTGCTGCAGGGTGGTGGCTGTGTCTGCGAGGTTCAGCCTGGCACGGTGATCCCAGGGTGCGACCATGGAGCCCGGGATAGCAAAGCCCAAGTGGAACCAGCTCTCCCGCAGATCTCCTTCCCTGACGCGACAGAGCAAACGCCCAAAGCCTTGCTGAGGAAGCAGCAGCGAAGTGCGGTTCAGGCCAAGCTCAAAACCTCTGCGAAAGCATAGCAGTCGCTGGGAAAAAAGAGTCGGTTCTCTGGGCTGCGGTTGCTGCTTGCTTGAGCCTAATATTGGCAGCACGGTGGCAGAATCCCGCATAGAGCGAAAGCCTCTTTGCCTGGGCATCCCCTCTAGGAAAGCACAGCATTCTTGGGGAAAACAGAGTCGGTTCTGTGCGATGCAGATGCCGCTTGCCTGAACATGGTCTCCAAAGCACGCTGTAAGAAACCCGCATGGAGCGAAATCCTCTTGGCCCGGGCATCCCCTGTACTTGAGAGCGAAGCGTGGTTGTGACTGTGGAAACAGTCTTAACGAAAGGTCATGAAACAGGAGAGCATGCATTGCAACAATAGCGGGCAGGTGGCAAGACAAGTGTCACCCTCTCTGTTTGCTTAGAAATCAGAGTCTGTTCTGCGGGCTGCTCCTCCTGCTTGCCTAGGCCAAGTCTCAAGGTGGGAGATACCACCCTACAGGGAAAGCCTCTTTGCCCATGCTCCTCCTCTGGGAAAGCACAGCATTCGTTGGGAAATCTGAGTCGCTTTGTGGGATGCTGCTGCTGCTTGCCTGAGCTAGTCTGCGCAGCACGGTGGAAGAAACCCGCATGGAGCGAAATTCTCTTGGCCCTAGCATTGCCACTGCCTGCGAGAGAAGCGTGGATGCACCTCTGGAAAGGGACTTAAGGATAGGGACACGGCTGTCACCGTGATCTCCGGGAGCAAGTCTGGGGAAGGAGCAGAACGCCTCCCCGGGAGAAGAGAAGGAGCTGTTGGCCTTGTCCAGAAACAGTCGCAAAGCAGGAGAGCCTGCCCTGGGAAGAACAGCGGGACGGTGGCATGACAAGCGTCACCCGCTCCCAATGCGTATAGACGGAAGCCTGGCTTTAGGAAGACAGGAGGGGACGGCTAGGGCAGGCGCGCATACGCCACTCTGAGGAAGGAGTCTGGGCAGAAGGCAGGCCTGTTCTGTGTGCCTCCTGTCCCAAGGGGAGAGCATCTCCGAGGCCACCTGTCCCTAGGGCAGACGTGGGCTTGCCACCAGGCGCCATAACCTGAACTCGCAGATACAGCTCCCTGGAAGAAAGGGCAGCCAGATACCATCTTCCTCCAAGAGGTGGCAGCGTTGGGGGTGGCAGCGGTGTGTCGGGGAAGAAGAGGGACAGTCCCCCACTGCTCCCCATCCAAGTGCACGGGCGCTGTGGAGGGTTCCTGTCGCCTCTCCTTTCCTATTGCAAAGGCACTGGCGTAGTCCCCGAGTCCGCCTGAACTCCAGAGCAAAAAGCCAAGCCTTACTACGCCAGGAGATGGCAGTTGGCAGGGAGTGTCATCCTAGACCACGCAAGCTGCTGCAGGGTGGTGGCTGTTTCTGCAAGTTCAGACTGGCAGGGTGATCCCAGGGTGCGACCATGGAGCCCGGGACAAAAAAGCCCAAGAGGCACCAGCTCTCCCGCAGATCTCCTTCCCTGACGCGACAGAGCAAACGCCCAAAGCCTTGCTGAGGAAGCAGCAGCGAAGTGCGGTTCAGGCCAAGCTGAAAACCTCTGCGAAAGCATAGCAGTCGCTGGGAAAAAAAGGTCGGTTCTCTGGGCTAATGTTGCTGCTTGCTTGAGCCTAGTATTGGCAGCACGGTGGCAGAATCCCGCATAGAGCGAAAGCCTCTTTGCCTGGGCATACCCTCTAGGAAAGCACAGCATTCTTGGGGAAAACAGAGTCGGTTCTGTGCGATGCATATGTCGCTTGCCTGTACAGAGTCTCCGAAGCACGGTGAAAGAAACCCGCATGGAGCGAAATCCTCTTGGCCCGGGCATCCCCTCTACTTGAGAGAGAAGCGTGGTTGTGCCTGTGGAAACAGCCTTAACGAAAGGTCATGAAACAGGAGAGCATGCATTGCAACAATAGCGGACAGGTGGCAAGACAAGTGTCACCCTCTCCGTTTGCTTAGAAAGCAGAGTCGGTTCTGCGGGCTGCTGCTCCTGCTTGCCTAGGCCAAGTCTCAAGGTGGGAGAAACCACCATACAGCGAAAGCCTCTTTGCCCAGGCTCCTCCTCTGGGAAAGCACAGCATTCGTTGGGAAATCTGAGTCGCTTTGTGGGATGCTGTTGCTACTTGCCTGAGCTAGTCTGCGCAGCACGGTGGAAGAAACCCGCATGGAGCGAAATTCTCTGGGTCCTAGCATCCCCACTGCCTGCGAGAGAAGCGTGGATGCACATCTGGAAAGGGCCTTAAGGATAGGGACACGGCTGACACCGTGTTCCCCGGGAGAAAGTCTGGGGAAGGAGCAGAACGCCTCCCCGGGAGAAGAGAAGGAGCCGTTGGCCTTGTTGTCGGGAAACAGTCGCAAAGCAGGAGAGATTGCCCTGGGAAGAACAGTGGGACGGTGGCAAGACAAGCGTCACCCGCTCCCTGTGCGTAGAGACGGAAGCCTGGCTTTAGGAAGACACGAGGGGATGGCTAGGGCAGACGCGCATACTCTGCTCTGAGGAAGGAGTCTGGGCAGAAGGAAGGCCTGTTCTGTGTGCCTTTTGTCCCAAGGGGACAGCATCTCCAAGGCCACCTGTCCCTAGGCAAGATGTGGGCATGCCACCAGGCGCCATAACCTGAACTCGCAGATACAGCTCCCTGGAAGAAAGGGGAGCCAGATGACATCTTCCTCCAAGAGGTGGCAGCTTTGGGGGAGGAAGGGGGTGTGTCGTGGAAGAAGAGGGGACAGTCCCCCACAGCTCCCCATCCCAGTGCAGGGGCGCTGTGCAGGGTTCCTGTCGCTTCTCCTTTCCTATGTGGAAGGCGCTGGCCTAGTCCCCAAGTCCGCCTGAACTCGAGAGCAAAAAGCCAAGCCTTACTACGCCAGAAGAAGGCAGTTGGCAGGGATTGTCATCCTAGACCACGCACGCTGCTGCAGGGTGGTGGCTGTGTCTGCGAGGTTCAGCCTGGCACGGTGATCCTAGGGTGCGACCATGGAGCCCGGGATAGAAAAGCCCAAGTGGAACCAGCTCTCCCGCAGATCTCCTTCCCTGACGCGACAGAGCAAACGCCCAAAGCCTTGCTGAGGAAGCAGCAGCGAAGTGCGGTTCAGGCCAAGCTGAAAACCTCTGCCAAAGCATAGCAGTCGCTGGGAAAAAAGAGTCGGTTCTCTGGGCTGCTGTTGCTGCTTGCTTGAGCCTAGTATTGGCAGCACGGTGGCAGAATCCCGCATAGAGCGAAAGCCTCTTTGCCTGGGCATCCCCTCTAGGAAAGCACAGCATTCTTGGGGAAAACAGAGTCGGTTCTGTGCGATGCAGATGCCGCTTGCCTGAACATGGTCTCCGAAGCACGCTGTAAGAAACCCGCATGGAGCGAAATCCTCTTGGCCCGGGCATCCCCTGTACTTGAGAGCGAAGCGTGGTTGTGACTGTGGAAACAGTCTTAACGAAAGGTCATGAAACAGGAGAGCATGCATTGCAACAATAGCGGGCAGGTGGCAAGACAAGTGTCACCCTCTCCGTTTGCTTAGAAATCAGAGTCGGTTCTGCGGGCTGCTGCTCCTGCTTGCCTAGGCCAAGTCTCAAGGTGGGAGATACCACCCTACAGGGAAAGCCTCTTTGCCCATGCTCCTCCTCTGGGAAAGCACAGCATTCGTTGGGAAAACTGAGTCGCTTTGTGGGATGCTGCTGCTGCTTGCCTGAGCTAGTCTGCGCAGCACGGTGGAAGAAACCCGCATGGAGCGAAATTCTCTTGGCCCTAGCATCGCCACTGCCTGCGAGAGAAGCGTGGATGCACCTCTGGAAAGGGACTTAAGGATAAGGACACGGCTGTCACCGTGATCTCCGGGAGCAAGTCTGGGGAAGGAGCAGAACGCCTCCCTGGGAGAAAGGAAGGAGCTGTTGGCCTTGTCCAGAAACAGTCGCAAAGCAGGAGAGCCTGCCCAGGGAAGAACAGCGGAACGGTGGCATGACAAGCGTCACCCGCTCCCAATGCGTATAGACGGAAGCCTGGCTTTAGGAAGACAGGAGGGGACGGCTAGGGCAGGCGCGCATACGCCACTCTGAGGAAGGAGTCTGGGCAGAAGGCAGGCCTGTTCTGTATGCCTCCTGTCCCAAGCGGAGAGCATCTCCCAGGCCACCTGTCCCTAGGGCAGACGTGGGCTTGCCACCAGGCGCCATAACCTGAACTCGCAGATACAGCTCCCTGGAAGAAAGGGCAGCCAGATACCATCTTCCTCCAAGAGGTGGCAGCGTTGGGGCTGGCAGCGGTGTGTCGGGGAAGAAGAGGGGACAGTCCCCCACTGCTCCCCATCCAAGTGCACGGGCGCTGTGGAGGGTTCCTGTCGCCTCTCCTTTCCTATTGCAAAGGCACTGGCGTAGTCCCCGAGTCCGCCTGAACTCCAGAGCAAAAAGCCAAGCCTTACTACGCCAGGAGATGGCAGTTGGCAGGGAGTGTCATCCTAGACCACGCAAGCTGCTGCAGGGTGGTGGCTGTTTCTGCAAGTTCAGACTGGCAGGGTGATCCCAGGGTGCGACCATGGAGCCCGGGACAAAAAAGCCCAAGAGGCACCAGCTCTCCCGCAGATCTCCTTCCCTGACGCGACAGAGCGAACGCCCAAAGCCTTGCTGAGGAAGCAGCAGCGAAGTGCGGTTCAGGCCAAGCTGAAAACCTCTGCGAAAGCATAGCAGTCGCTGGGAAAAAAGAGTCGGTTCTCTGGGCTACTGTTGCTGCTTGCTTGAGCCTAGTATTGGCAGCGCGGTGGCAGAATCCCGCATAGAGCGAAAGCCTCCTTGCCTGGGCATCCCCTGTAGGAAAGCACAGCATTCTTGGGGAAAACAGAGTCGGTTCTGTGCGATTCATATGTCGCTTGCCTGTACAGAGTCTCCGAAGCACGGTGAAAGAAACCCGCATGGAGCGAAATCCTCTTGGCCCGGGCATCCCCTCTACTTGAGAGAGAAGCGTGGTTGTGCCTGTGGAAACAGCCTTAACGAAAGGTCATGAAACAGGAGAGCATGCATTGCAACAATAGCGGACAGGTGGCAAGACAAGTGTCACCCTCTCCGTTTGCTTAGAAAGCAGAGTCGGTTCTGCGGGCTGCTGCTCCTGCTTGCCTAGGCCAAGTCTCAAGGTGGGAGAAACCACCATACAGCGAAAGCCTCTTTGCCCAGGCTCCTCCTCTGGGAAAGCACAGCATTCGTTGGGAAATCTGAGTCGCTTTGTGGGATGCTGTTGCTACTTGACTGAGCTAGTCTGCGCAGCACGGTGGAAGAAACCCGCATGGAGCGAAATTCTCTGGGTCCTAGCATCCCCACTGCCTGCGAGAGAAGCGTGGATGCACATCTGGAAAGGGCCTTAAGGATAGGGACACGGCTGACACCGTGTTCCCCGGGAGCAAGTCTGGGGAAGGAGCAGAACGCCTCCCCGGGAGAAGAGAAGGAGCCGTTGGCCTTGTTGTCGGGAAACAGTCGCAAAGCAGGAGAGATTGCCCTGGGAAGAACAGTGGGACGGTGGCAAGACAAGCGTCACCCGCTCCCTGTGCGTAGAGACGGAAGCCTGGCTTTAGGAAGACACGAGGGGATGGCTAGGGCAGACGCGCATACTCTGCTCTGAGGAAGGAGTCTGGGCAGAAGGAAGGCCTGTTCTGTGTGCCTTTTGTCCCAAGGGTACAGCATCTCCAAGGCTACCTGTCCCTAGGCAAGATGTGGGCATGCCACCAGGCGCCATAACCTGAACTCGCAGATACAGCTCCCTGGAAGAAAGGGGAGCCAGATGACATCTTCCTCCAAGAGGTGGCAGCTTTGGGGGAGGAAGGGGGTGTGTCGTGGAAGAAGAGGGGACAGTCCCCCACAGCTCCCCATCCCAGTGCACGGGCGCTGTGCAGGGTTCCTGTCGCTTCTCCTTTCCTATGTGGAAGGCGCTGGCCTAGTCCCCAAGTCCGCCTGAACTCGAGAGCAAAAAGCCAAGCCTTACTACGCCAGAAGAAGGCAGTTGGCAGGGATTGTCATCCTAGACCACGCACGCTGCTGCAGGGTGGTGGCTGTGTCTGCGAGGTTCAGCCTGGCACGGTGATCCCAGGGTGCGACCATGGAGCCCGGGATAGCAAAGCCCAAGTGGAACCAGCTCTCCCGCAGATCTCCTTCCCTGACGCGACAGAGCAAACGCCCAAAGCCTTGCTGAGGAAGCAGCAGCGAAGTGCGGTTCAGGCCAAGCTGAAAACCTCTGCGAAAGCATAGCAGTCGCTGGGAAAAAAGAGTCGGTTCTCTGGGCTGCGGTTGCTGCTTGCTTGAGCCTAATATTGGCAGCACGGTGGCAGAATCCCGCATAGAGCGAAAGCCTCTTTGCCTGGGCATCCCCTCTAGGAAAGCACAGCATTCTTGGGGAAAACAGAGTCGGTTCTGTGCGATGCAGATGCCGCTTGCCTGAACATGGTCTCCGAAGCACGCTGTAAGAAACCCGCATGGAGCGAAATCCTCTTGGCCCGGGCATCCCCTGTACTTGAGAGCGAAGCGTGGTTGTGACTGTGGAAACAGTCTTAACGAAAGGTCATGAAACAGGAGAGCATGCATTGCAACAATAGCGGGCAGGTGGCAAGACAAGTGTCACCCTCTCCGTTTCATTAGAAATCAGAGTCTGTTCTGCGGGCTGCTGCTCCTGCTTGCCTAGGCCAAGTCTCAAGGTGGGAGATACCACCCTACAGGGAAAGCCTCTTTGCCCATGCTCCTCCTCTGGGAAAGCACAGCATTCGTTGGGAAATCTGAGTCGCTTTGTGGGATGCTGCTGCTGCTTGCCTGAGCTAGTCTGCGCAGCACGGTGGAAGAAACCCGCATGGAGCGAAATTCTCTTGGCCCTAGCATTGCCACTGCCTGCGAGAGAAGCGTGGATGCACCTCTGGAAAGGGACTTAAGGATAGGGACACGGCTGTCACCGTGATCTCCGGGAGCAAGTCTGGGGAAGGA
The DNA here is from genome assembly GCF_020171115.1 of Neogale vison. Lineage (NCBI taxonomy): Eukaryota > Metazoa > Chordata > Mammalia > Carnivora > Mustelidae > Neogale > Neogale vison. The sequence continues at coordinate 2,495,957 of NW_025334865.1, forward strand.
GCAGAACGCCTCCCCGGGAGAAGAGAAGGAGCTGTTGGCCTTGTCCAGAAACAGTCGCAAAGCAGGAGAGCCGGCCCTGGGAAGAACAGCGGGACGGTGGCATGACAAGCGTCACCCGCTCCCAATGCGTATAGACGGAAGCCTGGCTTTAGGAAGACAGGAGGGGACGGCTAGGGCAGGCGCGCATACGCCACTCTGAGGAAGGAGTCTGGGCAGAAGGCAGGCCTGTTCTGTGTGCCTCCTGTCCCAAGGGGAGAGCATCTCCGAGGCCACCTGTCCCTAGGGCAGACGTGGGCTTGCCACCAGGCGCCATAACCTGAACTCGCAGATACAGCTCCCTGGAAGAAAGGGCAGCCAGATACCATCTTCCTCCAAGAGGTGGCAGCGTTGGGGGTGGCAGCGGTGTGTCGGGGAAGAAGAGGGACAGTCCCCCACTGCTCCCCATCCAAGTGCACGGGCGCTGTGGAGGGTTCCTGTCGCCTCTCCTTTCCTATTGCAAAGGCACTGGCGTAGTCCCCGAGTCCGCCTGAACTCCAGAGCAAAAAGCCAAGCCTTACTACGCCAGGAGATGGCAGTTGGCAGGGAGTGTCATCCTAGACCACGCAAGCTGCTGCAGGGTGGTGGCTGTTTCTGCAAGTTCAGACTGGCAGGGTGATCCCAGGGTGCGACCATGGAGCCCGGGACAAAAAAGCCCAAGAGGCACCAGCTCTCCCGCAGATCTCCTTCCCTGACGCGACAGAGCAAACGCCCAAAGCCTTGCTGAGGAAGCAGCAGCGAAGTGCGGTTCAGGCCAAGCTGAAAACCTCTGCGAAAGCATAGCAGTCGCTGGGAAAAAAAGGTCGGTTCTCTGGGCTACTGTTGCTGCTTGCTTGAGCCTAGTATTGGCAGCACGGTGGCAGAATCCCGCATAGAGCGAAAGCCTCTTTGCCTGGGCATACCCTCTAGGAAAGCACAGCATTCTTGGGGAAAACAGAGTCGGTTCTGTGCGATGCATATGTCGCTTGCCTGTACAGAGTCTCCGAAGCACGGTGAAAGAAACCCGCATGGAGCGAAATCCTCTTGGCCCGGGCATCCCCTCTACTTGAGAGAGAAGCGTGGTTGTGCCTGTGGAAACAGCCTTAACGAAAGGTCATGAAACAGGAGAGCATGCATTGCAACAATAGCGGACAGGTGGCAAGACAAGTGTCACCCTCTCCGTTTGCTTAGAAAGCAGAGTCGGTTCTGCGGGCTGCTGCTCCTGCTTGCCTAGGCCAAGTCTCAAGGTGGGAGAAACCACCATACAGCGAAAGCCTCTTTGCCCAGGCTCCTCCTCTGGGAAAGCACAGCATTCGTTGGGAAATCTGAGTCGCTTTGTGGGATGCTGTTGCTACTTGCCTGAGCTAGTCTGCGCAGCACGGTGGAAGAAACCCACATGGAGCGAAATTCTCTGGGTCCTAGCATCCCCACTGCCTGCGAGAGAAGCGTGGATGCACATCTGGAAAGGGCCTTAAGGATAGGGACACGGCTGACACCGTGTTCCCCGGGAGAAAGTCTGGGGAAGGAGCAGAACGCTTCCCCGGGAGAAGAGAAGGAGCCGTTGGCCTTGTTGTCGGGAAACAGTCGCAAAGCAGGAGAGATTGCCCTGGGAAGAACAGTGGGACGGTGGCAAGACAAGCGTCACCCGCTCCCTGTGCGTAGAGACGGAAGCCTGGCTTTAGGAAGACACGAGGGGATGGCTAGGGCAGACGCGCATACTCTGCTCTGAGGAAGGAGTCTGGGCAGAAGGAAGGCCTGTTCTGTGTGCCTTTTGTCCCAAGGGGACAGCATCTCCAAGGCCACCTGTCCCTAGGCAAGATGTGGGCATGCCACCAGGCGCCATAACCTGAACTCGCAGATACAGCTCCCTGGAAGAAAGGGGAGCCAGATGACATCTTCCTCCAAGAGGTGGCAGCTTTGGGGGAGGAAGGGGGTGTGTCGTGGAAGAAGAGGGGACAGTCCCCCACAGCTCCCCATCCCAGTGCACGGGCGCTGTGCAGGGTTCCTGTCGCTTCTCCTTTCCTATGTGGAAGGCGCTGGCCTAGTCCCCAAGTCCGCCTGAACTCGACAGCAAAAAGCCAAACCTTACTACGCCAGAAGAAGGCAGTTGGCAGGGATTGTCATCCTAGACCACGCACGCAGCTGCAGGGTGGTGGCTGTGTCTGCGAGGTTCAGCCTGGCACGGTGATCCCAGGGTGCGACCATGGAGCCCGGGATAGCAAAGCCCAAGTGGAACCAGCTCTCCCGCAGATCTCCTTCCCTGACGCGACAGAGCGAACGCCCAAAGCCTTGCTGAGGAAGCAGCAGCGAAGTGCGGTTCAGGCCAAGCTGAAAACCTCTGCCAAAGCATAGCAGTCGCTGGGAAAAAAGAGTCGGTTCTCTGGGCTGCTGTTGCTGCTTGCTTGAGCCTAGTATTGGCAGCACGGTGGCAGAATCCCGCATAGAGCGAAAGCCTCTTTGCCTGGGCATCCCCTCTAAGAAAGCACAGCATTCTTGGGGAAAACAGAGTCGGTTCTGTGCGATGCAGATGCCGCTTGCCTGAACATGGTCTCCGAAGCACGCTGTAAGAAACCCGCATGGAGCGAAATCCTCTTGGCCCGGGCATCCCCTGTACTTGAGAGCGAAGCGTGGTTGTGACTGTGGAAACAGTCTTAACGAAAGGTCATGAAACAGGAGAGCATGCATTGCAACAATAGCGGGCAGGTGGCAAGACAAGTGTCACCCTCTCTGTTTGCTTAGAAATCAGAGTCTGTTCTGCGGGCTGCTCCTCCTGCTTGCCTAGGCCAAGTCTCAAGGTGGGAGATACCACCCTACAGGGAAAGCCTCTTTGCCTAGGCTCCTCCTCTGGGAAAGCACAGCATTCGTTGGGAAATCTGAGTCGCTTTGTGGGATGCTGCTGCTGCTTGCCTGAGCTAGTCTGCGCAGCACGGTGGAAGAAACCCGCATGGAGCGAAATTCTCTTGGCCCTAGCATCGCCCCTGCCTGCGAGAGAAGCGTGGATGCACATCTGGAAAGGGACTTAAGGATAGGGACACGGCTGTCACCGTGATCTTCGGGAGCAAGTCTGGGGAAGGAGCAGAACGCCTCCCCGGGAGAAGAGAAGGAGCTGTTGGCCTTGTCCAGAAACAGTCGCAAAGCAGGAGAGCCTGCCCTGGGAAGAACAGCGGGACGGTGGCATGACAAGCGTCACCCGCTCCCAATGCGTATAGACGGAAGCCTGGCTTTAGGAAGACAGGAGGGGACGGCTAGGGCAGGGGTGCATACGCCACTCTGAGGAAGGAGTCTGGGCAGAAGGCAGGCCTGTTCTGTGTGCGTCCTGTCCCAAGGGGAGAGCATCTCCGAGGCCATCTGTCCCTAGGGCAGACGTGGGCTTGCCACCAGGCGCCATAACCTGAACTCGCAGATACAGCTCCCTGGAAGAAAGGGCAGCCAGATACCATCTTCCTCCAAGAGGTGGCAGCGTTGGGGGTGGCAGCGGTGTGTCGGGGAAGAAGACGGGACAGTCCCCCACTGCTCCCCATCCAAGGGCACGGGCGCTGTGGAGGGTTCCTGTCGCCTCTCCTTTCCTATTGCAAAGGCCCTGGCGTAGTCCCCGAGTCCGCCTGAACTCCAGAGCAAAAAGCCAAGCCTTACTACGCCAGGAGATGGCAGTTGGCAGGGAGTGTCATCCTAGACCACGCAAGCTGCTGCAGGGTGGTGGCTGTTTCTGCAAGTTCAGACTGGCAGGGTGATCCCAGGGTGCGACCATGGAGCCCGGGATAGCAAAGCCCAAGAGGCACCAGCTCTCCCGCAGATCTCCTTCCCTGACGCGACAGAGCAAACGCCCAAAGCCTTGCTGAGGAAGCAGCAGCGAAGTGCGGTTCAGGCCAAGCTGAAAACCTCTGCGAAAGCATAGCAGTCGCTGGGAAAAAAGAGTCGGTTCTCTGGGCTACTGTTGCTGCTTGCTTGAGCCTAGTATTGGCTGCACGGTGGCAGAATCCCGCATAGAGCGAAAGCCTCCTTGCCTGGGCATCCCCTGTAGGAAAGCACAGCATTCTTGGGGAAAACAGAGTCGGTTCTGTGCGATGCATATGTCGCTTGCCTGTACAGAGTCTCCGAAGCACGGTGAAAGAAACCCGCATGGAGCGAAATCCTCTTGGCCCGGGCATCCCCTCTACTTGAGAGAGAAGCGTGGTGGTGCCTGTGGAAACAGCCTTAACGAAAGGTCATGAAACAGGAGAGCATGCATTGCAACAATAGCGGACAGGTGGCAACACAAGTGTCACACTCTCCGTTTGCTTAGAAATTAGAGTCGGTTCTGCGGGCTGCTGTTCCTGCTTGCCTAGGCCTAGTCTCAAGGTGGGAGAAACCACCATACAGCGAAAGCCTCTTTGCCCAGGCTCCTCCTCTGGGAAAGCACAGCATTCGTTGGGAAATCTGAGTCGGTTTGTGGGATGCTGTTGCTACTTGCCTGAGCTAGTCTGCGCAGCACGGTGGAAGAAACCCGCATGGAGCGAAATTCTCTGGGTCCTAGCATCCCCACTGCCTGCGAGAGAAGCGTGGATGCACATCTGGAAAGGGCCTTAAGGATAGGGACACGGCTGACACCGTGTTCCCCGGGAGCAAGTCTGGGGAAGGAGCAGAACGCCTCCCCGGGAGAAGAGAAGGAGCCGTTGGCCTTGTTGTCGGAAAGGGGCGCAAAGCAGGAGAGATTGCCCTGGGAAGAACAGTGGGACGGTGGCAAGACAAGCGTCACCCGCTCCCTGTGCGTAGAGACGGAAGCCTGGCTTTAGGAAGACACGAGGGGATGGCTAGGGCAGACGCGCATACTCTGCTCTGAGGAAGGAGTCTGGGCAGAAGGAAGGCCTGTTCTGTGTGCCTTTTGTCCCAAGGGGACAGCATCTCCAAGGCCACCTGTCCCTAGGCAAGATGTGGGCATGCCACCAGGCGCCATAACCTGAACTCGCAGATACAGCTCCCTGGAAGAAAGGGGAGCCAGATGACATCTTCCTCCAAGAGGTGGCAGCTTTGGGGGAGGAAGGGGGTGTGTCGTGGAAGAAGAGGGGACAGTCCCCCACAGCTCCCCATCCCAGTGCACGGGCGCTGTGCAGGGTTCCTGTCGCTTCTCCTTTCCTATGTGGAAGGCGCTGGCCTAGTCCCCAAGTGCGCCTGAACTCGACAGCAAAAAGCCAAGCCTTACTACGCCAGAAGAAGGCAGTTGGCAGGGATTGTCATCCTAGACCACGCACGCTGCTGCAGGGTGGTGGCTGTGTCTGCGAGGTTCAGCCTGGCACGGTGATCCCAGGGTGCGACCATGGAGCCCGGGATAGCAAAGCCCAAGTGGAACCAGCTCTCCCGCAGATCTCCTTCCCTGACGCGACAGAGCAAACGCCCAAAGCCTTGCTGAGGAAGCAGCAGCGAAGTGCGGTTCAGGCCAAGCTCAAAACCTCTGCGAAAGCATAGCAGTCGCTGGGAAAAAAGAGTCGGTTCTCTGGGCTGCGGTTGCTGCTTGCTTGAGCCTAATATTGGCAGCACGGTGGCAGAATCCCGCATAGAGCGAAAGCCTCTTTGCCTGGGCATCCCCTCTAGGAAAGCACAGCATTCTTGGGGAAAACAGAGTCGGTTCTGTGCGATGCAGATGCCGCTTGCCTGAACATGGTCTCCGAAGCACGCTGTAAGAAACCCGCATGGAGCGAAATCCTCTTGGCCCGGGCATCCCCTGTACTTGAGAGCGAAGCGTGGTTGTGACTGTGGAAACAGTCTTAACGAAAGGTCATGAAACAGGAGAGCATGCATTGCAACAATAGCGGGCAGGTGGCAAGACAAGTGTCACCCTCTCTGTTTGCTTAGAAATCAGAGTCTGTTCTGCGGGCTGCTCCTCCTGCTTGCCTAGGCCAAGTCTCAAGGTGGGAGATACCACCCTACAGGGAAAGCCTCTTTGCCCATGCTCCTCCTCTGGGAAAGCACAGCATTCGTTGGGAAATCTGAGTCGCTTTGTGGGATGCTGCTGCTGCTTGCCTGAGCTAGTCTGCGCAGCACGGTGGAAGAAACCCGCATGGAGCGAAATTCTCTTGGCCCTAGCATAGCCACTGCCTGCGAGAGAAGCGTGGATGCACCTCTGGAAAGGGACTTAAGGATAGGGACACGGCTGTCACCGTGATCTCCGGGAGCAAGTCTGGGGAAGGAGCAGAACGCCTCCCCGGGAGAAGAGAAGGAGCTGTTGGCCTTGTCCAGAAACAGTCGCAAAGCAGGAGAGCCGGCCCTGGGAAGAACAGCGGGACGGTGGCATGACAAGCGTCACCCGCTCCCAATGCGTATAGACGGAAGCCTGGCTTTAGGAAGACAGGAGGGGACGGCTAGGGCAGGCGCGCATACGCCACTCTGAGGAAGGAGTCTGGGCAGAAGGCAGGCCTGTTCTGTGTGCCTCCTGTCCCAAGGGGAGAGCATCTCCGAGGCCACCTGTCCCTAGGGCAGACGTGGGCTTGCCACCAGGCGCCATAACCTGAACTCGCAGATACAGCTCCCTGGAAGAAAGGGCAGCCAGATACCATCTTCCTCCAAGAGGTGGCAGCGTTGGGGGTGGCAGCGGTGTGTCGGGGAAGAAGAGGGACAGTCCCCCACTGCTCCCCATCCAAGTGCACGGGCGCTGTGGAGGGTTCCTGTCGCCTCTCCTTTCCTATTGCAAAGGCACTGGCGTAGTCCCCGAGTCCGCCTGAACTCCAGAGCAAAAAGCCAAGCCTTACTACGCCAGGAGATGGCAGTTGGCAGGGAGTGTCATCCTAGACCACGCAAGCTGCTGCAGGGTGGTGGCTGTTTCTGCAAGTTCAGACTGGCAGGGTGATCCCAGGGTGCGACCATGGAGCCCGGGACAAAAAAGCCCAAGAGGCACCAGCTCTCCCGCAGATCTCCTTCCCTGACGCGACAGAGCAAACGCCCAAAGCCTTGCTGAGGAAGCAGCAGCGAAGTGCGGTTCAGGCCAAGCTGAAAACCTCTGCGAAAGCATAGCAGTCGCTGGGAAAAAAAGGTCGGTTCTCTGGGCTACTGTTGCTGCTTGCTTGAGCCTAGTATTGGCAGCACGGTGGCAGAATCCCGCATAGAGCGAAAGCCTCTTTGCCTGGGCATACCCTCTAGGAAAGCACAGCATTCTTGGGGAAAACAGAGTCGGTTCTGTGCGATGCATATGTCGCTTGCCTGTACAGAGTCTCCGAAGCACGGTGAAAGAAACCCGCATGGAGCGAAATCCTCTTGGCCCGGGCATCCCCTCTACTTGAGAGAGAAGCGTGGTTGTGCCTGTGGAAACAGCCTTAACGAAAGGTCATGAAACAGGAGAGCATGCATTGCAACAATAGCGGACAGGTGGCAAGACAAGTGTCACCCTCTCCGTTTGCTTAGAAATCAGAGTCGGTTCTGCGGGCTGCTGCTCCTGCTTGCCTAGGCCAAGTCTCAAGGTGGGAGAAACCACCATACAGCGAAAGCCTCTTTGCCCAGGCTCCTCCTCTGGGAAAGCACAGCATTCGTTGGGAAATCTGAGTCGCTTTGTGGGATGCTGTTGCTACTTGCCTGAGCTAGTCTGCGCAGCACGGTGGAAGAAACCCGCATGGAGCGAAATTCTCTGGGTCCTAGCATCCCCACTGCCTGCGAGAGAAGCGTGGATGCACATCTGGAAAGGGCCTTAAGGATAGGGACACGGCTGACACCGTGTTCCCCGGGAGCAAGTCTGGGGAAGGAGCAGAACGCCTCCCCGGGAGAAGAGAAGGAGCCGTTGGCCTTGTTGTCGGGAAACAGTCGCAAAGCAGGAGAGATTGCCCTGGGAAGAACAGTGGGACGGTGGCAAGACAAGCGTCACCCGCTCCCTGTGCGTAGAGACGGAAGCCTGGCTTTAGGAAGACACGAGGGGATGGCTAGGGCAGACGCGCATACTCTGCTCTGAGGAAGGAGTCTGGGCAGAAGGAAGGCCTGTTCTGTGTGCCTTTTGTCCCAAGGGGACAGCATCTCCAAGGCCACCTGTCCCTAGGCAAGATGTGGGCATGCCACCAGGCGCCATAACCTAAACTCGCAGATACAGCTCCCTGGAAGAAAGGGGAGCCAGATGACATCTTCCTCCAAGAGGTGGCAGCTTTGGGGGAGGAAGGGGGTGTGTCGTGGAAGAAGAGGGGACAGTCCCCCACAGCTCCCCATCCCAGTGCACGGGCGCTGTGCAGGGTTCCTGTCGCTTCTCCTTTCCTATGTGGAAGGCGCTGGCCTAGTCCCCAAGTCCGCCTGAACTCGAGAGCAAAAAGCCAAGCCTTACTACGCCAGAAGAAGGCAGTTGGCAGGGATTGTCATCCTAGACCACGCACGCTGCTGCAGGGTGGTGGCTGTGTCTGCGAGGTTCAGCCTGGCACGGTGATCCCAGGGTGCGACCATGGAGCCCGGGATAGCAAAGCCCAAGTGGAACCAGCTCTCCCGCAGATCTCCTTCCCTGACGCGACAGAGCAAACGCCCAAAGCCTTGCTGAGGAAGCAGCAGCGAAGTGCGGTTCAGGCCAAGCTCAAAACCTCTGCGAAAGCATAGCAGTCGCTGGGAAAAAAGAGTCGGTTCTCTGGGCTGCGGTTGCTGCTTGCTTGAGCCTAATATTGGCAGCACGGTGGCAGAATCCCGCATAGAGCGAAAGCCTCTTTGCCTGGGCATCCCCTCTAGGAAAGCACAGCATTCTTGGGGAAAACAGAGTCGGTTCTGTGCGATGCAGATGCCGCTTGCCTGAACATGGTCTCCGAAGCACGCTGTAAGAAACCCGCATGGAGCGAAATCCTCTTGGCCCGGGCATCCCCTGTACTTGAGAGCGAAGCGTGGTTGTGACTGTGGAAACAGTCTTAACGAAAGGTCATGAAACAGGAGAGCATGCATTGCAACAATAGCGGGCAGGTGGCAAGACAAGTGTCACCCTCTCTGTTTGCTTAGAAATCAGAGTCTGTTCTGCGGGCTGCTCCTCCTGCTTGCCTAGGCCAAGTCTCAAGGTGGGAGATACCACCCTACAGGGAAAGCCTCTTTGCCCATGCTCCTCCTCTGGGAAAGCACAGCATTCGTTGGGAAATCTGAGTCGCTTTGTGGGATGCTGCTGCTGCTTGCCTGAGCTAGTCTGCGCAGCACGGTGGAAGAAACCCGCATGGAGCGAAATTCTCTTGGCCCTAGCATTGCCACTGCCTGCGAGAGAAGCGTGGATGCACCTCTGGAAAGGGACTTAAGGATAGGGACACGGCTGTCACCGTGATCTCCGGGAGCAAGTCTGGGGAAGGAGCAGAACGCCTCCCCGGGAGAAGAGAAGGAGCTGTTGGCCTTGTCCAGAAACAGTCGCAAAGCAGGAGAGCCTGCCCTGGGAAGAACAGCGGGACGGTGGCATGACAAGCGTCACCCGCTCCCAATGCGTATAGACGGAAGCCTGGCTTTAGGAAGACAGGAGGGGACGGCTAGGGCAGGCGCGCATACGCCACTCTGAGGAAGGAGTCTGGGCAGAAGGCAGGCCTGTTCTGTGTGCCTCCTGTCCCAAGGGGAGAGCATCTCCGAGGCCACCTGTCCCTAGGGCAGACGTGGGCTTGCCACCAGGCGCCATAACCTGAACTCGCAGATACAGCTCCCTGGAAGAAAGGGCAGCCAGATACCATCTTCCTCCAAGAGGTGGCAGCGTTGGGGGTGGCAGCGGTGTGTCGGGGAAGAAGAGGGACAGTCCCCCACTGCTCCCCATCCAAGTGCACGGGCGCTGTGGAGGGTTCCTGTCGCCTCTCCTTTCCTATTGCAAAGGCACTGGCGTAGTCCCCGAGTCCGCCTGAACTCCAGAGCAAAAAGCCAAGCCTTACTACGCCAGGAGATGGCAGTTGGCAGGGAGTGTCATCCTAGACCACGCAAGCTGCTGCAGGGTGGTGGCTGTTTCTGCAAGTTCAGACTGGCAGGGTGATCCCAGGGTGCGACCATGGAGCCCGGGACAAAAAAGCCCAAGAGGCACCAGCTCTCCCGCAGATCTCCTTCCCTGACGCGACAGAGCAAACGCCCAAAGCCTTGCTGAGGAAGCAGCAGCGAAGTGCGGTTCAGGCCAAGCTGAAAACCTCTGCGAAAGCATAGCAGTCGCTGGGAAAAAAAGGTCGGTTCTCTGGGCTAATGTTGCTGCTTGCTTGAGCCTAGTATTGGCAGCACGGTGGCAGAATCCCGCATAGAGCGAAAGCCTCTTTGCCTGGGCATACCCTCTAGGAAAGCACAGCATTCTTGGGGAAAACAGAGTCGGTTCTGTGCGATGCATATGTCGCTTGCCTGTACAGAGTCTCCGAAGCACGGTGAAAGAAACCCGCATGGAGCGAAATCCTCTTGGCCCGGGCATCCCCTCTACTTGAGAGAGAAGCGTGGTTGTGCCTGTGGAAACAGCCTTAACGAAAGGTCATGAAACAGGAGAGCATGCATTGCAACAATAGCGGACAGGTGGCAAGACAAGTGTCACCCTCTCCGTTTGCTTAGAAAGCAGAGTCGGTTCTGCGGGCTGCTGCTCCTGCTTGCCTAGGCCAAGTCTCAAGGTGGGAGAAACCACCATACAGCGAAAGCCTCTTTGCCCAGGCTCCTCCTCTGGGAAAGCACAGCATTCGTTGGGAAATCTGAGTCGCTTTGTGGGATGCTGTTGCTACTTGCCTGAGCTAGTCTGCGCAGCACGGTGGAAGAAACCCGCATGGAGCGAAATTCTCTGGGTCCTAGCATCCCCACTGCCTGCGAGAGAAGCGTGGATGCACATCTGGAAAGGGCCTTAAGGATAGGGACACGGCTGACACCGTGTTCCCCGGGAGAAAGTCTGGGGAAGGAGCAGAACGCCTCCCCGGGAGAAGAGAAGGAGCCGTTGGCCTTGTTGTCGGGAAACAGTCGCAAAGCAGGAGAGATTGCCCTGGGAAGAACAGTGGGACGGTGGCAAGACAAGCGTCACCCGCTCCCTGTGCGTAGAGACGGAAGCCTGGCTTTAGGAAGACACGAGGGGATGGCTAGGGCAGACGCGCATACTCTGCTCTGAGGAAGGAGTCTGGGCAGAAGGAAGGCCTGTTCTGTGTGCCTTTTGTCCCAAGGGGACAGCATCTCCAAGGCCACCTGTCCCTAGGCAAGATGTGGGCATGCCACCAGGCGCCATAACCTGAACTCGCAGATACAGCTCCCTGGAAGAAAGGGGAGCCAGATGACATCTTCCTCCAAGAGGTGGCAGCTTTGGGGGAGGAAGGGGGTGTGTCGTGGAAGAAGAGGGGACAGTCCCCCACAGCTCCCCATCCCAGTGCAGGGGCGCTGTGCAGGGTTCCTGTCGCTTCTCCTTTCCTATGTGGAAGGCGCTGGCCTAGTCCCCAAGTCCGCCTGAACTCGAGAGCAAAAAGCCAAGCCTTACTACGCCAGAAGAAGGCAGTTGGCAGGGATTGTCATCCTAGACCACGCACGCTGCTGCAGGGTGGTGGCTGTGTCTGCGAGGTTCAGCCTGGCACGGTGATCCTAGGGTGCGACCATGGAGCCCGGGATAGAAAAGCCCAAGTGGAACCAGCTCTCCCGCAGATCTCCTTCCCTGACGCGACAGAGCAAACGCCCAAAGCCTTGCTGAGGAAGCAGCAGCGAAGTGCGGTTCAGGCCAAGCTGAAAACCTCTGCCAAAGCATAGCAGTCGCTGGGAAAAAAGAGTCGGTTCTCTGGGCTGCTGTTGCTGCTTGCTTGAGCCTAGTATTGGCAGCACGGTGGCAGAATCCCGCATAGAGCGAAAGCCTCTTTGCCTGGGCATCCCCTCTAGGAAAGCACAGCATTCTTGGGGAAAACAGAGTCGGTTCTGTGCGATGCAGATGCCGCTTGCCTGAACATGGTCTCCGAAGCACGCTGTAAGAAACCCGCATGGAGCGAAATCCTCTTGGCCCGGGCATCCCCTGTACTTGAGAGCGAAGCGTGGTTGTGACTGTGGAAACAGTCTTAACGAAAGGTCATGAAACAGGAGAGCATGCATTGCAACAATAGCGGGCAGGTGGCAAGACAAGTGTCACCCTCTCCGTTTGCTTAGAAATCAGAGTCGGTTCTGCGGGCTGCTGCTCCTGCTTGCCTAGGCCAAGTCTCAAGGTGGGAGATACCACCCTACAGGGAAAGCCTCTTTGCCCATGCTCCTCCTCTGGGAAAGCACAGCATTCGTTGGGAAAACTGAGTCGCTTTGTGGGATGCTGCTGCTGCTTGCCTGAGCTAGTCTGCGCAGCACGGTGGAAGAAACCCGCATGGAGCGAAATTCTCTTGGCCCTAGCATCGCCACTGCCTGCGAGAGAAGCGTGGATGCACCTCTGGAAAGGGACTTAAGGATAAGGACACGGCTGTCACCGTGATCTCCGGGAGCAAGTCTGGGGAAGGAGCAGAACGCCTCCCTGGGAGAAAGGAAGGAGCTGTTGGCCTTGTCCAGAAACAGTCGCAAAGCAGGAGAGCCTGCCCAGGGAAGAACAGCGGAACGGTGGCATGACAAGCGTCACCCGCTCCCAATGCGTATAGACGGAAGCCTGGCTTTAGGAAGACAGGAGGGGACGGCTAGGGCAGGCGCGCATACGCCACTCTGAGGAAGGAGTCTGGGCAGAAGGCAGGCCTGTTCTGTATGCCTCCTGTCCCAAGCGGAGAGCATCTCCCAGGCCACCTGTCCCTAGGGCAGACGTGGGCTTGCCACCAGGCGCCATAACCTGAACTCGCAGATACAGCTCCCTGGAAGAAAGGGCAGCCAGATACCATCTTCCTCCAAGAGGTGGCAGCGTTGGGGCTGGCAGCGGTGTGTCGGGGAAGAAGAGGGGACAGTCCCCCACTGCTCCCCATCCAAGTGCACGGGCGCTGTGGAGGGTTCCTGTCGCCTCTCCTTTCCTATTGCAAAGGCACTGGCGTAGTCCCCGAGTCCGCCTGAACTCCAGAGCAAAAAGCCAAGCCTTACTACGCCAGGAGATGGCAGTTGGCAGGGAGTGTCATCCTAGACCACGCAAGCTGCTGCAGGGTGGTGGCTGTTTCTGCAAGTTCAGACTGGCAGGGTGATCCCAGGGTGCGACCATGGAGCCCGGGACAAAAAAGCCCAAGAGGCACCAGCTCTCCCGCAGATCTCCTTCCCTGACGCGACAGAGCGAACGCCCAAAGCCTTGCTGAGGAAGCAGCAGCGAAGTGCGGTTCAGGCCAAGCTGAAAACCTCTGCGAAAGCATAGCAGTCGCTGGGAAAAAAGAGTCGGTTCTCTGGGCTACTGTTGCTGCTTGCTTGAGCCTAGTATTGGCAGCGCGGTGGCAGAATCCCGCATAGAGCGAAAGCCTCCTTGCCTGGGCATCCCCTGTAGGAAAGCACAGCATTCTTGGGGAAAACAGAGTCGGTTCTGTGCGATTCATATGTCGCTTGCCTGTACAGAGTCTCCGAAGCACGGTGAAAGAAACCCGCATGGAGCGAAATCCTCTTGGCCCGGGCATCCCCTCTACTTGAGAGAGAAGCGTGGTTGTGCCTGTGGAAACAGCCTTAACGAAAGGTCATGAAACAGGAGAGCATGCATTGCAACAATAGCGGACAGGTGGCAAGACAAGTGTCACCCTCTCCGTTTGCTTAGAAAGCAGAGTCGGTTCTGCGGGCTGCTGCTCCTGCTTGCCTAGGCCAAGTCTCAAGGTGGGAGAAACCACCATACAGCGAAAGCCTCTTTGCCCAGGCTCCTCCTCTGGGAAAGCACAGCATTCGTTGGGAAATCTGAGTCGTTTTGTGGGATGCTGTTGCTACTTGCCTGAGCTAGTCTGCGCAGCACGGTGGAAGAAACCCGCATGGAGCGAAATTCTCTGGGTCCTAGCATCCCCACTGCCTGCGAGAGAAGCGTGGATGCACATCTGGAAAGGGCCTTAAGGATAGGGACACGGCTGACACCGTGTTCCCCGGGAGCAAGTCTGGGGAAGGAGCAGAACGCCTCCCCGGGAGAAGAGAAGGAGCTGTTGGCCTTGTTGTCGGGAAACAGTCGCAAAGCAGGAGAGATTGCCCTGGGAAGAACAGTGGGACGGTGGCAAGACAAGCGTCACCCGCTCCCTGTGCGTAGAGACGGAAGCCTGGCTTTAGGAAGACACGAGGGGATGGCTAGGGCAGACGCGCATACTCTGCTCTGAGGAAGGAGTCTGGGCAGAAGGAAGGCCTGTTCTGTGTGCCTTTTGTCCCAAGGGGACAGCATCTCCAAGGCCACCTGTCCCTAGGCAAGATGTGGGCATGCCACCAGGCGCCATAACCTGAACTCGCAGATACAGCTCCCTGGAAGAAAGGGGAGCCAGATGACATCTTCCTCCAAGAGGTGGCAGCTTTGGGGGAGGAAGGGGGTGTGTCGTGGAAGAAGAGGGGACAGTCCCCCACAGCTCCCCATCCCAGTGCACGGGCGCTGTGCAGGGTTCCTGTCGCTTCTCCTTTCCTATGTGGAAGGCGCTGGCCTAGTCCCCAAGTCCGCCTGAACTCGAGAGCAAAAAGCCAAGCCTTACTACGCCAGAAGAAGGCAGTTGGCAGGGATTGTCATCCTAGACCACGCACGCTGCTGCAGGGTGGTGGCTGTGTCTGCGAGGTTCAGCCTGGCACGGTGATCCCAGGGTGCGACCATGGAGCCCGGGATAGCAAAGCCCAAGTGGAACCAGCTCTCCCGCAGATCTCCTTCCCTGACGCGACAGAGCAAACGCCCAAAGCCTTGCTGAGGAAGCAGCAGCGAAGTGCGGTTCAGGCCAAGCTGAAAACCTCTGCGAAAGCATAGCAGTCGCTGGGAAAAAAGAGTCGGTTCTCTGGGCTGCGGTTGCTGCTTGCTTGAGCCTAATATTGGCAGCACGGTGGCAGAATCCCGCATAGAGCGAAAGCCTCTTTGCCTGGGCATCCCCTCTAGGAAAGCACAGCATTCTTGGGGAAAACAGAGTCGGTTCTGTGCGATGCAGATGCCGCTTGCCTGAACATGGTCTCCGAAGCACGCTGTAAGAAACCCGCATGGAGCGAAATCCTCTTGGCCCGGGCATCCCCTGTACTTGAGAGCGAAGCGTGGTTGTGACTGTGGAAACAGTCTTAACGAAAGGTCATGAAACAGGAGAGCATGCATTGCAACAATAGCGGGCAGGTGGCAAGACAAGTGTCACCCTCTCCGTTTCATTAGAAATCAGAGTCTGTTCTGCGGGCTGCTGCTCCTGCTTGCCTAGGCCAAGTCTCAAGGTGGGAGATACCACCCTACAGGGAAAGCCTCTTTGCCCATGCTCCTCCTCTGGGAAAGCACAGCATTCGTTGGGAAATCTGAGTCGCTTTGTGGGATGCTGCTGCTGCTTGCCTGAGCTAGTCTGCGCAGCACGGTGGAAGAAACCCGCATGGGGCGAAATTCTCTTGGCCCTAGCATCGCCACTGCCTGCGAGAGAAGCGTGGATGCACCTCTGGAAAGGGACTTAAGGATAGGGACACGGCTGTCACCGTGATCTCCGGGAGCAAGTCTGGGGAAGGAGCAGAACGCCTCCCCGGGAGAAAGGAAGGAGCTGTTGGCCTTGTCCAGAAACAGTCGCAAAGCAGGAGAGCCTGCCCAGGGAAGAACAGCGGAACGGTGGCATGACAAGCGTCACCCGCTCCCAATGCGTATAGACGGAAGCCTGGCTTTAGGAAGACAGGAGGGGACGGCTAGGGCAGGCGCGCATACGCCACTCTGAGGAAGGAGTCTGGGCAGAAGGCAGGCCTGTTCTGTGTGCCTCCTGTCCCAAGGGGAGAGCATCTCCGAGGCCACCTGTCCCTAGGGCAGACGTGGGCTTGCCACCAGGCGCCATAACCTGAACTCGCAGATACAGCTCCCTGGAAGAAAGGGCAGCCAGATACCATCTTCCTCCAAGAGGTGGCAGCGTTGGGGCTGGCAGCGGTGTGTCGGGGAAGAAGAGGGACAGTCCCCCACTGCTCCCCATCCAAGTGCACGGGCGCTGTGGAGGGTTCCTGTCGCCTCTCCTTTCCTATTGCAAAGGCACTGGCGTAGTCCCCGAGTCCGCCTGAACTCCAGAGCAAAAAGCCAAGCCTTACTACGCCAGGAGATGGCAGTTGGCAGGGAGTGTCATCCTAGACCACGCAAGCTGCTGCAGGGTGGTGGCTGTTTCTGCAAGTTCAGACTGGCAGGGTGATCCCAGGGTGCGACCATGGAGCCCGGGACAAAAAAGCCCAAGAGGCACCAGCTCTCCCGCAGATCTCCTTCCCTGACGCGACAGAGCAAACGCCCAAAGCCTTGCTGAGGAAGCAGCAGCGAAGTGCGGTTCAGGCCAAGCTGAAAACCTCTGCGAAAGCATAGCAGTCGCTGGGAAAAAAAGGTCGGTTCTCTGGGCTACTGTTGCTGCTTGCTTGAGCCTAGTATTGGCAGCACGGTGGCAGAATCCCGCATAGACCGAAAGCCTCTTTGCCTGGGCATACCCTCTAGGAAAGCACAGCATTCTTGGGGAAAACAGAGTCGGTTCTGTGCGATGCATATGTCGCTTGCCTGTACAGAGTCTCCGAAGCACGGTGAAAGAAACCCGCATGGAGCGAAATCCTCTTGGCCCGGGCATCCCCTCTACTTGAGAGAGAAGCGTGGTTGTGCCTGTGGAAACAGCCTTAACGAAAGGTCATGAAACAGGAGAGCATGCATTGCAACAATAGCGGACAGGTGGCAAGACAAGTGTCACCCTCTCCGTTTGCTTAGAAATCAGAGTCGGTTCTGCGGGCTGCTGCTCCTGCTTGCCTAGGCCAAGTCTCAAGGTGGGAGAAACCACCATACAGCGAAAGCCTCTTTGCCCAGGCTCCTCCTCTGGGAAAGCACAGCATTCGTTGGGAAATCTGAGTCGCTTTGTGGGATGCTGTTGCTACTTGCCTGAGCTAGTCTGCGCAGCACGGTGGAAAAAACCCGCATGGAGCGAAATTCTCTGGGTCCTAGCATCCCCACTGCCTGCGAGAGAAGCGTGGATGCACATCTGGAAAGGGCCTTAAGGATAGGGACACGGCTGACACCGTGTTCACCGGGAGAAAGTCTGGGGAAGGAGCAGAACGCCTCCCCGGGAGAAGAGAAGGAGCCGTTGGCCTTGTTGTCGGGAAACAGTCGCAAAGCAGGAGAGATTGCCCTGGGAAGAACAGTGGGACGGTGGCAAGACAAGCGTCACCCGCTCCCTGTGCGTAGAGACGGAAGCCTGGCTTTAGGAAGACACGAGGGGATGGCTAGGGCAGACGCGCATACTCTGCTCTGAGGAAGGAGTCTGGGCAGAAGGAAGGCCTGTTCTGTGTGCCTTTTGTCCCAAGGGGACAGCATCTCCAAGGCCACCTGTCCCTAGGCAAGATGTGGGCATGCCACCAGGCGCCATAACCTGAACTCGCAGATACAGCTCCCTGGAAGAAAGGGGAGCCAGATGACATCTTCCTCCAAGAGGTGGCAGCTTTGGGGGAGGAAGGGGGTGTGTCGTGGAAGAAGAGGGGACAGTCCCCCACAGCTCCCCATCCCAGTGCACGGGCGCTGTGCAGGGTTCCTGTCGCTTCTCCTTTCCTATGTGGAAGGCGCTGGCCTAGTCCCCAAGTGCGCCTGAACTCGACAGCAAAAAGCCAAACCTTACTACGCCAGAAGAAGGCAGTTGGCAGGGATTGTCATCCTAGACCACGCACGCAGCTGCAGAGTGGTGGCTGTGTCTGCGAGGTTCAGCCTGGCACGGTGATCCCAGGGTGCGACCATGGAGCCCGGGATAGCAAAGCCCAAGTGGAACCAGCTCTCCCGCAG
Source organism: Neogale vison (assembly GCF_020171115.1). NCBI lineage: Eukaryota > Metazoa > Chordata > Mammalia > Carnivora > Mustelidae > Neogale > Neogale vison. The sequence goes on from NW_025334865.1 coordinate 2,513,673, forward strand.
ATCTCCTTCCCTGACGCGACAGAGCAAACGCCCAAAGCCTTGCTGAGGAAGCAGCAGCGAAGTGCGGTTCAGGCCAAGCTCAAAACCTCTGCGAAAGCATAGCAGTCGCTGGGAAAAAAGAGTCGGTTCTCTGGGCTGCGGTTGCTGCTTGCTTGAGCCTAATATTGGCAGCACGGTGGCAGAATCCCGCATAGAGCGAAAGCCTCTTTGCCTGGGCATCCCCTCTAGGAAAGCACAGCATTCTTGGGGAAAACAGAGTCGGTTCTGTGCGATGCAGATGCCGCTTGCCTGAACATGGTCTCCGAAGCACGCTGTAAGAAACCCGCATGGAGCGAAATCCTCTTGGCCCGGGCATCCCCTGTACTTGAGAGCGAAGCGTGGTTGTGACTGTGGAAACAGTCTTAACGAAAGGTCATGAAACAGGAGAGCATGCATTGCAACAATAGCGGGCAGGTGGCAAGACAAGTGTCACCCTCTCTGTTTGCTTAGAAATCAGAGTCTGTTCTGCGGGCTGCTCCTCCTGCTTGCCTAGGCCAAGTCTCAAGGTGGGAGATACCACCCTACAGGGAAAGCCTCTTTGCCCATGCTCCTCCTCTGGGAAAGCACAGCATTCGTTGGGAAATCTGAGTCGCTTTGTGGGATGCTGCTGCTGCTTGCCTGAGCTAGTCTGCGCAGCACGGTGGAAGAAACCCGCATGGAGCGAAATTCTCTTGGCCCTAGCATTGCCACTGCCTGCGAGAGAAGCGTGGATGCACCTCTGGAAAGGGACTTAAGGATAGGGACACGGCTGTCACCGTGATCTCCGGGAGCAAGTCTGGGGAAGGAGCAGAACGCCTCCCCGGGAGAAGAGAAGGAGCTGTTGGCCTTGTCCAGAAACAGTCGCAAAGCAGGAGAGCCTGCCCTGGGAAGAACAGCGGGACGGTGGCATGACAAGCGTCACCCGCTCCCAATGCGTATAGACGGAAGCCTGGCTTTAGGAAGACAGGAGGGGACGGCTAGGGCAGGCGCGCATACGCCACTCTGAGGAAGGAGTCTGGGCAGAAGGCAGGCCTGTTCTGTGTGCCTCCTGTCCCAAGGGGAGAGCATCTCCGAGGCCACCTGTCCCTAGGGCAGACGTGGGCTTGCCACCAGGCGCCATAACCTGAACTCGCAGATACAGCTCCCTGGAAGAAAGGGCAGCCAGATACCATCTTCCTCCAAGAGGTGGCAGCGTTGGGGGTGGCAGCGGTGTGTCGGGGAAGAAGAGGGACAGTCCCCCACTGCTCCCCATCCAAGTGCACGGGCGCTGTGGAGGGTTCCTGTCGCCTCTCCTTTCCTATTGCAAAGGCACTGGCGTAGTCCCCGAGTCCGCCTGAACTCCAGAGCAAAAAGCCAAGCCTTACTACGCCAGGAGATGGCAGTTGGCAGGGAGTGTCATCCTAGACCACGCAAGCTGCTGCAGGGTGGTGGCTGTTTCTGCAAGTTCAGACTGGCAGGGTGATCCCAGGGTGCGACCATGGAGCCCGGGACAAAAAAGCCCAAGAGGCACCAGCTCTCCCGCAGATCTCCTTCCCTGACGCGACAGAGCAAACGCCCAAAGCCTTGCTGAGGAAGCAGCAGCGAAGTGCGGTTCAGGCCAAGCTGAAAACCTCTGCGAAAGCATAGCAGTCGCTGGGAAAAAAAGGTCGGTTCTCTGGGCTAATGTTGCTGCTTGCTTGAGCCTAGTATTGGCAGCACGGTGGCAGAATCCCGCATAGAGCGAAAGCCTCTTTGCCTGGGCATACCCTCTAGGAAAGCACAGCATTCTTGGGGAAAACAGAGTCGGTTCTGTGCGATGCATATGTCGCTTGCCTGTACAGAGTCTCCGAAGCACGGTGAAAGAAACCCGCATGGAGCGAAATCCTCTTGGCCCGGGCATCCCCTCTACTTGAGAGAGAAGCGTGGTTGTGCCTGTGGAAACAGCCTTAACGAAAGGTCATGAAACAGGAGAGCATGCATTGCAACAATAGCGGACAGGTGGCAAGACAAGTGTCACCCTCTCCGTTTGCTTAGAAAGCAGAGTCGGTTCTGCGGGCTGCTGCTCCTGCTTGCCTAGGCCAAGTCTCAAGGTGGGAGAAACCACCATACAGCGAAAGCCTCTTTGCCCAGGCTCCTCCTCTGGGAAAGCACAGCATTCGTTGGGAAATCTGAGTCGCTTTGTGGGATGCTGTTGCTACTTGCCTGAGCTAGTCTGCGCAGCACGGTGGAAGAAACCCGCATGGAGCGAAATTCTCTGGGTCCTAGCATCCCCACTGCCTGCGAGAGAAGCGTGGATGCACATCTGGAAAGGGCCTTAAGGATAGGGACACGGCTGACACCGTGTTCCCCGGGAGAAAGTCTGGGGAAGGAGCAGAACGCCTCCCCGGGAGAAGAGAAGGAGCCGTTGGCCTTGTTGTCGGGAAACAGTCGCAAAGCAGGAGAGATTGCCCTGGGAAGAACAGTGGGACGGTGGCAAGACAAGCGTCACCCGCTCCCTGTGCGTAGAGACGGAAGCCTGGCTTTAGGAAGACACGAGGGGATGGCTAGGGCAGACGCGCATACTCTGCTCTGAGGAAGGAGTCTGGGCAGAAGGAAGGCCTGTTCTGTGTGCCTTTTGTCCCAAGGGGACAGCATCTCCAAGGCCACCTGTCCCTAGGCAAGATGTGGGCATGCCACCAGGCGCCATAACCTGAACTCGCAGATACAGCTCCCTGGAAGAAAGGGGAGCCAGATGACATCTTCCTCCAAGAGGTGGCAGCTTTGGGGGAGGAAGGGGGTGTGTCGTGGAAGAAGAGGGGACAGTCCCCCACAGCTCCCCATCCCAGTGCAGGGGCGCTGTGCAGGGTTCCTGTCGCTTCTCCTTTCCTATGTGGAAGGCGCTGGCCTAGTCCCCAAGTCCGCCTGAACTCGAGAGCAAAAAGCCAAGCCTTACTACGCCAGAAGAAGGCAGTTGGCAGGGATTGTCATCCTAGACCACGCACGCTGCTGCAGGGTGGTGGCTGTGTCTGCGAGGTTCAGCCTGGCACGGTGATCCTAGGGTGCGACCATGGAGCCCGGGATAGAAAAGCCCAAGTGGAACCAGCTCTCCCGCAGATCTCCTTCCCTGACGCGACAGAGCAAACGCCCAAAGCCTTGCTGAGGAAGCAGCAGCGAAGTGCGGTTCAGGCCAAGCTGAAAACCTCTGCCAAAGCATAGCAGTCGCTGGGAAAAAAGAGTCGGTTCTCTGGGCTGCTGTTGCTGCTTGCTTGAGCCTAGTTTTGGCAGCACGGTGGCAGAATCCCGCATAGAGCGAAAGCCTCTTTGCCTGGGCATCCCCTCTAGGAAAGCACAGCATTCTTGGGGAAAACAGAGTCGGTTCTGTGCGATGCAGATGCCGCTTGCCTGAACATGGTCTCCGAAGCACGCTGTAAGAAACCCGCATGGAGCGAAATCCTCTTGGCCCGGGCATCCCCTGTACTTGAGAGCGAAGCGTGGTTGTGACTGTGGAAACAGTCTTAACGAAAGGTCATGAAACAGGAGAGCATGCATTGCAACAATAGCGGGCAGGTGGCAAGACAAGTGTCACCCTCTCCGTTTGCTTAGAAATCAGAGTCGGTTCTGCGGGCTGCTGCTCCTGCTTGCCTAGGCCAAGTCTCAAGGTGGGAGATACCACCCTACAGGGAAAGCCTCTTTGCCCATGCTCCTCCTCTGGGAAAGCACAGCATTCGTTGGGAAAACTGAGTCGCTTTGTGGGATGCTGCTGCTGCTTGCCTGAGCTAGTCTGCGCAGCACGGTGGAAGAAACCCGCATGGAGCGAAATTCTCTTGGCCCTAGCATCGCCACTGCCTGCGAGAGAAGCGTGGATGCACCTCTGGAAAGGGACTTAAGGATAAGGACACGGCTGTCACCGTGATCTCCGGGAGCAAGTCTGGGGAAGGAGCAGAACGCCTCCCTGGGAGAAAGGAAGGAGCTGTTGGCCTTGTCCAGAAACAGTCGCAAAGCAGGAGAGCCTGCCCAGGGAAGAACAGCGGAACGGTGGCATGACAAGCGTCACCCGCTCCCAATGCGTATAGACGGAAGCCTGGCTTTAGGAAGACAGGAGGGGACGGCTAGGGCAGGCGCGCATACGCCACTCTGAGGAAGGAGTCTGGGCAGAAGGCAGGCCTGTTCTGTATGCCTCCTGTCCCAAGCGGAGAGCATCTCCCAGGCCACCTGTCCCTAGGGCAGACGTGGGCTTGCCACCAGGCGCCATAACCTGAACTCGCAGATACAGCTCCCTGGAAGAAAGGGCAGCCAGATACCATCTTCCTCCAAGAGGTGGCAGCGTTGGGGCTGGCAGCGGTGTGTCGGGGAAGAAGAGGGGACAGTCCCCCACTGCTCCCCATCCAAGTGCACGGGCGCTGTGGAGGGTTCCTGTCGCCTCTCCTTTCCTATTGCAAAGGCACTGGCGTAGTCCCCGAGTCCGCCTGAACTCCAGAGCAAAAAGCCAAGCCTTACTACGCCAGGAGATGGCAGTTGGCAGGGAGTGTCATCCTAGACCACGCAAGCTGCTGCAGGGTGGTGGCTGTTTCTGCAAGTTCAGACTGGCAGGGTGATCCCAGGGTGCGACCATGGAGCCCGGGACAAAAAAGCCCAAGAGGCACCAGCTCTCCCGCAGATCTCCTTCCCTGACGCGACAGAGCGAACGCCCAAAGCCTTGCTGAGGAAGCAGCAGCGAAGTGCGGTTCAGGCCAAGCTGAAAACCTCTGCGAAAGCATAGCAGTCGCTGGGAAAAAAGAGTCGGTTCTCTGGGCTACTGTTGCTGCTTGCTTGAGCCTAGTATTGGCAGCGCGGTGGCAGAATCCCGCATAGAGCGAAAGCCTCCTTGCCTGGGCATCCCCTGTAGGAAAGCACAGCATTCTTGGGGAAAACAGAGTCGGTTCTGTGCGATTCATATGTCGCTTGCCTGTACAGAGTCTCCGAAGCACGGTGAAAGAAACCCGCATGGAGCGAAATCCTCTTGGCCCGGGCATCCCCTCTACTTGAGAGAGAAGCGTGGTTGTGCCTGTGGAAACAGCCTTAACGAAAGGTCATGAAACAGGAGAGCATGCATTGCAACAATAGCGGACAGGTGGCAAGACAAGTGTCACCCTCTCCGTTTGCTTAGAAAGCAGAGTCGGTTCTGCGGGCTGCTGCTCCTGCTTGCCTAGGCCAAGTCTCAAGGTGGGAGAAACCACCATACAGCGAAAGCCTCTTTGCCCAGGCTCCTCCTCTGGGAAAGCACAGCATTCGTTGGGAAATCTGAGTCGTTTTGTGGGATGCTGTTGCTACTTGCCTGAGCTAGTCTGCGCAGCACGGTGGAAGAAACCCGCATGGAGCGAAATTCTCTGGGTCCTAGCATCCCCACTGCCTGCGAGAGAAGCGTGGATGCACATCTGGAAAGGGCCTTAAGGATAGGGACACGGCTGACACCGTGTTCCCCGGGAGCAAGTCTGGGGAAGGAGCAGAACGCCTCCCCGGGAGAAGAGAAGGAGCTGTTGGCCTTGTTGTCGGGAAACAGTCGCAAAGCAGGAGAGATTGCCCTGGGAAGAACAGTGGGACGGTGGCAAGACAAGCGTCACCCGCTCCCTGTGCGTAGAGACGGAAGCCTGGCTTTAGGAAGACACGAGGGGATGGCTAGGGCAGACGCGCATACTCTGCTCTGAGGAAGGAGTCTGGGCAGAAGGAAGGCCTGTTCTGTGTGCCTTTTGTCCCAAGGGGACAGCATCTCCAAGGCCACCTGTCCCTAGGCAAGATGTGGGCATGCCACCAGGCGCCATAACCTGAACTCGCAGATACAGCTCCCTGGAAGAAAGGGGAGCCAGATGACATCTTCCTCCAAGAGGTGGCAGCTTTGGGGGAGGAAGGGGGTGTGTCGTGGAAGAAGAGGGGACAGTCCCCCACAGCTCCCCATCCCAGTGCACGGGCGCTGTGCAGGGTTCCTGTCGCTTCTCCTTTCCTATGTGGAAGGCGCTGGCCTAGTCCCCAAGTCCGCCTGAACTCGAGAGCAAAAAGCCAAGCCTTACTACGCCAGAAGAAGGCAGTTGGCAGGGATTGTCATCCTAGACCACGCACGCTGCTGCAGGGTGGTGGCTGTGTCTGCGAGGTTCAGCCTGGCACGGTGATCCCAGGGTGCGACCATGGAGCCCGGGATAGCAAAGCCCAAGTGGAACCAGCTCTCCCGCAGATCTCCTTCCCTGACGCGACAGAGCAAACGCCCAAAGCCTTGCTGAGGAAGCAGCAGCGAAGTGCGGTTCAGGCCAAGCTGAAAACCTCTGCGAAAGCATAGCAGTCGCTGGGAAAAAAGAGTCGGTTCTCTGGGCTGCGGTTGCTGCTTGCTTGAGCCTAATATTGGCAGCACGGTGGCAGAATCCCGCATAGAGCGAAAGCCTCTTTGCCTGGGCATCCCCTCTAGGAAAGCACAGCATTCTTGGGGAAAACAGAGTCGGTTCTGTGCGATGCAGATGCCGCTTGCCTGAACATGGTCTCCGAAGCACGCTGTAAGAAACCCGCATGGAGCGAAATCCTCTTGGCCCGGGCATCCCCTGTACTTGAGAGCGAAGCGTGGTTGTGACTGTGGAAACAGTCTTAACGAAAGGTCATGAAACAGGAGAGCATGCATTGCAACAATAGCGGGCAGGTGGCAAGACAAGTGTCACCCTCTCCGTTTCATTAGAAATCAGAGTCTGTTCTGCGGGCTGCTGCTCCTGCTTGCCTAGGCCAAGTCTCAAGGTGGGAGATACCACCCTACAGGGAAAGCCTCTTTGCCCATGCTCCTCCTCTGGGAAAGCACAGCATTCGTTGGGAAATCTGAGTCGCTTTGTGGGATGCTGCTGCTGCTTGCCTGAGCTAGTCTGCGCAGCACGGTGGAAGAAACCCGCATGGGGCGAAATTCTCTTGGCCCTAGCATCGCCACTGCCTGCGAGAGAAGCGTGGATGCACCTCTGGAAAGGGACTTAAGGATAGGGACACGGCTGTCACCGTGATCTCCGGGAGCAAGTCTGGGGAAGGAGCAGAACGCCTCCCCGGGAGAAAGGAAGGAGCTGTTGGCCTTGTCCAGAAACAGTCGCAAAGCAGGAGAGCCTGCCCAGGGAAGAACAGCGGAACGGTGGCATGACAAGCGTCACCCGCTCCCAATGCGTATAGACGGAAGCCTGGCTTTAGGAAGACAGGAGGGGACGGCTAGGGCAGGCGCGCATACGCCACTCTGAGGAAGGAGTCTGGGCAGAAGGCAGGCCTGTTCTGTGTGCCTCCTGTCCCAAGGGGAGAGCATCTCCGAGGCCACCTGTCCCTAGGGCAGACGTGGGCTTGCCACCAGGCGCCATAACCTGAACTCGCAGATACAGCTCCCTGGAAGAAAGGGCAGCCAGATACCATCTTCCTCCAAGAGGTGGCAGCGTTGGGGCTGGCAGCGGTGTGTCGGGGAAGAAGAGGGACAGTCCCCCACTGCTCCCCATCCAAGTGCACGGGCGCTGTGGAGGGTTCCTGTCGCCTCTCCTTTCCTATTGCAAAGGCACTGGCGTAGTCCCCGAGTCCGCCTGAACTCCAGAGCAAAAAGCCAAGCCTTACTACGCCAGGAGATGGCAGTTGGCAGGGAGTGTCATCCTAGACCACGCAAGCTGCTGCAGGGTGGTGGCTGTTTCTGCAAGTTCAGACTGGCAGGGTGATCCCAGGGTGCGACCATGGAGCCCGGGACAAAAAAGCCCAAGAGGCACCAGCTCTCCCGCAGATCTCCTTCCCTGACGCGACAGAGCAAACGCCCAAAGCCTTGCTGAGGAAGCAGCAGCGAAGTGCGGTTCAGGCCAAGCTGAAAACCTCTGCGAAAGCATAGCAGTCGCTGGGAAAAAAAGGTCGGTTCTCTGGGCTACTGTTGCTGCTTGCTTGAGCCTAGTATTGGCAGCACGGTGGCAGAATCCCGCATAGACCGAAAGCCTCTTTGCCTGGGCATACCCTCTAGGAAAGCACAGCATTCTTGGGGAAAACAGAGTCGGTTCTGTGCGATGCATATGTCGCTTGCCTGTACAGAGTCTCCGAAGCACGGTGAAAGAAACCCGCATGGAGCGAAATCCTCTTGGCCCGGGCATCCCCTCTACTTGAGAGAGAAGCGTGGTTGTGCCTGTGGAAACAGCCTTAACGAAAGGTCATGAAACAGGAGAGCATGCATTGCAACAATAGCGGACAGGTGGCAAGACAAGTGTCACCCTCTCCGTTTGCTTAGAAATCAGAGTCGGTTCTGCGGGCTGCTGCTCCTGCTTGCCTAGGCCAAGTCTCAAGGTGGGAGAAACCACCATACAGCGAAAGCCTCTTTGCCCAGGCTCCTCCTCTGGGAAAGCACAGCATTCGTTGGGAAATCTGAGTCGCTTTGTGGGATGCTGTTGCTACTTGCCTGAGCTAGTCTGCGCAGCACGGTGGAAAAAACCCGCATGGAGCGAAATTCTCTGGGTCCTAGCATCCCCACTGCCTGCGAGAGAAGCGTGGATGCACATCTGGAAAGGGCCTTAAGGATAGGGACACGGCTGACACCGTGTTCACCGGGAGAAAGTCTGGGGAAGGAGCAGAACGCCTCCCCGGGAGAAGAGAAGGAGCCGTTGGCCTTGTTGTCGGGAAACAGTCGCAAAGCAGGAGAGATTGCCCTGGGAAGAACAGTGGGACGGTGGCAAGACAAGCGTCACCCGCTCCCTGTGCGTAGAGACGGAAGCCTGGCTTTAGGAAGACACGAGGGGATGGCTAGGGCAGACGCGCATACTCTGCTCTGAGGAAGGAGTCTGGGCAGAAGGAAGGCCTGTTCTGTGTGCCTTTTGTCCCAAGGGGACAGCATCTCCAAGGCCACCTGTCCCTAGGCAAGATGTGGGCATGCCACCAGGCGCCATAACCTGAACTCGCAGATACAGCTCCCTGGAAGAAAGGGGAGCCAGATGACATCTTCCTCCAAGAGGTGGCAGCTTTGGGGGAGGAAGGGGGTGTGTCGTGGAAGAAGAGGGGACAGTCCCCCACAGCTCCCCATCCCAGTGCACGGGCGCTGTGCAGGGTTCCTGTCGCTTCTCCTTTCCTATGTGGAAGGCGCTGGCCTAGTCCCCAAGTGCGCCTGAACTCGACAGCAAAAAGCCAAACCTTACTACGCCAGAAGAAGGCAGTTGGCAGGGATTGTCATCCTAGACCACGCACGCAGCTGCAGAGTGGTGGCTGTGTCTGCGAGGTTCAGCCTGGCACGGTGATCCCAGGGTGCGACCATGGAGCCCGGGATAGCAAAGCCCAAGTGGAACCAGCTCTCCCGCAGATCTCCTTCCCTGACGCGACAGAGCGAACGCCCAAAGCCTTGCTGAGGAAGCAGCAGCGAAGTGCGGTTCAGGCCAAGCTGAAAACCTCTGCCAAAGCATAGCAGTCGCTGGGAAAAAAGAGTCGGTTCTCTGGGCTGCTGTTGCTGCTTGCTTGAGCCTAGTATTGGCAGCACGGTGGCAGAATCCCGCATAGAGCGAAAGCCTCTTTGCCTGGGCATCCCCTCTAAGAAAGCACAGCATTCTTGGGGAAAAAAGAGTCGGTTCTGTGCGATGCAGATGCCGCTTGCCTGAACATGGTCTCCGAAGCACGCTGTAAGAAACCCGCATGGAGCGAAATCCTCTTGGCCCGGGCATCCCCTGTACTTGAGAGCGAAGCGTGGTTGTGACTGTGGAAACAGTCTTAACGAAAGGTCATGAAACAGGAGAGCATGCATTGCAACAATAGCGGGCAGGTGGCAAGACAAGTGTCACCCTCTCTGTTTGCTTAGAAATCAGAGTCTGTTCTGCGGGCTGCTCCTCCTGCTTGCCTAGGCCAAGTCTCAAGGTGGGAGATACCACCCTACAGGGAAAGCCTCTTTGCCCATGCTCCTCCTCTGGGAAAGCACAGCATTCGTTGGGAAATCTGAGTCGCTTAGTGGGATGCTGCTGCTGCTTGCCTGAGGTAGTCTGCGCAGCACGGTGGAAGAAACCCGCATGGAGCGAAATTCTCTTGGCCCTAGCATCGCCCCTGCCTGCGAGAGAAGCGTGGATGCACATCTGGAAAGGGACTTAAGGATAGGGACACGGCTGTCACCGTGATCTCCGGGAGCAAGTCTGGGGAAGGAGCAGAACGCCTCCCGGGAGAAGAGAAGGAGCTGTTGGCCTTGTCTAGAAACAGTCGCAAAGCAGGAGAGCCTGCCCTGGGAAGAACAGCGGGACGGTGGCATGACAAGCGTCACCCGCTCCCAATGCGTATAGACGGAAGCCTGGCTTTAGGAAGACAGGAGGGGACGGCTAGGGCAGGCGCGCATACGCCACTCTGAGGAAGGAGTCTGGGCAGAAGGCAGGCCTGTTCTGTGTGCCTCCTGTCCCAAGGGGAGAGCATCTCCGAGGCCACCTGTCCCTAGGGCAGACGTGGGCTTGCCACCAGGCGCCATAACCTGAACTCGCAGACACAGCTCCCTGGAAGAAAGGGCAGCCAGATACCATCTTCCTCCAAGAGGTGGCAGCGTTGGGGGTGGCAGCGGTGTGTCGGGGAAGAAGAGGGGACAGTCCCCCACTGCTCCCCATCCAAGTGCACGGGCGCTGTGGAGGGTTCCTGTCGCCTCTCCTTTCCTATTGCAAAGGCCCTGGCGTAGTCCCCGAGTCCGCCTGAACTCCAGAGCAAAAAGCCAAGCCTTACTACGCCAGGAGATGGCAGTTGGCAGGGAGTGTCATCCTAGACCACGCAAGCTGCTGCAGGGTGGTGGCTGTTTCTGCAAGTTCAGACTGGCAGGGTGATCCCAGGGTGCGACCATGGAGCCCGGGATAGCAAAGCCCAAGAGGCACCAGCTCTCCCGCAGATCTCCTTCCCTGACGCGACAGAGCAAACGCCCAAAGCCTTGCTGAGGAAGCAGCAGCGAAGTGCGGTTCAGGCCAACCTGAAAACCTCTGCGAAAGCATAGCAGTCGCTGGGAAAAAAGAGTCGGTTCTCTGGGCTACTGTTGCTGCTTGCTTGAGCCTAGTATTGGCTGCACGGTGGCAGAATCCCGCATAGAGCGAAAGCCTCCTTGCCTGGGCATCCCCTGTAGGAAAGCACAGCATTCTTGGGGAAAACAGAGTCGGTTCTGTGCGATGCATATGTCGCTTGCCTGTACAGAGTCTCCGAAGCACGGTGAAAGAAACCCGCATGGAGCGAAATCCTCTTGGCCCGGGCATCCCCTCTACTTGAGAGAGAAGCGTGGTTGTGCCTGTGGAAACAGCCTTAACGAAAGGTCATGAAACAGGAGAGCATGCATTGCAACAATAGCGGACAGGTGGCAACACAAGTGTCACACTCTCCGTTTGCTTAGAAATTAGAGTCGGTTCTGCGGGCTGCTGTTCCTGCTTGCCTAGGCCTAGTCTCAAGGTGGGAGAAACCACCATACAGCGAAAGCCTCTTTGCCCAGGCTCCTCCTCTGGGAAAGCACAGCATTCGTTGGGAAATCTGAGTCGCTTTGTGGGATGCTGTTGCTACTTGCCTGAGCTAGTCTGCGCAGCACGGTGGAAGAAACCCGCATGGAGCGAAATTCTCTGGGTCCTAGCATCCCCACTGCCTGCGAGAGAAGCGTGGATGCACATCTGGAAAGGGCCTTAAGGATAGGGACACGGCTGACACCGTGTTCCCCGGGAGCAAGTCTGGGGAAGGAGCAGAACGCCTCCCCGGGAGAAGAGAAGGAGCCGTTGGCCTTGTTGTCGGGAAAGAGTCGCAAAGCAGGAGAGATTGCCCTGGGAAGAACAGTGGGACGGTGGCAAGACAAGCGTCACCCGCTCCCTGTGTGTAGAGACGGAAGCCTGGCTTTAGGAAGACACGAGGGGATGGCTAGGGCAGACGCGCATACTCTGCTCTGAGGAAGGAGTCTGGGCAGAAGGAAGGCCTGTTCTGTGTGCCTTTTGTCCCAAGGGGACAGCATCTCCAAGGCCACCTGTCCCTAGGCAAGATGTGGGCATGCCACCAGGCGCCATAACCTGAACTCGCAGATACAGCTCCCTGGAAGAAAGGGGAGCCAGATGACATCTTCCTCCAAGAGGTGGCAGCTTTGGGGGAGGAAGGGGGTGTGTCGTGGAAGAAGAGGGGACAGTCCCCCACAGCTCCCCATCCCAGTGCACGGGCGCTGTGCAGGGTTCCTGTCGCTTCTCCTTTCCTATGTGGAAGGCGCTGGCCTAGTCCCCAAGTGCGCCTGAACTCGACAGCAAAAAGCCAAGCCTTACTACGCCAGAAGAAGGCAGTTGGCAGGGATTGTCATCCTAGACCACGCACGCTGCTGCAGGGTGGTGGCTGTGTCTGCGAGGTTCAGCCTGGCACGGTGATCCCAGGGTGCGACCATGGAGCCCGGGATAGCAAAGCCCAAGTGGAACCAGCTCTCCCGCAGATCTCCTTCCCTGACGCGACAGAGCAAACGCCCAAAGCCTTGCTGAGGAAGCAGCAGCGAAGTGCGGTTCAGGCCAAGCTGAAAACCTCTGCCAAAGCATAGCAGTCGCTGGGAAAAAAGAGTCGGTTCTCTGGGCTGCTGTTGCTGCTTGCTTGAGCCTAGTATTGGCAGCACGGTGGCAGAATCCCGCATAGAGCGAAAGCCTCTTTGCCTGGGCATCCCCTCTAGGAAAGCACAGCATTCTTGGGGAAAACAGAGTCGGTTCTGTGCGATGCAGATGCCGCTTGCCTGAACATGGTCTCCGAAGCACGCTGTAAGAAACCCGCATGGAGCGAAATCCTCTTGGCCCGGGCATCCCCTGTACTTGAGAGCGAAGCGTGGTTGTGACTGTGGAAACAGTCTTAACGAAAGGTCATGAAACAGGAGAGCATGCATTGCAACAATAGCGGGCAGGTGGCAAGACAAGTGTCACCCTCTCCGTTTGCTTAGAAATCAGAGTCTGTTCTGCGGGCTGCTGCTCCTGCTTGCCTAGGCCAAGTCTCAAGGTGGGAGATACCACCCTACAGGGAAAGCCTCTTTGACCAGGCTCCTCCTCTGGGAAAGCACAGCATTAGTTGGGAAATCTGATTTGCTTTGTGGGATGCTGCTGCTGCTTGCCTGAGCTAGTCTGCGCAGCACGGTGGAAGAAACCCGCATGGAGCGAAATTCTCATGGCCCTAGCATCGCCACTGCCTGCGAGAGAAGCGTGGATGCACATCTGGAAAGGGACTTAAGGATAGGGACACGGCTGTCACCGTGATCTCCGGGAGCAAGTCTGGGGAAGGAGCAGACGCCTCCCCGGGAGAAAGGAAGGAGCTGTTGGCCTTGTCCAGAAACAGTCGCAAAGCAGGAGAGCCTGCCCAGGGAAGAACAGCGGGACGGTGGCATAACAAGCGTCACCCGCTCCCAATGCGTATAGACGGAAGCCTGGCTTTAGGAAGACAGGAGGGGACGGCTAGGGCAGGCGCGCATACGCCACTCTGAGGAAGGAGTCTGGGCAGAAGGCAGGCCTGTTCTGTGTGCCTCCTGTCCCAAGGGGAGAGCATCTCCGAGGCCACCTGTCCCTAGGGCAGACGTGGGCTTGCCACCAGGCGCCATAACCTGAACTCGCAGACACAGCTCCCTGGAAGAAAGGGCAGCCAGATACCATCTTCCTCCAAGAGGTGGCAGCGTTGGGGGTGGCAGCGGTGTGTCGGGGAAGAAGAGGGGACAGTCCCCCACTGCTCCCCATCCAAGTGCACGGGCGCTGTGGAGGGTTCCTGTCGCCTCTCCTTTCCTATTGCAAAGGCACTGGCGTAGTCCCCGAGTCCGCCTGAACCTCAGAGCAAAAAGCCAAGCCTTACTACGCCAGGAGATGGCAGTTGGCAGGGAGTGTCATCCTAGACCACGCAAGCTGCTGCAGGGTGGTGGCTGTTTCTGCAAGTTCAGACTGGCAGGGTGATCCCAGGGTGCGACCATGGAGCCCGGGACAAAAAAGCCGAAGAGGCACCAGCTCTCCCGCAGATCTCCTTCCCTGATGCGACAGAGCGAACGCCCAAAGCCTTGCTGAGGAAGCAGCAGCGAAGTGCGGTTCAGGCCAAGCTGAAAACCTCTGCGAAAGCATAGCAGTCGCTGGGAAAAAAGAGTCGGTTCTCTGGGCTACTGTTGTTGCTTGCTTGAGCCTAGTATTGGCAGCACGGTGGCAGAATCCCGCATAGAGCGAAAGCCTCCTTGCCTGGGCATCCGCTCTAGGAAAGCACAGCATTCTTGGGGAAAACAGAGTCGGTTCTGTGCGATGCATATGTCGCTTGCCTGTACAGAGTCTCCGAAGCACGGTGAAAGAAACCCGCATGGAGCGAAATCCTCTTGGCCCGGGCATCCCCTCTACTTGAGAGAGAAGCGTGGTTGTGCCTGTGGAAACAGCCTTAACGAAAGGTCATGAAACAGGAGAGCATGCATTGCAACAATAGCGGACAGGTGGCAAGACAAGTGTCACCCTCTCCGTTTGCTTAGAAATCAGAGTCGGTTCTGCGGGCTGCTGCTCCTGCTTGCCTAGGCCAAGTCTCAAGGTGGGAGAAACCACCATACAGCGAAAGCCTCTTTGCCCAGGCTCCTCCTCTGGGAAAGCACAGCATTCGTTGGGAAATCTGAGTCGTTTTGTGGGATGCTGTTGCTACTTGCCTGAGCTAGTCTGCGCAGCACGGTGGAAGAAACCCGCATGGAGCGAAATTTTCTGGGTCCTAGCATCCCCACTGCCTGCGAGAGAAGCGTGGATGCACATCTGGAAAGGGCCTTAAGGATAGGGACACGGCTGACACCGTGTTCCCCGGGAGCAAGTCTGGGGAAGGAGCAGAACGCCTCCCCGGGAGAAGAGAAGGAGCCGTTGGCCTTGTTGTCGGGAAACAGTCGCAAAGCAGGAGAGATTGCCCTGGGAAGAACAGTGGGACGGTGGCAAGACAAGCGTCACCCGCTCCCTGTGCGTAGAGACGGAAGCCTGGCTTTAGGAAGACACGAGGGGATGGCTAGGGCAGACGCGCATACTCTGCTCTGAGGAAGGAGTCTGGGCAGAAGGAAGGCCTGTTCTGTGTGCCTTTTGTCCCAAGGGGACAGCATCTCCAAGGCCACCTGTCCCTAGGCATGATGTGGGCATGCCACCAGGCGCCATAACAGGAACTCGCAGATACAGCTCCCTGGAAGAAAGGGCAGCCAGATGACATCTTCCTCCAAGAGGTGGCAGCTTTGGGGGAGGAAGGGGGTGTGTCGTGGAAGAAGAGGGGACAGTCCCCCACAGCTCCCCATCCCAGTGCACGGGCGCTGAGTAGGGTTCCTGTCGCTTCTCCTTTCCTATGTGAAAGGCTCTGGCCTAGTCCCCAAGTGCGCCTGAACTCGACAGCAAAAAGCCAAGCCTTACTACGCCAGAAGAAGGCAGTTGGCAGGGATTGTCATCCTAGACCACGCACGCTGCTGCAGGGTGGTGGCTGTGTCTGCGAGGTTCAGCCTGGCACGGTGATCCCAGGGTGCGACCATGGAGCCCGGGATAGCAAAGCCCAAGTGGAACCAGCTCTCCCGCAGATCTCCTTCCCTGACGCGACAGAGCAAACGCCCAAAGCCTTGCTGAGGAAGCAGCAGCGAAGTGCGGTTCAGGCCAAGCTGAAAACCTCTGCCAAAGCATAGCAGTCGCTGGGAAAAAAGAGTCGGTTCTCTGGGCTGCTGTTGCTGCTTGCTTGAGCCTAGTATTGGCAGCACGGTGGCAGAATCCCGCATAGAGCGAAAGCCTCTTTGCCTGGGCATCCCCTCTAGGAAAGCACAGCATTCTTGTGGAAAACAGAGTCGGTTCTGTGAGATGCAGATGCCGCTTGCCTGAACATGGTCTCCGTAGCACGCTGTAAGAAACCCGCATGGAGCGAAATCCTCTTGGCCCCGCCATCCCCTGTACTTAAGAGCGAAGCGTGGTTGTGACTGTGGAAACAGTCTTAACGAAAGGTCATGAAACAGGAGAGCATGCATTGCAACAATAGCGGGCAGGTGGCAAGACAAGTATCACCCTCTCCGTTTGCTTAGAAATCAGAGTCTGTTCTGCGGGCTGCTGCTCCTGCTTGCCTAGGCCAAGTCTCAAGGTGGGAGAAACCACCCTACAGGGAAAGCCTCTTTGCCCAGGCTCCTCCTCTGGGAAAGCACAGCATTCGTTGGGAAATCTGAGTCGCTTTGTGGGATGCTGCTGCTGCTTGCCTGAGCTAGTCTGCGCAGCACGGTGGAAGAAACCCGCATGGAGCGAAATTCTCTTGGCCCTAGCATCGCCACTGCCTGCGAGAGAAGCGTGGATGCACATCTGGAAAGGGACTTAAGGATAGGGACACGGCTGTCACCGTGATCTCCGGGAGCAAGTCTGGGGAAGGAGCAGAACGCCTCCCCGGGAGAAAGGAAGGAGCTGTTGGCCTTGTCCAGAAACAGTCGCAAAGCAGGAGTGCCTGCCCAGGGAAGAACAGCGGGACGGTGGCATGACAAGCGTCACTCGCTCCCAATGCGTATAGACGGAAGCCTGGCTTTAGGAAGACAGGAGGGGACGGCTAGGGCAGGCGCGCATACGCCACACTGAGGAAGGAGTCTGGGCAGAAGGCAGGCCTGTTCTGTGTGCCTCCTGTCCCAAGGGGAGAGCATCTCCGTGGCCACCTGTCCCTAGGGCAGACGTGGGCTTGCCACCAGGCGCCATAACCTGAACTCGCAGATACAGCTCCCTGGAAGAAAGGGCAGCCAGATACCATCTTCCTCCAAGAGGTGGCAGCGTTGGGGGTGGCAGCGGTGTGTCGGGGAAGAAGAGGGGACAGTCCCCCACTGCTCCCCATCCAACTGCACGGGCGCTGTGGAGGGTTCCTGTCGCCTCTCCTTTCCTATTGCAAAGGCACTGGCGTAGTGCCCTAGTCCGCCTGAACTCCAGAGCAAAAAGCCAAGCCTTACTACGCCAGGAGATGGCAGTTGGCAGGGAGTGTCATCCTAGACCACGCAAGCTGCTGCAGGGTGGTGGCTGTTTCTGCAAGTTCAGACTGGCAGGGTGATCCCAGGGTGCAACCATGGAGCCCGGGACAAAAAAGCCCAAGAGGCACCAGCTCTCCCGCAGATCTCCTTCCCTGATGCGACAGAGCGAACGCCCAAAGCCTTGCTGAGGAAGCAGCAGCGAAGTGCGGTTCAGGCCAAGCTGAAAACCTCTGCGAAAGCATAGCAGTCGCTGGGAAAAAAGAGTCGGTTCTCTGGGCTACTGTTGCTGCTTGCTTGAGCCTAGTATTGGCAGCACGGTGGCAGAATCCCGCATAGAGCGAAAGCCTCCTTGCCTGGGCATCCCCTCTAGGAAAGCACAGCATTCTTGGGGAAAACAGAGTCGGTTCTGTGCGATGCATATGTCGCTTGCCTGTACAGAGTCTCCGAAGCACGGTGAAAGAAACCCGCATGGAGCGAAATCCTCTTGGCCCGGGCATTCCCTGTACTTGAGAGAGAAGCGTGGTTGTGCCTGTGGAAACAGCCTTAACGAAAGGTCATGAAACAGGAGAGCATGCATTGCAACAATAGCGGACAGGTGGCAAGACAAGTGTCACCCTCTCCGTTTGCTTAGAAATCAGAGTCGGTTCTGCGGGCTGCTCCTGCTTGCCTAGGCCAAGTCTCAAGGTGGGAGAAACCACCATACAGCGAAAGCCTCTTTGCCCAGGCTCCTCCTCTGGGAAAGCACAGCATTCGTTGGGAAATCTGAGTCGTTTTGTGGGATGCTGTTGCTACTTGCCTGAGCTAGTTTGCGAGCACGGTGGAAGAAACCCGCATGGAGCGAAATTCTCTGGGTCCTAGCATCCCCACTGCCTGCGAGAGAAGCGTGGATGCACAACTGGAAAGGGCCTTAAGGATAGGGACACGGCTGACACCGTGTTCCCCGGGAGCAAGTCTGGGGAAGGAGCAGAACGCCTCCCCGGGAGAAGAGAAGGAGCTGTTGGCCTTGTTGTCGGGAAACAGTCGCAAAGCAGGAGAGATTGCCCTGGGAAGAACAGTGGGACGGTGGCAAGACAAGCGTCACCCGCTCCCTGTGCGTAGAGACGGAAGCCTGGCTTTAGGAAGACACGAGGGGATGGCTAGGGCAGACGCGCATACTCTGCTCTGAGGAAGGAGTCTGGGCAGAAGGAAGGCCTGTTCTGTGTGCCTTTTGTCCCAAGGGGACAGCATCTCCAAGGCCACCTGTCCCTAGGCAAGATGTGGGCATGCCACCAGGCGCCATAACCTGAACTCGCAGATACAGCTCCCTGGAAGAAAGGGGAGCCAGATGACATCTTCCTCCAAGAGGTGGCAGCTTTGGGGGAGGAAGGGGGTGTGTCGTGGAAGAAGAGGGGACAGTCCCCCACAGCTCCCCATCCCAGTGCACGGGCGCTGTGCAGGGTTCCTGTCGCTTCTCCTTTCCTATGTGGAAGGCGCTGGCCTAGTCCCCAAGTCCGCCTGAACTCGAGAGCAAAAAGCCAAGCCTTACTACGCCAGAAGAAGGCAGTTGGCAGGGATTGTCATCCTAGACCACGCACGCTGCTGCAGGTTGGTGGCTGTGTCTGCGAGGTTCAGCCTGGCACGGTGATCCCAGGGTGCGACCATGGAGCCCGGGATAGCAAAGCCCAAGTGGAACCAGCTCTCCCGCAGATCTCCTTCCCTGACGCGACAGAGCAAACGCCCAAAGCCTTGCTGAGGAAGCAGCAGCGAAGTGCGGTTCAGGCCAAGCTGAAAACCTCTGCGAAAGCATAGCAGTCGCTGGGAAAAAAGAGTCGGTTCTCTGGGCTGCTGTTGCTGCTTGCTTGAGCCTAGTATTGGCAGCACGGTGGCAGAATCCCGCATAGAGCGAAAGCCTCTTTGCCTGGGCATCCCCTCTAGGAAAGCACAGCATTCTTGGGGAAAACAGAGTCGGTTCTGTGAGATGCAGATGCCGCTTGCCTGAACATGGTCTCCGTAGCACGCTGTAAGAAACCCGCATGGAGCGAAATCCTCTTGGCCCCGCCATCCCCTGTACTTAAGAGCGAAGCGTGGTTGTGACTGTGGAAACAGTCTTAACGAAAGGTCATGAAACAGGAGAGCATGCATTGCAACAATAGCGGGCAGGTGGCAAGACAAGTATCACCCTCTCCGTTTGCTTAGAAATCAGAGTCTGTTCTGCGGGCTGCTGCTCCTGCTTGCCTAGGCCAAGTCTCAAGGTGGGAGAAACCACCCTACAGGGAAAGCCTCTTTGCCCAGGCTCCTCCTCTGGGAAAGCACAGCATTCGTTGGGAAATCTGAGTCGCTTTGTGGGATGCTGCTGCTGCTTGCCTGAGCTAGTCTGCGCAGCACGGTGGAAGAAACCCGCATGGAGCGAAATTCTCTTGGCCCTAGCATCGCCACTGCCTGCGAGAGAAGCGTGGATGCACATCTGGAAAGGGACTTAAGGATAGGGACACGGCTGTCACCGTGATCTCCGGGAGCAAGTCTGGGGAAGGAGGAGAACGCCTCACCGGGAGAAAGGAAGGAGCTGTTGGCCTTGTCCAGAAACAGTCGCAAAGCAGGAGTGCCTGCCCAGGGAAGAACAGCGGGACGGTGGCATGACAAGCGTCACTCGCTCCCAATGCGTATAGACGGAAGCCTGGCTTTAGGAAGACAGGAGGGGACGGCTAGGGCAGGCACGCATACGCCACACTGAGGAAGGAGTCTGGGCAGAAGGCAGGCCTGTTCTGTGTGCCTCCTGTCCCAAGGGGAGAGCATCTCCGTGGCCACCTGTCCCTAGGGCAGACGTGGGCTTGCCACCAGGCGCCATAACCTGAACTCGCAGATACAGCTCCCTGGAAGAAAGGGCAGCCAGATACCATCTTCCTCCAAGAGGTGGCAGCGTTGGGGGTGGCAGCGGTGTGTCGGGGAAGAAGAGGGGACAGTCCCCCACTGCTCCCCATCCAACTGCACGGGCGCTGTGGAGGGTTCCTGTCGCCTCTCCTTTCCTATTGCAAAGGCACTGGCGTAGTGCCCTAGTCCGCCTGAACTCCAGAGCAAAAAGCCAAGCCTTACTACGCCAGGAGATGGCAGTTGGCAGGGAGTGTCATACTAGACCACGCAAGCTGCTGCAGGGTGGTGGCTGTTTCTGCAAGTTCAGACTGGCAGGGTGATCCCAGGGTGCGACCATGGAGCCCGGGACAAAAAAGCCGAAGAGGCACCAGCTCTCCCGCAGATCTCCTTCCCTGACGCGACAGAGCGAACGCCCAAAGCCTTGCTGAGGAAGCAGCAGCGAAGTGCGGTTCAGGCCAAGCTGAAAACCTCTGCGAAAGCATAGCAGTCGCTGGGAAAAAAGAGTCGGTTCTCTGGGCTACTGTTGCTGCTTGCTTGAGCCTAGTATTGGCAGCACGGTGGCAGAATCCCGCATAGAGCGAAAGCCTCCTTGCCTGGGCATCCCCTCTAGGAAAGCACAGCATTCTTGGGGAAAACAGAGTCGGTTCTGTGCGATGCATATGTCGCTTGCCTGTACAGAGTCTCCGAAGCACGGTGAAAGAAACCCGCATGGAGCGAAATCCTCTTGGCCCGGGCATTCCCTGTACTTGAGAGAGAAGCGTGGTTGTGCCTGTGGAAACAGCCTTAACGAAAGGTCATGAAACAGGAGAGCATGCATTGCAACAATAGCGGACAGGTGGCAAGACAAGTGTCACCCTCTCCGTTTGCTTAGAAATCAGAGTCGGTTCTGCGGGCTGCTGCTCCTGCTTGCCTAGGCCAAGTCTCAAGGTGGGAGAAACCACCATACAGCGAAAGCCTCTTTGCCCAGGCTCCTCCTCTGGGAAAGCACAGCATTCGTTGGGAAATCTGAGTCGTTTTGTGGGATGCTGTTGCTACTTGCCTGAGCTAGTTTGCGAGCACGGTGGAAGAAACCCGCATGGAGCGAAATTCTCTGGGTCCTAGCATCCCCACTGCCTGCGAGAGAAGCGTGGATGCACAACTGGAAAGGGCCTTAAGGATAGGGACACGGCTGACACCGTGTTCCCCGGGAGCAAGTCTGGGGAAGGAGCAGAACGCCTCCCCGGGAGAAGAGAAGGAGCTGTTGGCCTTGTTGTCGGGAAACAGTCGCAAAGCAGGAGAGATTGCCCTGGGAAGAACAGTGGGACGGTGGCAAGACAAGCGTCACCCGCTCCCTGTGCGTAGAGACGGAAGCCTGGCTTTAGGAAGACACGAGGGGATGGCTAGGGCAGACGCGCATACTCTGCTCTGAGGAAGGAGTCTGGGCAGAAGGAAGGCCTGTTCTGTGTGCCTTTTGTCCCAAGGGGACAGCATCTCCAAGGCCACCTGTCCCTAGGCAAGATGTGGGCATGCCACCAGGCGCCATAACCTGAACTCGCAGATACAGCTCCCTGGAAGAAAGGGGAGCCAGATGACATCTTCCTCCAAGAGGTGGCAGCTTTGGGGGAGGAAGGGGGTGTGTCGTGGAAGAAGAGGGGACAGTCCCCCACAGCTCCCCATCCCAGTGCACGGGCGCTGTGCAGGGTTCCTGTCGCTTCTCCTTTCCTATGTGGAAGGCGCTGGCCTAGTCCCCAAGTCCGCCTGAACTCGAGAGCAAAAAGCCAAGCCTTACTACGCCAGAAGAAGGCAGTTGGCAGGGATTGTCATCCTAGACCACGCACGCTGCTGCAGGTTGGTGGCTGTGTCTGCGAGGTTCAGCCTGGCACGGTGATCCCAGGGTGCGACCATGGAGCCCGGGATAGCAAAGCCCAAGTGGAACCAGCTCTCCCGCAGATCTCCTTCCCTGACGCGACAGAGCAAACGCCCAAAGCCTTGCTGAGGAAGCAGCAGCAAAGTGCGGTTCAGGCCAAGCTGAAAACCTCTGCGAAAGCGTAGCAGTCGCTGGGAAAAAAGAGTCGGTTCTCTGGGCTGCGGTTGCTGCTTGCTTGAGCCTAATATTGGCAGCACGGTGGCAGAATCCCGCATAGAGCGAAAGCCTCTTTGCCTGGGCATCCCCTCTAGGAAAGCACAGCATTCTTGGGGAAAACAGAGTCGGTTCTGTGCGATGCAGAGGCCACTTGCCTGAACATGGTCTCCGAAGCACGCTGTAAGAAACCCGCATGGAGCGAAATCCTCTTGGCCCGGGCATCCCCTGTACTTGAGAGCGAAGCGTGGTTGTGACTGTGGAAACAGTCTTAACGAAAGGTCATGAAACAGGAGAGCATGCATTGCAACAATAGCGGGCAGGTGGCAAGACAAGTGTCACCCTCTCCGTTTCATTAGAAATCAGAGTCTGTTCTGCGGGCTGCTGCTCCTGCTTGCCTAGGCCAAGTCTCAAGGTGGGAGATACCACCCTACAGGGAAAGCCTCTTTGCCCATGCTCCTCCTCTGGGAAAGCACAGCATTCGTTGGGAAATCTGAGTCGCTTTGTGGGATGCTGCTGCTGCTTGCCTGAGCTAGTCTGCGCAGCACGGTGGAAGAAACCCGCATGGAGCGAAATTCTCTTGGCCCTAGCATTGCCACTGCCTGCGAGAGAAGCGTGGATGCACCTCTGGAAAGGGACTTAAGGATAGGGACACGGCTGTCACCGTGATCTCCGGGAGCAAGTCTGGGGAAGGAGCAGAACGCCTCCCCGGGAGAAGAGAAGGAGCTGTTGGCCTTGTCCAGAAACAGTCGCAAAGCAGGAGAGCCGGCCCTGGGAAGAACAGCGGGACGGTGGCATGACAAGCGTCACCCGCTCCCAATGCGTATAGACGGAAGCCTGGCTTTAGGAAGACAGGAGGGGACGGCTAGGGCAGGCGCGCATACGCCACTCTGAGGAAGGAGTCTGGGCAGAAGGCAGGCCTGTTCTGTGTGCCTCCTGTCCCAAGGGGAGAGCATCTCCGAGGCCACCTGTCCCTAGGGCAGACGTGGGCTTGCCACCAGGCGCCATAACCTGAACTCGCAGATACAGCTCCCTGGAAGAAAGGGCAGCCAGATACCATCTTCCTCCAAGAGGTGGCAGCGTTGGGGGTGGCAGCGGTGTGTCGGGGAAGAAGAGGGACAGTCCCCCACTGCTCCCCATCCAAGTGCACGGGCGCTGTGGAGGGTTCCTGTCGCCTCTCCTTTCCTATTGCAAAGGCACTGGCGTAGTCCCCGAGTCCGCCTGAACTCCAGAGCAAAAAGCCAAGCCTTACTACGCCAGGAGATGGCAGTTGGCAGGGAGTGTCATCCTAGACCACGCAAGCTGCTGCAGGGTGGTGGCTGTTTCTGCAAGTTCAGACTGGCAGGGTGATCCCAGGGTGCGACCATGGAGCCCGGGACAAAAAAGCCCAAGAGGCACCAGCTCTCCCGCAGATCTCCTTCCCTGACGCGACAGAGCAAACGCCCAAAGCCTTGCTGAGGAAGCAGCAGCGAAGTGCGGTTCAGGCCAAGCTGAAAACCTCTGCGAAAGCATAGCAGTCGCTGGGAAAAAAAGGTCGGTTCTCTGGGCTACTGTTGCTGCTTGCTTGAGCCTAGTATTGGCAGCACGGTGGCAGAATCCCGCATAGAGCGAAAGCCTCTTTGCCTGGGCATACCCTCTAGGAAAGCACAGCATTCTTGGGGAAAACAGAGTCGGTTCTGTGCGATGCATATGTCGCTTGCCTGTACAGAGTCTCCGAAGCACGGTGAAAGAAACCCGCATGGAGCGAAATCCTCTTGGCCCGGGCATCCCCTCTACTTGAGAGAGAAGCGTGGTTGTGCCTGTGGAAACAGCCTTAACGAAAGGTCATGAAACAGGAGAGCATGCATTGCAACAATAGCGGACAGGTGGCAAGACAAGTGTCACCCTCTCCGTTTGCTTAGAAATCAGAGTCGGTTCTGCGGGCTGCTGCTCCTGCTTGCCTAGGCCAAGTCTCAAGGTGGGAGAAACCACCATACAGCGAAAGCCTCTTTGCCCAGGCTCCTCCTCTGGGAAAGCACAGCATTCGTTGGGAAATCTGAGTCGCTTTGTGGGATGCTGTTGCTACTTGCCTGAGCTAGTCTGCGCAGCACGGTGGAAGAAACCCGCATGGAGCGAAATTCTCTGGGTCCTAGCATCCCCACTGCCTGCGAGAGAAGCGTGGATGCACATCTGGAAAGGGCCTTAAGGATAGGGACACGGCTGACACCGTGTTCCCCGGGAGCAAGTCTGGGGAAGGAGCAGAACGCCTCCCCGGGAGAAGAGAAGGAGCCGTTGGCCTTGTTGTCGGGAAACAGTCGCAAAGCAGGAGAGATTGCCCTGGGAAGAACAGTGGGACGGTGGCAAGACAAGCGTCACCCGCTCCCTGTGCGTAGAGACGGAAGCCTGGCTTTAGGAAGACACGAGGGGATGGCTAGGGCAGACGCGCATACTCTGCTCTGAGGAAGGAGTCTGGGCAGAAGGAAGGCCTGTTCTGTGTGCCTTTTGTCCCAAGGGGACAGCATCTCCAAGGCCACCTGTCCCTAGGCAAGATGTGGGCATGCCACCAGGCGCCATAACCTAAACTCGCAGATACAGCTCCCTGGAAGAAAGGGGAGCCAGATGATATCTTCCTCCAAGAGGTGGCAGCTTTGGGGGAGGAAGGGGGTGTGTCGTGGAAGAAGAGGGGACAGTCCCCCACAGCTCCCCATCCCAGTGCCCGGGCGCTGTGCAGGGTTCCTGTCTCTTCTCCTTTCCTATGTGGAAGGCGCTGGCCTAGTCCCCAAGTCCGCCTGAACTCGAGAGCAAAAAGCCAAGCCTTACTACGCCAGAAGAAGGCAGTTGGCAGGGAGTGTCATCCTAGACTACGCACGCTGCTGCAGGGTGGTTGCTGTGTCTGCGAGGTTCAGCCTGGCACGGTGATCCCAGGATGCGATCATGGAGCCAGGGATAGCAAAGCGCAAGTGGAACCAGCTCTCCCGCAGATCTCCTTCCCTGACGCGACAGAGCAAACGCCCAAAGCCTTGCTGAGGAAGCAGCAGCGAAGTGCGGTTCAGGCCATGCTGAAAACCTCTGCCAAAGCATAGCAGTCGCTGGGAAAAAAGAGTCGGTTCTCTGGGCTTCTGTTGCTGCTTGCTTGAGCCTAGTATTGGCAGCACGGTGGCAGAATCCCGCATAGAGCGAAAGCCTCTTTGCCTGGGCATCCCCTCTAGGAAAGCACAGCATTCTTGGGGAAAACAGAGTCGGTTCTGTGAGATGCAGATGCCGCTTGCCTGAACATGGTCTCCGAAGCACGCTGTAAGAAACACGCATGGAGCGAAATCCTCTTGGCCCGGGCATCCCCTGTACTTGAGAGCGAAGCGTGGTTGTGACTGTGGAAACAGTCTTAACGAAAGGTCATGAAACAGGAGAGCATGCATTGCAACAATAGCGGGCAGGTGGCAAGACAAGTGTCACCCTCTCCGTTTGCTTAGAAATCAGAGTCTGTTCTGCGGGCTGCTGCTCCTGCTTGCCTAGGCCAAGTCTCAAGGTGGGAGATACCACCCTACAGGGAAAGCCTCTTTGCCCAGGCTCCTCCTCTGGGAAAGCACAGCATTCGTTGGGAAATCTGAGTCGCTTTGTGGGATGCTGCTGCTGCTTGCCTGAGCTAGTCTGCGCAGCACGGTGGAAGAAACCCGCATGGAGCGAAATTCTCTTGGCCCTAGCATCGCCACTGCCTGCGTGAGAAGCGTGGATGCACATCTGGAAAGGGACTTAAGGATAGGGACACGGCTGTCACCGTGATCTCCGGGAGCAAGTCTGGGGAAGGAGCAGAACGCCTCCCCGGGAGAAAGGAAGGAGCTGTTGGCCTTGTGCAGAAACAGTCGCAAAGCAGGAGAGCCTGCCCAGGGAAGAACAGCGGGACGGTGGCATGACAAGCGTCACCCGCTCCCAATGCGTATAGACGGAAGCCTGGCTTTAGGAAGACAGGAGGGGACGGCTAGGGCAGGCGCGCATACGCCACACTGAGGAAGGAGTCTGGGCAGAAGGCAGGCCTGTTCTGTGTGCCTCCTGTCCCAAGGGGAGAGCATCTACGAGGCCACCTGTCCCTAGGGCAGACGTGGGCTTGCCACCAGGCGCCATAACCTGAACTCGCAGATACAGCTCCCTGGAAGAAAGGGCAGCCAGATACCATCTTCCTCCAAGAGGTGGCAGCGTTGGGGGTGGCAGCGGTGTGTCGGGGAAGAAGAGGGGACAGTCCCCCACTGCTCCCCATCCAACTGCACGGGCGCTGTGGAGGGTTCCTGTCGCCTCTCCTTTCCTATTGCAAAGGCACTGGCGTAGTGCCCGAGTCCGCCTGAACTCCAGAGCAAAAAGCCAAGCCTTACTACGCCAGGAGATGGCAGTTGGCAGGGAGTGTCATCCTAGACCACGCAAGCTGCTGCAGGGTGGTGGCTGTTTCTGCAAGTTCAGACTGGCAGGGTGATCCCAGGGTGCGACCATGGAGCCCGGGACAAAAAAGCCCAAGAGGCACCAGCTCTCCCGCAGATCTCCTTCCCTGACGCGACAGAGCGAACGCCCAAAGCCTTGCTGAGGAAGCAGCAGCGAAGTGCGGTTCAGGCCAAGCTGAAAACCTCTGCGAAAGCATAGCAATCGCTGGGAAAAAAGAGTCGGTTCTCTGGGCTACTGTTGCTGCTTGCTTGAGCCTAGTATTGGCAGCACGGTGGCAGAATCCCGCATAGAGCGAAAGCCTCCTTGCCTGGGCATCCCCTCTAGGAAAGCACAGCATTCTTGGGGAAAACAGAGTCGGTTCTGTGCGATGCCTATGTCGCTTGCCTGTACAGAGTCTCCGAAGCACGGTGAAAGAAACCCGCATGGAGCGAAATCCTCTTGGCCCGGGCATCCCCTCTACTTGAGAGAGAAGCGTGGTTGTGCCTGTGGAAACAGCCTTAACGAAAGGTCATGAAACAGGAGAGCATGCATTGCAACAATAGCGGACAGGTGGCAAGACAAGTGTCACCCTCTCCGTTTGCTTAGAAATCAGAGTCGGTTCTGCGGGCTGCTGCTCCTGCTTGCCTAGGCCAAGTCTCAAGGTGGGAGAAACCACCATACAGCGAAAGCCTCTTTGCCCAGGCTCCTCCTCTGGGAAAGCACAGCATTCGTTGGGAAATCTGAGTCGTTTTGTGGGATGCTGTTGCTACTTGCCTGAGCTAGTTTGCGAGCACGGTGGAAGAAACCCGCATGGAGCGAAATTCTCTGGGTCCTAGCATCCCCACTGCCTGCGAGAGAAGCGTGGATGCACAACTGGAAAGGGCCTTAAGGATAGGGACACGGCTGACACCGTGTTCCCCGGGAGCAAGTCTGGGGAAGGAGCAGAACGCCTCCCCGGGAGAAGAGAAGGAGCTGTTGGCCTTGTTGTCGGGAAACAGTCGCAAAGCAGGAGAGATTGCCCTGGGAAGAACAGTGGGACGGTGGCAAGACAAGCGTCACCCGCTCCCTGTGCGTAGAGACGGAAGCCTGGCTTTAGGAAGACACGAGGGGATGGCTAGTGCAGACGCGCATACTCTGCTCTGAGGAAGGAGTCTGGGCAGAAGGAAGGCCTGTTCTGTGTGCCTTTTGTCCCAAGGGGACAGCATCTCCAAGGCCACCTGTCCCTAGGCAAGATGTGGGCATGCCACCAGGCGCCATAACCTGAACTCGCAGATACAGCTCCCTGGAAGAAAGGGGAGCCAGATGACATCTTCCTCCAAGAGGTGGCAGCTTTGGGGGAGGAAGGGGGTGTGTCGTGGAAGAAGAGGGGACAGTCCCCCACAGCTCCCCATCCCAGTGCACGGGCGCTGTGCAGGGTTCCTGTCGCTTCTCCTTTCCTATGTGGAAGGCGCTGGCCTAGTCCCCAAGTCCGCCTGAACTCGAGAGCAAAAAGCCAAGCCTTACTACGCCAGAAGAAGGCAGTTGGCAGGGATTGTCATCCTAGACCACGCACGCTGCTGCAGGTTGGTGGCTGTGTCTGCGAGGTTCAGCCTGGCACGGTGATCCCAGGGTGCGACCATGGAGCCCGGGATAGCAAAGCCCAAGTGGAACCAGCTCTCCCGCAGATCTCCTTCCCTGACGCGACAGAGCAAACGCCCAAAGCCTTGCTGAGGAAGCAGCAGCAAAGTGCGGTTCAGGCCAAGCTGAAAACCTCTGCGAAAGCGTAGCAGTCGCTGGGAAAAAAGAGTCGGTTCTCTGGGCTGCGGTTGCTGCTTGCTTGAGCCTAATATTGGCAGCACGGTGGCAGAATCCCGCATAGAGCGAAAGCCTCTTTGCCTGGGCATCCCCTCTAGGAAAGCACAGCATTCTTGGGGAAAACAGAGTCGGTTCTGTGCGATGCAGAGGCCACTTGCCTGAACATGGTCTCCGAAGCACGCTGTAAGAAACCCGCATGGAGCGAAATCCTCTTGGCCCGGGCATCCCCTGTACTTGAGAGCGAAGCGTGGTTGTGACTGTGGAAACAGTCTTAACGAAAGGTCATGAAACAGGAGAGCATGCATTGCAACAATAGCGGGCAGGTGGCAAGACAAGTGTCACCCTCTCCGTTTCATTAGAAATCAGAGTCTGTTCTGCGGGCTGCTGCTCCTGCTTGCCTAGGCCAAGTCTCAAGGTGGGAGATACCACCCTACAGGGAAAGCCTCTTTGCCCATGCTCCTCCTCTGGGAAAGCACAGCATTCGTTGGGAAATCTGAGTCGCTTTGTGGGATGCTGCTGCTGCTTGCCTGAGCTAGTCTGCGCAGCACGGTGGAAGAAACCCGCATGGAGCGAAATTCTCTTGGCCCTAGCATTGCCACTGCCTGCGAGAGAAGCGTGGATGCACCTCTGGAAAGGGACTTAAGGATAGGGACACGGCTGTCACCGTGATCTCCGGGAGCAAGTCTGGGGAAGGAGCAGAACGCCTCCCCGGGAGAAGAGAAGGAGCTGCTGGCCTTGTCCAGAAACAGTCGCAAAGCAGGAGAGCCGGCCCTGGGAAGAACAGCGGGACGGTGGCATGACAAGCGTCACCCGCTCCCAATGCGTATAGACGGAAGCCTGGCTTTAGGAAGACAGGAGGGGACGGCTAGGGCAGGCGCGCATACGCCACTCTGAGGAAGGAGTCTGGGCAGAAGGCAGGCCTGTTCTGTGTGCCTCCTGTCCCAAGGGGAGAGCATCTCCGAGGCCACCTGTCCCTAGGGCAGACGTGGGCTTGCCACCAGGCGCCATAACCTGAACTCGCAGATACAGCTCCCTGGAAGAAAGGGCAGCCAGATACCATCTTCCTCCAAGAGGTGGCAGCGTTGGGGGTGGCAGCGGTGTGTCGGGGAAGAAGAGGGACAGTCCCCCACTGCTCCCCATCCAAGTGCACGGGCGCTGTGGAGGGTTCCTGTCGCCTCTCCTTTCCTATTGCAAAGGCACTGGCGTAGTCCCCGAGTCCGCCTGAACTCCAGAGCAAAAAGCCAAGCCTTACTACGCCAGGAGATGGCAGTTGGCAGGGAGTGTCATCCTAGACCACGCAAGCTGCTGCAGGGTGGTGGCTGTTTCTGCAAGTTCAGACTGGCAGGGTGATCCCAGGGTGCGACCATGGAGCCCGGGACAAAAAAGCCCAAGAGGCACCAGCTCTCCCGCAGATCTCCTTCCCTGACGCGACAGAGCAAACGCCCAAAGCCTTGCTGAGGAAGCAGCAGCGAAGTGCGGTTCAGGCCAAGCTGAAAACCTCTGCGAAAGCATAGCAGTCGCTGGGAAAAAAAGGTCGGTTCTCTGGGCTACTGTTGCTGCTTGCTTGAGCCTAGTATTGGCAGCACGGTGGCAGAATCCCGCATAGAGCGAAAGCCTCTTTGCCTGGGCATACCCTCTAGGAAAGCACAGCATTCTTGGGGAAAACAGAGTCGGTTCTGTGCGATGCATATGTCGCTTGCCTGTACAGAGTCTCCGAAGCACGGTGAAAGAAACCCGCATGGAGCGAAATCCTCTTGGCCCGGGCATCCCCTCTACTTGAGAGAGAAGCGTGGTTGTGCCTGTGGAAACAGCCTTAACGAAAGGTCATGAAACAGGAGAGCATGCATTGCAACAATAGCGGACAGGTGGCAAGACAAGTGTCACCCTCTCCGTTTGCTTAGAAATCAGAGTCGGTTCTGCGGGCTGCTGCTCCTGCTTGCCTAGGCCAAGTCTCAAGGTGGGAGAAACCACCATACAGCGAAAGCCTCTTTGCCCAGGCTCCTCCTCTGGGAAAGCACAGCATTCGTTGGGAAATCTGAGTCGCTTTGTGGGATGCTGTTGCTACTTGCCTGAGCTAGTCTGCGCAGCACGGTGGAAGAAACCCGCATGGAGCGAAATTCTCTGGGTCCTAGCATCCCCACTGCCTGCGAGAGAAGCGTGGATGCACATCTGGAAAGGGCCTTAAGGATAGGGACACGGCTGACACCGTGTTCCCCGGGAGCAAGTCTGGGGAAGGAGCAGAACGCCTCCCCGGGAGAAGAGAAGGAGCCGTTGGCCTTGTTGTCGGGAAACAGTCGCAAAGCAGGAGAGATTGCCCTGGGAAGAACAGTGGGACGGTGGCAAGACAAGCGTCACCCGCTCCCTGTGCGTAGAGACGGAAGCCTGGCTTTAGGAAGACACGAGGGGATGGCTAGGGCAGACACGCATACTCTGCTCTGAGGAAGGAGTCTGGGCAGAAGGAAGGCCTGTTCTGTGTGCCTTTTGTCCCAAGGGGACAGCATCTCCAAGGCCACCTGTCCCTAGGCAAGATGTGGGCATGCCACCAGGCGCCATAACCTGAACTCGCAGATACAGCTCCCTGGAAGAAAGGGGAGCCAGATGACATCTTCCTCCAAGAGGTGGCAGCTTTGGGGGAGGAAGGGGGTGTGTCGTGGAAGAAGAGGGGACAGTCCCCCACAGCTCCCCATCCCAGTGCACGGGCGCTGTGCAGGGTTCCTGTCGCTTCTCCTTTCCTATGTGGAAGGCGCTGGCCTAGTCCCCAAGTCCGCCTGAACTCGAGAGCAAAAAGCCAAGCCTTACTACGCCAGAAGAAGGCAGTTGGCAGGGATTGTCATCCTAGACCACGCACGCTGCTGCAGGGTGGTGGCTGTGTCTGCGAGGTTCAGCCTGGCACGGTGATCCCAGGGTGCGACCATGGAGCCCGGGATAGCAAAGCCCAAGTGGAACCAGCTCTCCCGCAGATCTCCTTCCCTGACGCGACAGAGCAAACGCCCAAAGCCTTGCTGAGGAAGCAGCAGCGAAGTGCGGTTCAGGCCAAGCTGAAAACCTCTGCCAAAGCATAGCAGTCGCTGGGAAAAAAGAGTCGGTTCTCTGGGCTGCGGTTGCTGCTTGCTTGAGCCTAATATTGGCAGCACGGTGGCAGAATCCCGCATAGAGCGAAAGCCTCTTTGCCTGGGCATCCCCTCTAGGAAAGCACAGCATTCTTGGGGAAAACAGAGTCGGTTCTGTGCGATGCAGATGCCGCTTGCCTGAACATGGTCTCCGAAGCACGCTGTAAGAAACCCGCATGGAGCGAAATCCTCTTGGCCCGGGCATCCCCTGTACTTGAGAGCGAAGCGTGGTTGTGACTGTGGAAACAGTCTTAACGAAAGGTCATGAAACAGGAGAGCATGCATTGCAACAATAGCGGGCAGGTGGCAAGAAAAGTGTCACCCTCTCCGTTTCATTAGAAATCAGAGTCTGTTCTGCGGGCTGCTGCTCCTGCTTGCCTAGGCCAAGTCTCAAGGTGGGAGATACCACCCTACAGGGAAAGCCTCTTTGCCCATGCTCCTCCTCTGGGAAAGCACAGCATTCGTTGGGAAATCTGAGTCGCTTTGTGGGATGCTGCTGCTGCTTGCCTGAGCTAGTCTGCGCAGCACGGTGGAAGAAACCCGCATGGAGCGAAATTCTCTTGGCCCTAGCATTGCCACTGCCTGCGAGAGAAGCGTGGATGCACCTCTGGAAAGGGACTTAAGGATAGGGACACGGCTGTCACCGTGATCTCCGGGAGCAAGTCTGGGGAAGGAGCAGAACGCCTCCCCGGGAGAAGAGAAGGAGCTGTTGGCCTTGTCCAGAAACAGTCGCAAAGCAGGAGAGCCGGCCCTGGGAAGAACAGCGGGACGGTGGCATGACAAGCGTCACCCGCTCCCAATGCGTATAGACGGAAGCCTGGCTTTAGGAAGACAGGAGGGGACGGCTAGGGCAGGCGCGCATACGCCACTCTGAGGAAGGAGTCTGGGCAGAAGGCAGGCCTGTTCTGTGTGCCTCCTGTCCCAAGGGGAGAGCATCTCCGAGGCCACCTGTCCCTAGGGCAGACGTGGGCTTGCCACCAGGCGCCATAACCTGAACTCGCAGATACAGCTCCCTGGAAGAAAGGGCAGCCAGATACCATCTTCCTCCAAGAGGTGGCAGCGTTGGGGGTGGCAGCGGTGTGTCGGGCAAGAAGAGGGACAGTCCCCCACTGCTCCCCATCCAAGTGCACGGGCGCTGTGGAGGGTTCCTGTCGCCTCTCCTTTCCTATTGCAAAGGCACTGGCGTAGTCCCCGAGTCCGCCTGAACTCCAGAGCAAAAAGCCAAGCCTTACTACGCCAGGAGATGGCAGTTGGCAGGGAGTGTCATCCTAGACCACGCAAGCTGCTGCAGGGTGGTGGCTGTTTCTGCAAGTTCAGACTGGCAGGGTGATCCCAGGGTGCGACCATGGAGCCCGGGACAAAAAAGCCCAAGAGGCACCAGCTATCCCGCAGATCTCCTTCCCTGACGCGACAGAGCAAACGCCCAAAGCCTTGCTGAGGAAGCAGCAGCGAAGTGCGGTTCAGGCCAAGCTGAAAACCTCTGCGAAAGCATAGCAGTCGCTGGGAAAAAAAGGTCGGTTCTCTGGGCTACTGTTGCTGCTTGCTTGAGCCTAGTATTGGCAGCACGGTGGCAGAATCCCGCATAGAGCGAAAGCCTCTTTGCCTGGGCATACCCTCTAGGAAAGCACAGCATTCTTGGGGAAAACAGAGTCGGTTCTGTGCGATGCATATGTCGCTTGCCTGTACAGAGTCTCCGAAGCACGGTGAAAGAAACCCGCATGGAGCGAAATCCTCTTGGCCCGGGCATCCCCTCTACTTGAGAGAGAAGCGTGGTGGTGCCTGTGGAAACAGCCTTAACGAAAGGTCATGAAACAGGAGAGCATGCATTGCAACAATAGCGGACAGGTGGCAAGACAAGTGTCACCCTCTCCGTTTGCTTAGAAATCAGAGTCGGTTCTGCGGGCTGCTGCTCCTGCTTGCCTAGGCCAAGTCTCAAGGTGGGAGAAACCACCATACAGCGAAAGCCTCTTTGCCCAGGCTCCTCCTCTGGGAAAGCACAGCATTCGTTGGGAAATCTGAGTCGCTTTGTGGGATGCTGTTGCTACTTGCCTGAGCTAGTCTGCGCAGCACGGTGGAAGAAACCCGCATGGAGCGAAATTTTCTGGGTCCTAGCATCCCCACTGCCTGCGAGAGAAGCGTGGATGCACATCTGGAAAGGGCCTTAAGGATAGGGACACGGCTGACACCGTGTTCCCCGGGAGCAAGTCTGGGGAAGGAGCAGAACGCCTCCCCGGGAGAAGAGAAGGAGCCGTTGGCCTTGTTGTCGGGAAACAGTCGCAAAGCAGGAGAGATTGCCCTGGGAAGAACAGTGGGACGGTGGCAAGACAAGCGTCACCCGCTCCCTGTGCGTAGAGACGGAAGCCTGGCTTTAGGAAGACACGAGGGGATGGCTAGGGCAGACACGCATACTCTGCTCTGAGGAAGGAGTCTGGGCAGAAGGAAGGCCTGTTCTGTGTGCCTTTTGTCCCAAGGGGACAGCATCTCCAAGGCCACCTGTCCCTAGGCAAGATGTGGGCATGCCACCAGGCGCCATAACCTGAACTCGCAGATACAGCTCCCTGGAAGAAAGGGGAGCCAGATGACATCTTCCTCCAAGAGGTGGCAGCTTTGGGGGAGGAAGGGGGTGTGTCGTGGAAGAAGAGGGGACAGTCCCCCACAGCTCCCCATCCCAGTGCATGGGCGCTGTGCAGGGTTCCTGTCGCTTCTCCTTTCCTATATGGAAGGCGCTGGCCTAGTCCCCAAGTCCGCCTGAACTCGAGAGCAAAAAGCCAAGCCTTACTACGCCAGAAGAAGGCAGTTGGCAGGGATTGTCATCCTAGACCACGCACGCTGCTGCAGGGTGGTGGCTGTGTCTGCGAGGTTCAGCCTGGCACGGTGATCCCAGGGTGCGACCATGGAGCCCGGGATAGAAAAGCCCAAGTGGAACCAGCTCTCCCGCAGATCTCCTTCCCTGACGCGACAGAGCAAACGCCCAAAGCCTTGCTGAGGAAGCAGCAGCGAAGTGCGGTTCAGGCCAAGCTGAAAACCTCTGCCAAAGCATAGCAGTCGCTGGGAAAAAAGAGTCGGTTCTCTGGGCTGCTGTTGCTGCTTGCTTGAGCCTAGTATTGGCAGCACGGTGGCAGAATCCCGCATAGAGCGAAAGCCTCTTTGCCTGGGCATCCCCTCTAGGAAAGCACAGCATTCTTGGGGAAAACAGAGTCGGTTCTGTGCGATGCAGATGCCGCTTGCCTGAACATGGTCTCCGAAGCACGCTGTAAGAAACACGCATGGAGCGAAATCCTCTTGGCCCGGGCATCCCCTGTACTTGAGAGCGAAGCGTGGTTGTGACTGTGGAAACAGTCTTAACGAAAGGTCATGAAACAGGAGAGCATGCATTGCAAAAATAGCGGGCAGGTGGCAAGACAAGTGTCACCCTCTCCGTTTGCTTAGAAATCAGAGTCTGTTCTGCGGGCTGCTGCTCCTGCTTGCCTAGGCCAAGTCTCAAGGTGGGAGATACCACCCTACAGGGAAAGCCTCTTTGCCCATGCTCCTACTCTGGGAAAGCACAGCATTCGTTGGGAAATCTGAGTCGCTTTGTGGGATGCTGCTGCTGCTTGCCTGAGCTAGTCTGCGCAGCACGGTGGAAGAAACCCGCATGGAGCGAAATTCTCTTGGCCCTAGCATCGCCACTGCCTGCGAGAGAAGCGTTGATGCACCTCTGGAAAGGGACTTAAGGATAGGGACACGGCTGTCACCGTGATCTCCGGGAGCAAGTCTGGGGAAGGAGCAGAACGCCTCCCCGGGAGAAAGGAAGGAGCTGTTGGCATTGTCCATAAACAGTCGCAAAGCAGGAGAGCCTGCCCAGGGAAGAACAGCGGAACGGTGGCATGACAAGCGTCACCCGCTCCCAATGCGTATAGACGGAAGCCTGGCTTTAGGAAGACAGGAGGGGACGGCTAGGGCAGGCGCGCATACGCCACTCTGAGGAAGGAGTCTGGGCAGAAGGCAGGCCTGTTCTGTATGCCTCCTGTCCCAAGGGGAGAGCATCTCCGAGGCCACCTGTCCCTAGGGCAGACGTGGGCTTGCCACCAGGCGCCATAACCTGAACTCGCAGATACAGCTCCCTGGAAGAAAGGGCAGCCAGATACCATCTTCCTCCAAGAGGTGGCAGCATTGGGGCTGGCAGCGGTGTGTCGGGGAAGAAGAGGGGACAGTCCCCCACTGCTCCCCATCCAAGTGCACGGGCGCTGTGGAGGGTTCCTGTCGCCTCTCCTTTCCTATTGCAAAGGCACTGGCGTAGTCCCCGAGTCCGCCTGAACTCCAGAGCAAAAAGCCAAGCCTTACTACGCCAGGAGATGGCTGTTGGCAGGGAGTGTCATCCTAGACCACGCAAGCTGCTGCAGGGTGGTGGCTGTTTCTGCAAGTTCAGACTGGCAGGGTGATCCCAGGGTGCGACCATGGAGCCCGGGACAAAAAAGCCCAAGAGGCACCAGCTCTCCCGCAGATCTCCTTCCCTGACGCGACAGAGCAAACGCCCAAAGCCTTGCTGAGGAAGCAGCAGCGAAGTGCGGTTCAGGCCAAGCTGAAAACCTCTGCGAAAGCATAGCAGTCGCTGGGAAAAAAAGGTCGGTTCTCTGGGCTACTGTTGCTGCTTGCTTGAGCCTAGTATTGGCAGCACGGTGGCAGAATCCCGCATAGAGCGAAAGCCTCCTTGCCTGGGCATACCCTCTAGGAAAGCACAGCATTCTTGGGGAAAACAGAGTCGGTTCTGTGCGATGCATATGTCGCTTGCCTGTACAGAGTCTCCGAAGCACGGTGAAAGAAACCCGCATGGAGCGAAATCCTCTTGGCCCGGGCATCCCCTCTACTTGAGAGAGAAGCGTGGTGGTGCCTGTGGAAACAGCCTTAACGAAAGGTCATGAAACAGGAGAGCATGCATTGCAACAATAGCGGACAGGTGGCAAGACAAGTGTCACCCTCTCCGTTTGCTTAGAAAGCAGAGTCGGTTCTGCGGGCTGCTGCTCCTGCTTGCCTAGGCCAAGTCTCAAGGTGGGAGAAACCACCATACAGCGAAAGCCTCTTTGCCCAGGCTCCTCCTCTGGGAAAGCACAGCATTCGTTGGGAAATCTGAGTCGTTTTGTGGGATGCTGTTGCTACTTGCCTGAGCTAGTCTGCGCAGCACGGTGGAAGAAACCCGCATGGAGCGAAATTCTCTGGGTCCTAGCATCCCCACTGCCTGCGAGAGAAGCGTGGATGCACATCTGGAAAGGGCCTTAAGGATAGGGACACGGCTGACACCGTGTTCCCCGGGAGAAAGTCTGGGGAAGGAGCAGAACGCCTCCCCGGGAGAAGAGAAGGAGCCGTTGGCCTTGTTGTCGGGAAACAGTCGCAAAGCAGGAGAGATTGCTCTGGGAAGAACAGTGGGACGGTGGCAAGACAAGCGTCACCCGCTCCCTGTGCGTAGAGACGGAAGCCTGGCTTTAGGAAGACACGAGGGGATGGCTAGGGCAGACGCGCATACTCTGCTCTGAGGAAGGAGTCTGGGCAGAAGGAAGGCCTGTTCTGTGTGCCTTTTGTCCCAAGGGGACAGCATCTCCAAGGCCACCTGTCCCTAGGCAAGATGTGGGCATGCCACCAGGCGCCATAACCTGAACTCGCAGATACAGCTCCCTGGAAGAAAGGGGAGCCAGATGACATCTTCCTCCAAGAGGTGGCAGCTTTGGGGGAGGAAGGGGGTGTGTCGTGGAAGAAGAGGGGCAGTCCCCCACAGCTCCCCATCCCAGTGCACGGGCGCTGTGCAGGGTTCCTGTCGCTTCTCCTTTCCTATGTGGAAGGCGCTGGCCTAGTCCCCAAGTCCGCCTGAACTCGACAGCAAAAAGCCAAACCTTACTACGCCAGAAGAAGGCAGTTGGCAGGGATTGTCATCCTAGACCACGCACGCAGCTGCAGGGTGGTGGCTGTGTCTGCGAGGTTCAGCCTGGCACGGTGATCCCAGGGTGCGACCATGGAGCCCGGGATAGCAAAGCCCAAGTGGAACCAGCTCTCCCGCAGATCTCCTTCCCTGAGGCGACAGAGCGAACGCCCAAAGCCTTGCTGAGGAAGCAGCAGCGAAGTGCGGTTCAGGCCAAGCTGAAAACCTCTGCGAAAGCATAGCAGTCGCTGGGAAAAAAGAGTCGGTTCTCTGGGCTGCTGTTGCTGCTTGCTTGAGCCTAGTATTGGCAGCACGGTGGCAGAATCCCGCATAGAGCGAAAGCCTCTTTGCCTGGGCATCCCCTCTAAGAAAGCACAGCATTCTTGGGGAAAACAGAGTCGGTTCTGTGCGATGCAGATGCCGCTTGCCTGAACATGGTCTCCGAAGCACGCTGTAAGAAACCCGCATGGAGCGAAATCCTCTTGGCCCGGGCATCCCCTGTACTTGAGAGCGAAGCGTGGTTGTGACTGTGGAAACAGTCTTAACGAAAGGTCATGAAACAGGAGAGCATGCATTGCAACAATAGCGGGCAGGTGGCAAGACAAGTGTCACCCTCTCTGTTTGCTTAGAAATCAGAGTCTGTTCTGCGGGCTGCTCCTCCTGCTTGCCTAGGCCAAGTCTCAAGGTGGGAGATACCACCCTACAGGGAAAGCCTCTTTGCCTAGGCTCCTCCTCTGGGAAAGCACAGCATTCGTTGGGAAATCTGAGTCGCTTTGTGGGATGCTGCTGCTGCTTGCCTGAGCTAGTCTGCGCAGCACGGTGGAAGAAACCCGCATGGAGCGAAATTCTCTTGGCCCTAGCATCGCCCCTGCCTGCGAGAGAAGCGTGGATGCACATCTGGAAAGGGACTTAAGGATAGGGACACGGCTGTCACCGTGATCTTCGGGAGCAAGTCTGGGGAAGGAGCAGAACGCCTCCCCGGGAGAAGAGAAGGAGCTGTTGGCCTTGTCCAGAAACAGTCGCAAAGCAGGAGAGCCTGCCCTGGGAAGAACAGCGGGACGGTGGCATGACAAGCGTCACCCGCTCCCAATGCGTATAGACGGAAGCCTGGCTTTAGGAAGACAGGAGGGGACGGCTAGGGCAGGGGTGCATACGCCACTCTGAGGAAGGAGTCTGGGCAGAAGGCAGGCCTGTTCTGTGTGCGTCCTGTCCCAAGGGGAGAGCATCTCCGAGGCCATCTGTCCCTAGGGCAGACGTGGGCTTGCCACCAGGCGCCATAACCTGAACTCGCAGATACAGCTCCCTGGAAGAAAGGGCAGCCAGATACCATCTTCCTCCAAGAGGTGGCAGCGTTGGGGGTGGCAGCGGTGTGTCGGGGAAGAAGAAGGGACAGTCCCCCACTGCTCCCCATCCAAGTGCACGGGCGCTGTGGAGGGTTCCTGTCGCCTCTCCTTTCCTATTGCAAAGGCCCTGGCGTAGTCCCCGAGTCCGCCTGAACTCCAGAGCAAAAAGCCAAGCCTTACTACGCCAGGAGATGGCAGTTGGCAGGGAGTGTCATCCTAGACCACGCAAGCTGCTGCAGGGTGGTGGCTGTTTCTGCAAGTTCAGACTGGCAGGGTGATCCCAGGGTGCGACCATGGAGCCCGGGATAGCAAAGCCCAAGAGGCACCAGCTCTCCCGCAGATCTCCTTCCCTGACGCGACAGAGCAAACGCCCAAAGCCTTGCTGAGGAAGCAGCAGCGAAGTGCGGTTCAGGCCAAGCTGAAAACCTCTGCGAAAGCATAGCAGTCGCTGGGAAAAAAGAGTCGGTTCTCTGGGCTACTGTTGCTGCTTGCTTGAGCCTAGTATTGGCTGCACGGTGGCAGAATCCCGCATAGAGCGAAAGCCTCCTTGCCTGGGCATCCCCTGTAGGAAAGCACAGCATTCTTGGGGAAAACAGAGTCGGTTCTGTGCGATGCATATGTCGCTTGCCTGTACAGAGTCTCCGAAGCACGGTGAAAGAAACCCGCATGGAGCGAAATCCTCTTGGCCCGGGCATCCCCTCTACTTGAGAGAGAAGCGTGGTGGTGCCTGTGGAAACAGCCTTAACGAAAGGTCATGAAACAGGAGAGCATGCATTGCAACAATAGCGGACAGGTGGCAACACAAGTGTCACACTCTCCGTTCGCTTAGAAATTAGAGTCGGTTCTGCGGGCTGCTGTTCCTGCTTGCCTAGGCCTAGTCTCAAGGTGGGAGAAACCACCATACAGCGAAAGCCTCTTTGCCCAGGCTCCTCCTCTGGGAAAGCACAGCATTCGTTGGGAAATCTGAGTCGGTTTGTGGGATGCTGTTGCTACTTGCCTGAGCTAGTCTGCGCAGCACGGTGGAAGAAACCCGCATGGAGCGAAATTCTCTGGGTCCTAGCATCCCCACTGCCTGCGAGAGAAGCGTGGATGCACATCTGGAAAGGGCCTTAAGGATAGGGACACGGCTGACACCGTGTTCCCCGGGAGCAAGTCTGGGGAAGGAGCAGAACGCCTCCCCGGGAGAAGAGAAGGAGCCGTTGGCCTTGTTGTCGGGAAAGAGTCGCAAAGCAGGAGAGATTGCCCTGGGAAGAACAGTGGGACGGTGGCAAGACAAGCGTCACCCGCTCCCTGTGCGTAGAGACGGAAGCCTGGCTTTAGGAAGACACGAGGGGATGGCTAGGGCAGACGCGCATACTCTGCTCTGAGGAAGGAGTCTGGGCAGAAGGAAGGCCTGTTCTGTGTGCCTTTTGTCCCAAGGGGACAGCATCTCCAAGGCCACCTGTCCCTAGGCAAGATGTGGGCATGCCACCAGGCGCCATAACCTGAACTCGCAGATACAGCTCCCTGGAAGAAAGGGGAGCCAGATGACATCTTCCTCCAAGAGGTGGCAGCTTTGGGGGAGGAAGGGGGTGTGTCGTGGAAGAAGAGGGGACAGTCCCCCACAGCTCCCCATCCCAGTGCACGGGCGCTGTGCAGGGTTCCTGTCGCTTCTCCTTTCCTATGTGGAAGGCGCTGGCCTAGTCCCCAAGTGCGCCTGAACTCGAGAGCAAAAAGCCAAGCCTTACTACGCCAGAAGAAGGCAGTTGGCAGGGATTGTCATCCTAGACCACGCACGCTGCTGAAGGGTGGTGGCTGTGTCTGCGAGGTTCAGCCTGGCACGGTGATCCCAGGGTGCGACCATGGAGCCCGGGATAGCAAAGCCCAAGTGGAACCAGCTCTCCCGCAGATCTCCTTCCCTGACGCGACAGAGCAAATGCCCAAAGCCTTGCTGAGGAAGCAGCAGCGAAGTGCGGTTCAGGCCAAGCTGAAAACCTCTGCGAAAGCATAGCAGTCGCTGGGAAAAAAGAGTCGGTTCTCTGGGCTGCGGTTGCTGCTTGCTTGAGCCTAATATTGGCAGCACGGTGGCAGAATCCCGCATAGAGCGAAAGCCTCTTTGCCTGGGCATCCCCTCTAGGAAAGCACAGCATTCTTGGGGAAAACAGAGTCGGTTCTGTGCGATGCAGATGCCACTTGCCTGAACATGGTCTCCGAAGCACGCTGTAAGAAACCCACATGGAGCGAAATCCTCTTGGCCCGGGCATCCCCTGTACTTGAGAGCGAAGCGTGGTTGTGACTGTGGAAACAGTCTTAACGAAAGGTCATGAAACAGGAGAGCATGCATTGCAACAATAGCGGGCAGGTGGCAAGACAAGTGTCACCCTCTCCGTTTCATTAGAAATCAGAGTCTGTTCTGCGGGCTGCTGCTCCTGCTTGCCTAGGCCAAGTCTCAAGGTGGGAGATACCACCCTACAGGGAAAGCCTCTTTGCCCATGCTCCTCCTCTGGGAAAGCACAGCATTCGTTGGGAAATCTGAGTCGCTTTGTGGGATGCTGCTGCTGCTTGCCTGAGCTAGTCTGCGCAGCACGGTGGAAGAAACCCGCATGGAGCGAAATTCTCTTGGCCCTAGCATTGCCACTGCCTGCGAGAGAAGCGTGGATGCACCTCTGGAAAGGGACTTAAGGATAGGGACACGGCTGTCACCGTGATCTCCGGGAGCAAGTCTGGGGAAGGAGCAGAACGCCTCCCCGGGAGAAGAGAA
This sequence comes from Neogale vison, assembly GCF_020171115.1. Taxonomy (NCBI): domain Eukaryota; kingdom Metazoa; phylum Chordata; class Mammalia; order Carnivora; family Mustelidae; genus Neogale; species Neogale vison. Next base: position 2,554,694 of record NW_025334865.1, read on the forward strand.
GGAGCTGCTGGCCTTGTCCAGAAACAGTCGCAAAGCAGGAGAGCCGGCCCTGGGAAGAACAGCGGGACGGTGGCATGACAAGCGTCACCCGCTCCCAATGCGTATAGACGGAAGCCTGGCTTTAGGAAGACAGGAGGGGACGGCTAGGGCAGGCGCGCATACGCCACTCTGAGGAAGGAGTCTGGGCAGAAGGCAGGCCTGTTCTGTGTGCCTTCTGTCCCAAGGGGAGAGCATCTCCGAGGCCACCTGTCCCTAGGGCAGACGTGGGCTTGCCACCAGGCGCCATAACCTGAACTCGCAGATACAGCTCCCTGGAAGAAAGGGCAGCCAGATACCATCTTCCTCCAAGAGGTGGCAGCGTTGGGGGTGGCAGCGGTGTGTCGGGGAAGAAGAGGGACAGTCCCCCACTGCTCCCCATCCAAGTGCACGGGCGCTGTGGAGGGTTCCTGTCGCCTCTCCTTTCCTATTGCAAAGGCACTGGCGTAGTCCCCGAGTCCGCCTGAACTCCAGAGCAAAAAGCCAAGCCTTACTACGCCAGGAGATGGCAGTTGGCAGGGAGTGTCATCCTAGACCACGCAAGCTGCTGCAGGGTGGTGGCTGTTTCTGCAAGTTCAGACTGGCAGGGTGATCCCAGGGTGCGACCATGGAGCCCGGGACAAAAAAGCCCAAGAGGCACCAGCTCTCCCGCAGATCTCCTTCCCTGACGCGACAGAGCAAACGCCCAAAGCCTTGCTGAGGAAGCAGCAGCGAAGTGCGGTTCAGGCCAAGCTGAAAACCTCTGCGAAAGCATAGCAGTCGCTGGGAAAAAAGAGTCGGTTCTCTGGGCTACTGTTGCTGCTTGCTTGAGCCTAGTATTGGCAGCACGGTGGCAGAATCCCGCATAGAGCGAAAGCCTCTTTGCCTGGGCATACCCTCTAGGAAAGCACAGCATTCTTGGGGAAAACAGAGTCGGTTCTGTGCGATGCATATGTCGCTTGCCTGTACAGAGTCTCCGAAGCACGGTGAAAGAAACCCGCATGGAGCGAAATCCTCTTGGCCCGGGCATCCCCTCTACTTGAGAGAGAAGCGTGGTTGTGCCTGTGGAAACAGCCTTAACGAAAGGTCATGAAACAGGAGAGCATGCATTGCAACAATAGCGGACAGGTGGCAAGACAAGTGTCACCCTCTCCGTTTGCTTAGAAATCAGAGTCTGTTCTGCGGGCTGCTGCTCCTGCTTGCCTAGGCCAAGTCTCAAGGTGGGAGAACCCACCATACAGCGAAAGCCTCTTTGCCCAGGCTCCTCCTCTGGGAAAGCACAGCATTCGTTGGGAAATCTGAGTCGCTTTGTGGGATGCTGTTGCTACTTGACTGAGCTAGTCTGCGCAGCACGGTGGAAGAAACCCGCATGGAGCGAAATTCTCTGGGTCCTAGCATCCCCACTGCCTGCGAGAGAAGCGTGGATGCACATCTGGAAAGGGCCTTAAGGATAGGGACACGGCTGACACCGTGTTCCCCGGGAGCAAGTCTGGGGAAGGAGCAGAACGCCTCCCCGGGAGAAGAGAAGGAGCCGTTGGCCTTGTTGTCGGGAAACAGTCGCAAAGCAGGAGAGATTGCCCTGGGAAGAACAGTGGGACGGTGGCAAGACAAGCGTCACCCGCTCCCTGTGCGTAGAGACGGAAGCCTGGCTTTAGGAAGACACGAGGGGATGGCTAGGGCAGACGCGCATACTCTGCTCTGAGGAAGGAGTCTGGGCAGAAGGAAGGCCTGTTCTGTGTGCCTTTTGTCCCAAGGGGACAGCATCTCCAAGGCCACCTGTCCCTAGGCAAGATGTGGGCATGCCACCAGGCGCCATAACCTGAACTCGCAGATACAGCTCCCTGGAAGAAAGGGGAGCCAGATGACATCTTCCTCCAAGAGGTGGCAGCTTTGGGGGAGGAAGGGGGTGTGTCGTGGAAGAAGAGGGGACAGTCCCCCACAGCTCCCCATCCCAGTGCACGGGCGCTGTGCAGGGTTCCTGTCGCTTCTCCTTTCCTATGTGGAAGGCGCTGGCCTAGTCCCCAAGTGCGCCTGAACTCGACAGCAAAAAGCCAAGCCTTACTACGCCAGAAGAAGGCAGTTGGCAGGGATTGTCATCCTAGACCACGCACGCTGCTGCAGGGTGGTGGCTGTGTCTGCGAGGTTCAGCCTGGCACGGTGATCCCAGGGTGCGACCATGGAGCCCGGGATAGCAAAGCCCAAGTGGAACCAGCTCTCCCGCAGATCTCCTTCCCTGACGCGACAGAGCAAACGCCCAAAGCCTTGCTGAGGAAGCAGCAGCGAAGTGCGGTTCAGGCCAAGCTCAAAACCTCTGCGAAAGCATAGCAGTCGCTGGGAAAAAAGAGTCGGTTCTCTGGGCTGCGGTTGCTGCTTGCTTGAGCCTAATATTGGCAGCACGGTGGCAGAATCCCGCATAGAGCGAAAGCCTCTTTGCCTGGGCATCCCCTCTAGGAAAGCACAGCATTCTTGGGGAAAACAGAGTCGTTTCTGTGCGATGCAGATGCCGCTTGCCTGAACATGGTCTCCGAAGCACGCTGTAAGAAACCCGCATGGAGCGAAATCCTCTTGGCCCGGGCATCCCCTGTACTTGAGAGCGAAGCGTGGTTGTGACTGTGGAAACAGTCTTAACGAAAGGTCATGAAACAGGAGAGCATGCATTGCAACAATAGCGGGCAGGTGGCAAGACAAGTGTCACCCTCTCCGTTTCATTAGAAATCAGAGTCTGTTCTGCGGGCTGCTGCTCCTGCTTGCCTAGGCCAAGTCTCAAGGTGGGAGATACCACCCTACAGGGAAAGCCTCTTTGCCCATGCTCCTCCTCTGGGAAAGCACAGCATTCGTTGGGAAATCTGAGTCGCTTTGTGGGATGCTGCTGCTGCTTGCCTGAGCTAGTCTGCGCAGCACGGTGGAAGAAACCCGCATGGAGCGAAATTCTCTTGGCCCTAGCATTGCCACTGCCTGCGAGAGAAGCGTGGATGCACCTCTGGAAAGGGACTTAAGGATAGGGACACGGCTGTCACCGTGATCTCCGGGAGCAAGTCTGGGGAAGGAGCAGAACGCCTCCCCGGGAGAAGAGAAGGAGCTGCTGGCCTTGTCCAGAAACAGTCGCAAAGCAGGAGAGCCGGCCCTGGGAAGAACAGCGGGACGGTGGCATGACAAGCGTCACCCGCTCCCAATGCGTATAGACGGAAGCCTGGCTTTAGGAAGACAGGAGGGGACGGCTAGGGCAGGCGCGCATACGCCACTCTGAGGAAGGAGTCTGGGCAGAAGGCAGGCCTGTTCTGTGTGCCTTCTGTCCCAAGGGGAGAGCATCTCCGAGGCCACCTGTCCCTAGGGCAGACGTGGGCTTGCCACCAGGCGCCATAACCTGAACTCGCAGATACAGCTCCCTGGAAGAAAGGGCAGCCAGATACCATCTTCCTCCAAGAGGTGGCAGCGTTGGGGGTGGCAGCGGTGTGTCGGGGAAGAAGAGGGACAGTCCCCCACTGCTCCCCATCCAAGTGCACGGGCGCTGTGGAGGGTTCCTGTCGCCTCTCCTTTCCTATTGCAAAGGCACTGGCGTAGTCCCCGAGTCCGCCTGAACTCCAGAGCAAAAAGCCAAGCCTTACTACGCCAGGAGATGGCAGTTGGCAGGGAGTGTCATCCTAGACCACGCAAGCTGCTGCAGGGTGGTGGCTGTTTCTGCAAGTTCAGACTGGCAGGGTGATCCCAGGGTGCGACCATGGAGCCCGGGACAAAAAAGCCCAAGAGGCACCAGCTCTCCCGCAGATCTCCTTCCCTGACGCGACAGAGCAAACGCCCAAAGCCTTGCTGAGGAAGCAGCAGCGAAGTGCGGTTCAGGCCAAGCTGAAAACCTCTGCGAAAGCATAGCAGTCGCTGGGAAAAAAGAGTCGGTTCTCTGGGCTACTGTTGCTGCTTGCTTGAGCCTAGTATTGGCAGCACGGTGGCAGAATCCCGCATAGAGCGAAAGCCTCTTTGCCTGGGCATACCCTCTAGGAAAGCACAGCATTCTTGGGGAAAACAGAGTCGGTTCTGTGCGATGCATATGTCGCTTGCCTGTACAGAGTCTCCGAAGCACGGTGAAAGAAACCCGCATGGAGCGAAATCCTCTTGGCCCGGGCATCCCCTCTACTTGAGAGAGAAGCGTGGTTGTGCCTGTGGAAACAGCCTTAACGAAAGGTCATGAAACAGGAGAGCATGCATTGCAACAATAGCGGACAGGTGGCAAGACAAGTGTCACCCTCTCCGTTTGCTTAGAAATCAGAGTCTGTTCTGCGGGCTGCTGCTCCTGCTTGCCTAGGCCAAGTCTCAAGGTGGGAGAACCCACCATACAGCGAAAGCCTCTTTGCCCAGGCTCCTCCTCTGGGAAAGCACAGCATTCGTTGGGAAATCTGAGTCGCTTTGTGGGATGCTGTTGCTACTTGACTGAGCTAGTCTGCGCAGCACGGTGGAAGAAACCCGCATGGAGCGAAATTCTCTGGGTCCTAGCATCCCCACTGCCTGCGAGAGAAGCGTGGATGCACATCTGGAAAGGGCCTTAAGGATAGGGACACGGCTGACACCGTGTTCCCCGGGAGCAAGTCTGGGGAAGGAGCAGAACGCCTCCCCGGGAGAAGAGAAGGAGCCGTTGGCCTTGTTGTCGGGAAACAGTCGCAAAGCAGGAGAGATTGCCCTGGGAAGAACAGTGGGACGGTGGCAAGACAAGCGTCACCCGCTCCCTGTGCGTAGAGACGGAAGCCTGGCTTTAGGAAGACACGAGGGGATGGCTAGGGCAGACGCGCATACTCTGCTCTGAGGAAGGAGTCTGGGCAGAAGGAAGGCCTGTTCTGTGTGCCTTTTGTCCCAAGGGGACAGCATCTCCAAGGCCACCTGTCCCTAGGCAAGATGTGGGCATGCCACCAGGCGCCATAACCTGAACTCGCAGATACAGCTCCCTGGAAGAAAGGGGAGCCAGATGACATCTTCCTCCAAGAGGTGGCAGCTTTGGGGGAGGAAGGGGGTGTGTCGTGGAAGAAGAGGGGACAGTCCCCCACAGCTCCCCATCCCAGTGCACGGGCGCTGTGCAGGGTTCCTGTCGCTTCTCCTTTCCTATGTGGAAGGCGCTGGCCTAGTCCCCAAGTGCGCCTGAACTCGACAGCAAAAAGCCAAGCCTTACTACGCCAGAAGAAGGCAGTTGGCAGGGATTGTCATCCTAGACCACGCACGCTGCTGCAGGGTGGTGGCTGTGTCTGCGAGGTTCAGCCTGGCACGGTGATCCCAGGGTGCGACCATGGAGCCCGGGATAGCAAAGCCCAAGTGGAACCAGCTCTCCCGCAGATCTCCTTCCCTGACGCGACAGAGCAAACGCCCAAAGCCTTGCTGAGGAAGCAGCAGCGAAGTGCGGTTCAGGCCAAGCTCAAAACCTCTGCGAAAGCATAGCAGTCGCTGGGAAAAAAGAGTCGGTTCTCTGGGCTGCGGTTGCTGCTTGCTTGAGCCTAATATTGGCAGCACGGTGGCAGAATCCCGCATAGAGCGAAAGCCTCTTTGCCTGGGCATCCCCTCTAGGAAAGCACAGCATTCTTGGGGAAAACAGAGTCGTTTCTGTGCGATGCAGATGCCGCTTGCCTGAACATGGTCTCCGAAGCACGCTGTAAGAAACCCGCATGGAGCGAAATCCTCTTGGCCCGGGCATCCCCTGTACTTGAGAGCGAAGCGTGGTTGTGACTGTGGAAACAGTCTTAACGAAAGGTCATGAAACAGGAGAGCATGCATTGCAACAATAGCGGGCAGGTGGCAAGACAAGTGTCACCCTCTCTGTTTGCTTAGAAATCAGAGTCTGTTCTGCGGGCTGCTCCTCCTGCTTGCCTAGGCCAAGTCTCAAGGTGGGAGATACCACCCTACAGGGAAAGCCTCTTTGCCCATGCTCCTCCTCTGGGAAAGCACAGCATTCGTTGGGAAATCTGAGTCGCTTTGTGGGATGCTGCTGCTGCTTGCCTGAGCTAGTCTGCGCAGCACGGTGGAAGAAACCCGCATGGAGCGAAATTCTCTTGGCCCTAGCATTGCCACTGCCTGCGAGAGAAGCGTGGATGCACCTCTGGAAAGGGACTTAAGGATAGGGACACGGCTGTCACCGTGATCTCCGGGAGCAAGTCTGGGGAAGGAGCAGAACGCCTCCCCGGGAGAAGAGAAGGAGCTGTTGGCCTTGTCCAGAAACAGTCGCAAAGCAGGAGAGCCGGCCCTGGGAAGAACAGCGGGACGGTGGCATGACAAGCGTCACCCGCTCCCAATGCGTATAGACGGAAGCCTGGCTTTAGGAAGACAGGAGGGGACGGCTAGGGCAGGCGCGCATACGCCACTCTGAGGAAGGAGTCTGGGCAGAAGGCAGGCCTGTTCTGTGTGCCTCCTGTCCCAAGGGGAGAGCATCTCCGAGGCCACCTGTCCCTAGGGCAGACGTGGGCTTGCCACCAGGCGCCATAACCTGAACTCGCAGATACAGCTCCCTGGAAGAAAGGGCAGCCAGATACCATCTTCCTCCAAGAGGTGGCAGCGTTGGGGGTGGCAGCGGTGTGTCGGGGAAGAAGAGGGACAGTCCCCCACTGCTCCCCATCCAAGTGCACGGGCGCTGTGGAGGGTTCCTGTCGCCTCTCCTTTCCTATTGCAAAGGCACTGGCGTAGTCCCCGAGTCCGCCTGAACTCCAGAGCAAAAAGCCAAGCCTTACTACGCCAGGAGATGGCAGTTGGCAGGGAGTGTCATCCTAGACCACGCAAGCTGCTGCAGGGTGGTGGCTGTTTCTGCAAGTTCAGACTGGCAGGGTGATCCCAGGGTGCGACCATGGAGCCCGGGACAAAAAAGCCCAAGAGGCACCAGCTCTCCCGCAGATCTCCTTCCCTGACGCGACAGAGCAAACGCCCAAAGCCTTGCTGAGGAAGCAGCAGCGAAGTGCGGTTCAGGCCAAGCTGAAAACCTCTGCGAAAGCATAGCAGTCGCTGGGAAAAAAAGGTCGGTTCTCTGGGCTACTGTTGCTGCTTGCTTGAGCCTAGTATTGGCAGCACGGTGGCAGAATCCCGCATAGAGCGAAAGCCTCTTTGCCTGGGCATACCCTCTAGGAAAGCACAGCATTCTTGGGGAAAACAGAGTCGGTTCTGTGCGATGCATATGTCGCTTGCCTGTACAGAGTCTCCGAAGCACGGTGAAAGAAACCCGCATGGAGCGAAATCCTCTTGGCCCGGGCATCCTCTCTACTTGAGAGAGAAGCGTGGTTGTGCCTGTGGAAACAGCCTTAACGAAAGGTCATGAAACAGGAGAGCATGCATTGCAACAATAGCGGACAGGTGGCAAGACAAGTGTCACCCTCTCCGTTTGCTTAGAAATCAGAGTCGGTTCTGCGGGCTGCTGCTCCTGCTTGCCTAGGCCAAGTCTCAAGGTGGGAGAACCCACCATACAGCGAAAGCCTCTTTACCCAGGCTCCTCCTCTGGGAAAGCACAGCATTCGTTGGGAAATCTGAGTCGCTTTGTGGGATGCTGTTGCTACTTGCCTGAGCTAGTCTGCGCAGCACGGTGGAAGAAACCCGCATGGAGCGAAATTCTCTGGGTCCTAGCATCCCCACTGCCTGCGAGAGAAGCGTGGATGCACATCTGGAAAGGGCCTTAAGGATAGGGACACGGCTGACACCGTGTTCCCCGGGAGCAAGTCTGGGGAAGGAGCAGAACGCCTCCCCGGGAGAAGAGAAGGAGCCGTTGGCCTTGTTGTCGGGAAACAGTCGCAAAGCAGGAGAGATTGCCCTGGGAAGAACAGTGGGACGGTGGCAAGACAAGCGTCACCCGCTCCCTGTGCGTAGAGACGGAAGCCTGGCTTTAGGAAGACACGAGGGGATGGCTAGGGCAGACGCGCATACTCTGCTCTGAGGAAGGAGTCTGGGCAGAAGGAAGGCCTGTTCTGTGTGCCTTTTGTCCCAAGGGGACAGCATCTCCAAGGCCACCTGTCCCTAGGCAAGATGTGGGCATGCCACCAGGCGCCATAACCTAAACTCGCAGATACAGCTCCCTGGAAGAAAGGGGAGCCAGATGACATCTTCCTCCAAGAGGTGGCAGCTTTGGGGGAGGAAGGGGGTGTGTCGTGGAAGAAGAGGGGACAGTCCCCCACAGCTCCCCATCCCAGTGCACGGGCGCTGTGCAGGGTTCCTGTCGCTTCTCCTTTCCTATGTGGAAGGCGCTGGCCTAGTCCCCAAGTCCGCCTGAACTCGAGAGCAAAAAGCCAAGCCTTACTACGCCAGAAGAAGGCAGTTGGCAGGGATTGTCATCCTAGACCACGCACGCTGCTGCAGGGTGGTGGCTGTGTCTGCGAGGTTCAGCCTGGCACGGTGATCCCAGGGTGCGACCATGGAGCCCGGGATAGCAAAGCCCAAGTGGAACCAGCTCTCCCGCAGATCTCCTTCCCTGACGCGACAGAGCAAACGCCCAAAGCCTTGCTGAGGAAGCAGCAGCGAAGTGCGGTTCAGGCCAAGCTCAAAACCTCTGCGAAAGCATAGCAGTCGCTGGGAAAAAAGAGTCGGTTCTCTGGGCTGCGGTTGCTGCTTGCTTGAGCCTAATATTGGCAGCACGGTGGCAGAATCCCGCATAGAGCGAAAGCCTCTTTGCCTGGGCATCCCCTCTAGGAAAGCACAGCATTCTTGGGGAAAACAGAGTCGGTTCTGTGCGATGCAGATGCCGCTTGCCTGAACATGGTCTCCGAAGCACGCTGTAAGAAACCCGCATGGAGCGAAATCCTCTTGGCCCGGGCATCCCCTGTACTTGAGAGCGAAGCGTGGTTGTGACTGTGGAAACAGTCTTAACGAAAGGTCATGAAACAGGAGAGCATGCATTGCAACAATAGCGGGCAGGTGGCAAGACAAGTGTCACCCTCTCTGTTTGCTTAGAAATCAGAGTCTGTTCTGCGGGCTGCTCCTCCTGCTTGCCTAGGCCAAGTCTCAAGGTGGGAGATACCACCCTACAGGGAAAGCCTCTTTGCCCATGCTCCTCCTCTGGGAAAGCACAGCATTCGTTGGGAAATCTGAGTCGCTTTGTGGGATGCTGCTGCTGCTTGCCTGAGCTAGTCTGCGCAGCACGGTGGAAGAAACCCGCATGGAGCGAAATTCTCTTGGCCCTAGCATTGCCACTGCCTGCGAGAGAAGCGTGGATGCACCTCTGGAAAGGGACTTAAGGATAGGGACACGGCTGTCACCGTGATCTCCGGGAGCAAGTCTGGGGAAGGAGCAGAACGCCTCCCCGGGAGAAGAGAAGGAGCTGTTGGCCTTGTCCAGAAACAGTCGCAAAGCAGGAGAGCCGGCCCTGGGAAGAACAGCGGGACGGTGGCATGACAAGCGTCACCCGCTCCCAATGCGTATAGACGGAAGCCTGGCTTTAGGAAGACAGGAGGGGACGGCTAGGGCAGGCGCGCATACGCCACTCTGAGGAAGGAGTCTGGGCAGAAGGCAGGCCTGTTCTGTGTGCCTCCTGTCCCAAGGGGAGAGCATCTCCGAGGCCACCTGTCCCTAGGGCAGACGTGGGCTTGCCACCAGGCGCCATAACCTGAACTCGCAGATACAGCTCCCTGGAAGAAAGGGCAGCCAGATACCATCTTCCTCCAAGAGGTGGCAGCGTTGGGGGTGGCAGCGGTGTGTCGGGGAAGAAGAGGGACAGTCCCCCACTGCTCCCCATCCAAGTGCACGGGCGCTGTGGAGGGTTCCTGTCGCCTCTCCTTTCCTATTGCAAAGGCACTGGCGTAGTCCCCGAGTCCGCCTGAACTCCAGAGCAAAAAGCCAAGCCTTACTACGCCAGGGGATGGCAGTTGGCAGGGAGTGTCATCCTAGACCACGCAAGCTGCTGCAGGGTGGTGGCTGTTTCTGCAAGTTCAGACTGGCAGGGTGATCCCAGGGTGCGACCATGGAGCCCGGGACAAAAAAGCCCAAGAGGCACCAGCTCTCCCGCAGATCTCCTTCCCTGACGCGACAGAGCAAACGCCCAAAGCCTTGCTGAGGAAGCAGCAGCGAAGTGCGGTTCAGGCCAAGCTGAAAACCTCTGCGAAAGCATAGCAGTCGCTGGGAAAAAAAGGTCGGTTCTCTGGGCTACTGTTGCTGCTTGCTTGAGCCTAGTATTGGCAGCACGGTGGCAGAATCCCGCATAGAGCGAAAGCCTCTTTGCCTGGGCATACCCTCTAGGAAAGCACAGCATTCTTGGGGAAAACAGAGTCGGTTCTGTGCGATGCATATGTCGCTTGCCTGTACAGAGTCTCCGAAGCACGGTGAAAGAAACCCGCATGGAGCGAAATCCTCTTGGCCCGGGCATCCCCTCTACTTGAGAGAGAAGCGTGGTTGTGCCTGTGGAAACAGCCTTAACGAAAGGTCATGAAACAGGAGAGCATGCATTGCAACAATAGCGGACAGGTGGCAAGACAAGTGTCACCCTCTCCGTTTGCTTAGAAAGCAGAGTCGGTTCTGCGGGCTGCTGCTCCTGCTTGCCTAGGCCAAGTCTCAAGGTGGGAGAAACCACCATACAGCGAAAGCCTCTTTGCCCAGGCTCCTCCTCTGGGAAAGCACAGCATTCGTTGGGAAATCTGAGTCGCTTTGTGGGATGCTGTTGCTACTTGCCTGAGCTAGTCTGCGCAGCACGGTGGAAGAAACCCGCATGGAGCGAAATTCTCTGGGTCCTAGCATCCCCACTGCCTGCGAGAGAAGCGTGGATGCACATCTGGAAAGGGCCTTAAGGATAGGGACACGGCTGACACCGTGTTCCCCGGGAGAAAGTCTGGGGAAGGAGCAGAACGCTTCCCCGGGAGAAGAGAAGGAGCCGTTGGCCTTGTTGTCGGGAAACAGTCGCAAAGCAGGAGAGATTGCCCTGGGAAGAACAGTGGGACGGTGGCAAGACAAGCGTCACCCGCTCCCTGTGCGTAGAGACGGAAGCCTGGCTTTAGGAAGACACGAGGGGATGGCTAGGGCAGACGCGCATACTCTGCTCTGAGGAAGGAGTCTGGGCAGAAGGAAGGCCTGTTCTGTGTGCCTTTTGTCCCAAGGGGACAGCATCTCCAAGGCCACCTGTCCCTAGGCAAGATGTGGGCATGCCACCAGGCGCCATAACCTGAACTCGCAGATACAGCTCCCTGGAAGAAAGGGGAGCCAGATGACATCTTCCTCCAAGAGGTGGCAGCTTTGGGGGAGGAAGGGGGTGTGTCGTGGAAGAAGAGGGGACAGTCCCCCACAGCTCCCCATCCCAGTGCATGGGCGCTGTGCAGGGTTCCTGTCGCTTCTCCTTTCCTATGTGGAAGGCGCTGGCCTAGTCCCCAAGTCCGCCTGAACTCGAGAGCAAAAAGCCAAGCCTTACTACGCCAGAAGAAGGCAGTTGGCAGGGATTGTCATCCTAGACCACGCACGCTGCTGCAGGGTGGTGGCTGTGTCTGCGAGGTTCAGCCTGGCACGGTGATCCCAGGGTGCGACCATGGAGCCCGGGATAGAAAAGCCCAAGTGGAACCAGCTCTCCCGCAGATCTCCTTCCCTGACGCGACAGAGCAAACGCCCAAAGCCTTGCTGAGGAAGCAGCAGCGAAGTGCGGTTCAGGCCAAGCTGAAAACCTCTGCCAAAGCATAGCAGTCGCTGGGAAAAAAGAGTCGGTTCTCTGGGCTGCTGTTGCTGCTTGCTTGAGCCTAGTATTGGCAGCACGGTGGCAGAATCCCGCATAGAGCGAAAGCCTCTTTGCCTGGGCATCCCCTCTAGGAAAGCACAGCATTCTTGGGGAAAACAGAGTCGGTTCTGTGCGATGCAGATGCCGCTTGCCTGAACATGGTCTCCGAAGCACGCTGTAAGAAACCCGCATGGAGCGAAATCCTCTTGGCCCGGGCATCCCCTGTACTTGAGAGCGAAGCGTGGTTGTGACTGTGGAAACAGTCTTAACGAAAGGTCATGAAACAGGAGAGCATGCATTGCAACAATAGCGGGCAGGTGGCAAGACAAGTGTCACCCTCTCCGTTTCATTAGAAATCAGAGTCTGTTCTGCGGGCTGCTGCTCCTGCTTGCCTAGGCCAAGTCTCAAGGTGGGAGATACCACCCTACAGGGAAAGCCTCTTTGCCCATGCTCCTCCTCTGGGAAAGCACAGCATTCGTTGGGAAATCTGAGTCGCTTTGTGGGATGCTGCTGCTGCTTGCCTGAGCTAGTCTGCGCAGCACGGTGGAAGAAACCCGCATGGGGCGAAATTCTCTTGGCCCTAGCATCGCCACTGCCTGCGAGAGAAGCGTGGATGCACCTCTGGAAAGGGACTTAAGGATAGGGACACGGCTGTCACCGTGATCTCCGGGAGCAAGTCTGGGGAAGGAGCAGAACGCCTCCCCAGGAGAAAGGAAGGAGCTGTTGGCCTTGTCCAGAAACAGTCGCAAAGCAGGAGAGCCTGCCCAGGGAAGAACAGCGGAACGGTGGCATGACAAGCGTCACCCGCTCCCAATGCGTATAGACGGAAGCCTGGCTTTAGGAAGACAGGAGGGGACGGCTAGGGCAGGCGCGCATACGCCACTCTGAGGAAGGAGTCTGGGCAGAAGGCAGGCCTGTTCTGTGTGCCTCCTGTCCCAAGGGGAGAGCATCTCCGAGGCCACCTGTCCCTAGGGCAGACGTGGGCTTGCCACCAGGCGCCATAACCTGAACTCGCAGATACAGCTCCCTGGAAGAAAGGGCAGCCAGATACCATCTTCCTCCAAGAGGTGGCAGCGTTGGGGCTGGCAGCGGTGTGTCGGGGAAGAAGAGGGACAGTCCCCCACTGCTCCCCATCCAAGTGCACGGGCGCTGTGGAGGGTTCCTGTCGCCTCTCCTTTCCTATTGCAAAGGCACTGGCGTAGTCCCCGAGTCCGCCTGAACTCCAGAGCAAAAAGCCAAGCCTTACTACGCCAGGAGATGGCAATTGGCAGGGAGTGTCATCCTAGACCACGCAAGCTGCTGCAGGGTGGTGGCTGTTTCTGCAAGTTCAGACTGGCAGGGTGATCCCAGGGTGCGACCATGGAGCCCGGGACAAAAAAGCCCAAGAGGCACCAGCTCTCCCGCAGATCTCCTTCCCTGACGCGACAGAGCAAACGCCCAAAGCCTTGCTGAGGAAGCAGCAGCGAAGTGCGGTTCAGGCCAAGCTGAAAACCTCTGCGAAAGCATAGCAGTCGCTGGGAAAAAAAGGTCGGTTCTCTGGGCTACTGTTGCTGCTTGCTTGAGCCTAGTATTGGCAGCACGGTGGCAGAATCCCGCATAGACCGAAAGCCTCTTTGCCTGGGCATACCCTCTAGGAAAGCACAGCATTCTTGGGGAAAACAGAGTCGGTTCTGTGCGATGCATATGTCGCTTGCCTGTACAGAGTCTCCGAAGCACGGTGAAAGAAACCCGCATGGAGCGAAATCCTCTTGGCCCGGGCATCCCCTCTACTTGAGAGAGAAGCGTGGTTGTGCCTGTGGAAACAGCCTTAACGAAAGGTCATGAAACAGGAGAGCATGCATTGCAACAATAGCGGACAGGTGGCAAGACAAGTGTCACCCTCTCCGTTTGCTTAGAAATCAGAGTCGGTTCTGCGGGCTGCTGCTCCTGCTTGCCTAGGCCAAGTCTCAAGGTGGGAGAAACCACCATACAGCGAAAGCCTCTTTGCCCAGGCTCCTCCTCTGGGAAAGCACAGCATTCGTTGGGAAATCTGAGTCGCTTTGTGGGATGCTGTTGCTACTTGCCTGAGCTAGTCTGCGCAGCACGGTGGAAAAAACCCGCATGGAGCGAAATTCTCTGGGTCCTAGCATCCCCACTGCCTGCGAGAGAAGCGTGGATGCACATCTGGAAAGGGCCTTAAGGATAGGGACACGGCTGACACCGTGTTCACCGGGAGAAAGTCTGGGGAAGGAGCAGAACGCCTCCCCGGGAGAAGAGAAGGAGCCGTTGGCCTTGTTGTCGGGAAACAGTCGCAAAGCAGGAGAGATTGCCCTGGGAAGAACAGTGGGACGGTGGCAAGACAAGCGTCACCCGCTCCCTGTGCGTAGAGACGGAAGCCTGGCTTTAGGAAGACACGAGGGGATGGCTAGGGCAGACGCGCATACTCTGCTCTGAGGAAGGAGTCTGGGCAGAAGGAAGGCCTGTTCTGTGTGCCTTTTGTCCCAAGGGGACAGCATCTCCAAGGCCACCTGTCCCTAGGCAAGATGTGGGCATGCCACCAGGCGCCATAACCTGAACTCGCAGATACAGCTCCCTGGAAGAAAGGGGAGCCAGATGACATCTTCCTCCAAGAGGTGGCAGCTTTGGGGGAGGAAGGGGGTGTGTCGTGGAAGAAGAGGGGACAGTCCCCCACAGCTCCCCATCCCAGTGCACGGGCGCTGTGCAGGGTTCCTGTCGCTTCTCCTTTCCTATGTGGAAGGCGCTGGCCTAGTCCCCAAGTGCGCCTGAACTCGACAGCAAAAAGCCAAACCTTACTACGCCAGAAGAAGGCAGTTGGCAGGGATTGTCATCCTAGACCACGCACGCAGCTGCAGAGTGGTGGCTGTGTCTGCGAGGTTCAGCCTGGCACGGTGATCCCAGGGTGCGACCATGGAGCCCGGGATAGCAAAGCCCAAGTGGAACCAGCTCTCCCGCAGATCTCCTTCCCTGACGCGACAGAGCGAACGCCCAAAGCCTTGCTGAGGAAGCAGCAGCGAAGTGCGGTTCAGGCCAAGCTGAAAACCTCTGCCAAAGCATAGCAGTCGCTGGGAAAAAAGAGTCGGTTCTCTGGGCTGCTGTTGCTGCTTGCTTGAGCCTAGTATTGGCAGCACGGTGGCAGAATCCCGCATAGAGCGAAAGCCTCTTTGCCTGGGCATCCCCTCTAAGAAAGCACAGCATTCTTGGGGAAAAAAGAGTCGGTTCTGTGCGATGCAGATGCCGCTTGCCTGAACATGGTCTCCGAAGCACGCTGTAAGAAACCCGCATGGAGCGAAATCCTCTTGGCCCGGGCATCCCCTGTACTTGAGAGCGAAGCGTGGTTGTGACTGTGGAAACAGTCTTAACGAAAGGTCATGAAACAGGAGAGCATGCATTGCAACAATAGCGGGCAGGTGGCAAGACAAGTGTCACCCTCTCTGTTTGCTTAGAAATCAGAGTCTGTTCTGCGGGCTGCTCCTCCTGCTTGCCTAGGCCAAGTCTCAAGGTGGGAGATACCACCCTACAGGGAAAGCCTCTTTGCCCATGCTCCTCCTCTGGGAAAGCACAGCATTCGTTGGGAAATCTGAGTCGCTTAGTGGGATGCTGCTGCTGCTTGCCTGAGGTAGTCTGCGCAGCACGGTGGAAGAAACCCGCATGGAGCGAAATTCTCTTGGCCCTAGCATCGCCCCTGCCTGCGAGAGAAGCGTGGATGCACATCTGGAAAGGGACTTAAGGATAGGGACACGGCTGTCACCGTGATCTCCGGGAGCAAGTCTGGGGAAGGAGCAGAACGCCTCCCGGGAGAAGAGAAGGAGCTGTTGGCCTTGTCTAGAAACAGTCGCAAAGCAGGAGAGCCTGCCCTGGGAAGAACAGCGGGACGGTGGCATGACAAGCGTCACCCGCTCCCAATGCGTATAGACGGAAGCCTGGCTTTAGGAAGACAGGAGGGGACGGCTAGGGCAGGCGCGCATACGCCACTCTGAGGAAGGAGTCTGGGCAGAAGGCAGGCCTGTTCTGTGTGCCTCCTGTCCCAAGGGGAGAGCATCTCCGAGGCCACCTGTCCCTAGGGCAGACGTGGGCTTGCCACCAGGCGCCATAACCTGAACTCGCAGACACAGCTCCCTGGAAGAAAGGGCAGCCAGATACCATCTTCCTCCAAGAGGTGGCAGCGTTGGGGGTGGCAGCGGTGTGTCGGGGAAGAAGAGGGGACAGTCCCCCACTGCTCCCCATCCAAGGGCACGGGCGCTGTGGAGGGTTCCTGTCGCCTCTCCTTTCCTATTGCAAAGGCCCTGGCGTAGTCCCCGAGTCCGCCTGAACTCCAGAGCAAAAAGCCAAGCCTTACTACGCCAGGAGATGGCAGTTGGCAGGGAGTGTCATCCTAGACCACGCAAGCTGCTGCAGGGTGGTGGCTGTTTCTGCAAGTTCAGACTGGCAGGGTGATCCCAGGGTGCGACCATGGAGCCCGGGATAGCAAAGCCCAAGAGGCACCAGCTCTCCCGCAGATCTCCTTCCCTGACGCGACAGAGCAAACGCCCAAAGCCTTGCTGAGGAAGCAGCAGCGAAGTGCGGTTCAGGCCAACCTGAAAACCTCTGCGAAAGCATAGCAGTCGCTGGGAAAAAAGAGTCGGTTCTCTGGGCTACTGTTGCTGCTTGCTTGAGCCTAGTATTGGCTGCACGGTGGCAGAATCCCGCATAGAGCGAAAGCCTCCTTGCCTGGGCATCCCCTGTAGGAAAGCACAGCATTCTTGGGGAAAACAGAGTCGGTTCTGTGCGATGCATATGTCGCTTGCCTGTACAGAGTCTCCGAAGCACGGTGAAAGAAACCCGCATGGAGCGAAATCCTCTTGGCCCGGGCATCCCCTCTACTTGAGAGAGAAGCGTGGTTGTGCCTGTGGAAACAGCCTTAACGAAAGGTCATGAAACAGGAGAGCATGCATTGCAACAATAGCGGACAGGTGGCAACACAAGTGTCACACTCTCCGTTTGCTTAGAAATTAGAGTCGGTTCTGCGGGCTGCTGTT
Organism: Neogale vison; assembly: GCF_020171115.1. Lineage (NCBI taxonomy): Eukaryota > Metazoa > Chordata > Mammalia > Carnivora > Mustelidae > Neogale > Neogale vison. Next base: position 2,571,353 of record NW_025334865.1, read on the forward strand.
CCTGCTTGCCTAGGCCTAGTCTCAAGGTGGGAGAAACCACCATACAGCGAAAGCCTCTTTGCCCAGGCTCCTCCTGTGGGAAAGCACAGCATTCGTTGGGAAATCTGAGTCGCTTTGTGGGATGCTGTTGCTACTTGCCTGAGCTAGTCTGCGCAGCACGGTGGAAGAAACCCGCATGGAGCGAAATTCTCTGGGTCCTAGCATCCCCACTGCCTGCGAGAGAAGCGTGGATGCACATCTGGAAAGGGCCTTAAGGATAGGGACACGGCTGACACCGTGTTCCCCGGGAGCAAGTCTGGGGAAGGAGCAGAACGCCTCCCCGGGAGAAGAGAAGGAGCCGTTGGCCTTGTTGTCGGGAAAGAGTCGCAAAGCAGGAGAGATTGCCCTGGGAAGAACAGTGGGACGGTGGCAAGACAAGCGTCACCCGCTCCCTGTGTGTAGAGACGGAAGCCTGGCTTTAGGAAGACACGAGGGGATGGCTAGGGCAGACGCGCATACTCTGCTCTGAGGAAGGAGTCTGGGCAGAAGGAAGGCCTGTTCTGTGTGCCTTTTGTCCCAAGGGGACAGCATCTCCAAGGCCACCTGTCCCTAGGCAAGATGTGGGCATGCCACCAGGCGCCATAACCTGAACTCGCAGATACAGCTCCCTGGAAGAAAGGGGAGCCAGATGACATCTTCCTCCAAGAGGTGGCAGCTTTGGGGGAGGAAGGGGGTGTGTCGTGGAAGAAGAGGGGACAGTCCCCCACAGCTCCCCATCCCAGTGCACGGGCGCTGTGCAGGGTTCCTGTCGCTTCTCCTTTCCTATGTGGAAGGCGCTGGCCTAGTCCCCAAGTGCGCCTGAACTCGACAGCAAAAAGCCAAGCCTTACTACGCCTGAAGAAGGCAGTTGGCAGGGATTGTCATCCTAGACCACGCACGCTGCTGCAGGGTGGTGGCTGTGTCTGCGAGGTTCAGCCTGGCACGGTGATCCCAGGGTGCGACCATGGAGCCCGGGATAGCAAAGCCCAAGTGGAACCAGCTCTCCCGCAGATCTCCTTCCCTGACGCGACAGAGCAAACGCCCAAAGCCTTGCTGAGGAAGCAGCAGCGAAGTGCGGTTCAGGCCAAGCTGAAAACCTCTGCCAAAGCATAGCAGTCGCTGGGAAAAAAGAGTCGGTTCTCTGGGCTGCTGTTGCTGCTTGCTTGAGCCTAGTATTGGCAGCACGGTGGCAGAATCCCGCATAGAGCGAAAGCCTCTTTGCCTGGGCATCCCCTCTAGGAAAGCACAGCATTCTTGGGGAAAACAGAGTCGGTTCTGTGCGATGCAGATGCCGCTTGCCTGAACATGGTCTCCGAAGCACGCTGTAAGAAACCCGCATGGAGCGAAATCCTCTTGGCCCGGGCATCCCCTGTACTTGAGAGCGAAGCGTGGTTGTGACTGTGGAAACAGTCTTAACGAAAGGTCATGAAACAGGAGAGCATGCATTGCAACAATAGCGGGCAGGTGGCAAGACAAGTGTCACCCTCTCCGTTTGCTTAGATATCAGAGTCTGTTCTGCGGGCTGCTGCTCCTGCTTGCCTAGGCCAAGTCTCAAGGTGGGAGATACCACCCTACAGGGAAAGCCTCTTTGACCAGGCTCCTCCTCTGGGAAAGCACAGCATTAGTTGGGAAATCTGATTTGCTTTGTGGGATGCTGCTGCTGCTTGCCTGAGCTAGTCTGCGCAGCACGGTGGAAGAAACCCGCATGGAGCGAAATTCTCTTGGCCCTAGCATCGCCACTGCCTGCGAGAGAAGCGTGGATGCACATCTGGAAAGGGACTTAAGGATAGGGACACGGCTGTCACCGTGATCTCCGGGAGCAAGTCTGGGGAAGGAGCAGACGCCTCCCCGGGAGAAAGGAAGGAGCTGTTGGCCTTGTCCAGAAACAGTCGCAAAGCAGGAGAGCCTGCCCAGGGAAGAACAGCGGGACGGTGGCATGACAAGCGTCACCCGCTCCCAATGCGTATAGACGGAAGCCTGGCTTTAGGAAGACAGGAGGGGACGGCTAGGGCAGGCGCGCATACGCCACTCTGAGGAAGGAGTCTGGGCAGAAGGCAGGCCTGTTCTGTGTGCCTCCTGTCCCAAGGGGAGAGCATCTCCGAGGCCACCTGTCCCTAGGGCAGACGTGGGCTTGCCACCAGGCGCCATAACCTGAACTCGCAGACACAGCTCCCTGGAAGAAAGGGCAGCCAGATACCATCTTCCTCCAAGAGGTGGCAGCGTTGGGGGTGGCAGCGGTGTGTCGGGGAAGAAGAGGGGACAGTCCCCCACTGCTCCCCATCCAAGTGCACGGGCGCTGTGGAGGGTTCCTGTCGCCTCTCCTTTCCTATTGCAAAGGCACTGGCGTAGTCCCCGAGTCCGCCTGAACCTCAGAGCAAAAAGCCAAGCCTTACTACGCCAGGAGATGGCAGTTGGCAGGGAGTGTCATCCTAGACCACGCAAGCTGCTGCAGGGTGGTGGCTGTTTCTGCAAGTTCAGACTGGCAGGGTGATCCCAGGGTGCGACCATGGAGCCCGGGACAAAAAAGCCGAAGAGGCACCAGCTCTCCCGCAGATCTCCTTCCCTGATGCGACAGAGCGAACGCCCAAAGCCTTGCTGAGGAAGCAGCAGCGAAGTGCGGTTCAGGCCAAGCTGAAAACCTCTGCGAAAGCATAGCAGTCGCTGGGAAAAAAGAGTCGGTTCTCTGGGCTACTGTTATTGCTTGCTTGAGCCTAGTATTGGCAGCACGGTGGCAGAATCCCGCATAGAGCGAAAGCCTCCTTGCCTGGGCATACCCTCTAGGAAAGCACAGCATTCTTGGGGAAAACAGAGTCGGTTCTGTGCGATGCATATGTCGCTTGCCTGTACAGAGTCTCCGAAGCACGGTGAAAGAAACCCGCATAGAGCGAAATCCTCTTGGCCCGGGCATCCCCTCTACTTGAGAGAGAAGCGTGGTTGTGCCTGTGGAAACAGCCTTAACGAAAGGTCATGAAACAGGAGAGCATGCATTGCAACAATAGCGGACAGGTGGCAAGACAAGTGTCACCCTCTCCGTTTGCTTAGAAATCAGAGTCGGTTCTGCGGGCTGCTGCTCCTGCTTGCCTAGGCCAAGTCTCAAGGTGGGAGAAACCACCATACAGCGAAAGCCTCTTTGCCCAGGCTCCTCCTCTGGGAAAGCACAGCATTCGTTGGGAAATCTGAGTCGTTTTGTGGGATGCTGTTGCTACTTGCCTGAGCTAGTCTGCGCAGCACGGTGGAAGAAACCCGCATGGAGCGAAATTTTCTGGGTCCTAGCATCCCCACTGCCTGCGAGAGAAGCGTGGATGCACATCTGGAAAGGGCCTTAAGGATAGGGACACGGCTGACACCGTGTTCCCCGGGAGCAAGTCTGGGGAAGGAGCAGAACGCCTCCCCGGGAGAAGAGAAGGAGCCGTTGGCCTTGTTGTCGGGAAACAGTCGCAAAGCAGGAGAGATTGCCCTGGGAAGAACAGTGGGACGGTGGCAAGACAAGCGTCACCCGCTCCCTGTGCGTAGAGACGGAAGCCTGGCTTTAGGAAGACACGAGGGGATGGCTAGGGCAGACGCGCATACTCTGCTCTGAGGAAGGAGTCTGGGCAGAAGGAAGGCCTGTTCTGTGTGCCTTTTGTCCCAAGGGGACAGCATCTCCAAGGCCACCTGTCCCTAGGCATGATGTGGGCATGCCACCAGGCGCCATAACAGGAACTCGCAGATACAGCTCCCTGGAAGAAAGGGCAGCCAGATGACATCTTCCTCCAAGAGGTGGCAGCTTTGGGGGAGGAAGGGGGTGTGTCGTGGAAGAAGAGGGGACAGTCCCCCACAGCTCCCCATCCCAGTGCACGGGCGCTGAGTAGGGTTCCTGTCGCTTCTCCTTTCCTATGTGAAAGGCTCTGGCCTAGTCCCCAAGTGCGCCTGAACTCGACAGCAAAAAGCCAAGCCTTACTACGCCAGAAGAAGGCAGTTGGCAGGGATTGTCATCCTAGACCACGCACGCTGCTGCAGGGTGGTGGCTGTGTCTGCGAGGTTCAGCCTGGCACGGTGATCCCAGGGTGCGACCATGGAGCCCGGGATAGCAAAGCCCAAGTGGAACCAGCTCTCCCGCAGATCTCCTTCCCTGACGCGACAGAGCAAACGCCCAAAGCCTTGCTGAGGAAGCAGCAGCGAAGTGCGGTTCAGGCCAAGCTGAAAACCTCTGCCAAAGCATAGCAGTCGCTGGGAAAAAAGAGTCGGTTCTCTGGGCTGCTGTTGCTGCTTGCTTGAGCCTAGTATTGGCAGCACGGTGGCAGAATCCTGCATAGAGCGAAAGCCTCTTTGCCTGGGCATCCCCTCTAGGAAAGCACAGCATTCTTGTGGAAAACAGAGTCGGTTCTGTGAGATGCAGATGCCGCTTGCCTGAACATGGTCTCCGTAGCACGCTGTAAGAAACCCGCATGGAGCGAAATCCTCTTGGCCCCGCCATCCCCTGTACTTAAGAGCGAAGCGTGGTTGTGACTGTGGAAACAGTCTTAACGAAAGGTCATGAAACAGGAGAGCATGCATTGCAACAATAGCGGGCAGGTGGCAAGACAAGTATCACCCTCTCCGTTTGCTTAGAAATCAGAGTCTGTTCTGCGGGCTGCTCCTCCTGCTTGCCTAGGCCAAGTCTCAAGGTGGGAGAAACCACCCTACAGGGAAAGCCTCTTTGCCCAGGCTCCTCCTCTGGGAAAGCACAGCATTCGTTGGGAAATCTGAGTCGCTTTGTGGGATGCTGCTGCTGCTTGCCTGAGCTAGTCTGCGCAGCACGGTGGAAGAAACCCGCATGGAGCGAAATTCTCTTGGCCCTAGCATCGCCACTGCCTGCGAGAGAAGCGTGGATGCACCTCTGGAAAGGGACTTAAGGATAGGGACACGGCTGTCACCGTGATCTCCGGGAGCAAGTCTGGGGAAGGAGCAGAACGCCTCCCCGGGAGAAAGGAAGGAGCTGTTGGCCTTGTCCAGAAACAGTCGCAAAGCAGGAGTGCCTGCCCAGGGAAGAACAGCGGGACGGTGGCATGACAAGCGTCACTCGCTCCCAATGCGTATAGACGGAAGCCTGGCTTTAGGAAGACAGGAGGGGACGGCTAGGGCAGGCGCGCATACGCCACACTGAGGAAGGAGTCTGGGCAGAAGGCAGGCCTGTTCTGTGTGCCTCCTGTCCCAAGGGGAGAGCATCTCCGTGGCCACCTGTCCCTAGGGCAGACGTGGGCTTGCCACCAGGCGCCATAACCTGAACTCGCAGATACAGCTCCCTGGAAGAAAGGGCAGCCAGATACCATCTTCCTCCAAGAGGTGGCAGCGTTGGGGGTGGCAGCGGTGTGTCGGGGAAGAAGAGGGGACAGTCCCCCACTGCTCCCCATCCAACTGCACGGGCGCTGTGGAGGGTTCCTGTCGCCTCTCCTTTCCTATTGCAAAGGCACTGGCGTAGTGCCCTAGTCCGCCTGAACTCCAGAGCAAAAAGCCAAGCCTTACTACGCCAGGAGATGGCAGTTGGCAGGGAGTGTCATCCTAGACCACGCAAGCTGCTGCAGGGTGGTGGCTGTTTCTGCAAGTTCAGACTGGCAGGGTGATCCCAGGGTGCGACCATGGAGCCCGGGACAAAAAAGCCGAAGAGGCACCAGCTCTCCCGCAGATCTCCTTCCCTGACGCGACAGAGCGAACGCCCAAAGCCTTGCTGAGGAAGCAGCAGCGAAGTGCGGTTCAGGCCAAGCTGAAAACCTCTGCGAAAGCATAGCAGTCGCTGGGAAAAAAGAGTCGGTTCTCTGGGCTACTGTTGCTGCTTGCTTGAGCCTAGTATTGGCAGCACGGTGGCAGAATCCCGCATAGAGCGAAAGCCTCCTTGCCTGGGCATCCCCTCTAGGAAAGCACAGCATTCTTGGGGAAAACAGAGTCGGTTCTGTGCGATGCATATGTCGCTTGCCTGTACAGAGTCTCCGAAGCACGGTGAAAGAAACCCGCATGGAGCGAAATCCTCTTGGCCCGGGCATTCCCTGTACTTGAGAGAGAAGCGTGGTTGTGCCTGTGGAAACAGCCTTAACGAAAGGTCATGAAACAGGAGAGCATGCATTGCAACAATAGCGGACAGGTGGCAAGACAAGTGTCACCCTCTCCGTTTGCTTAGAAATCAGAGTCGGTTCTGCGGGCTGCTGCTCCTGCTTGCCTAGGCCAAGTCTCAAGGTGGGAGAAACCACCATACAGCGAAAGCCTCTTTGCCCAGGCTCCTCCTCTGGGAAAGCACAGCATTCGTTGGGAAATCTGAGTCGTTTTGTGGGATGCTGTTGCTACTTGCCTGAGCTAGTTTGCGAGCACGGTGGAAGAAACCCGCATGGAGCGAAATTCTCTGGGTCCTAGCATCCCCACTGCCTGCGAGAGAAGCGTGGATGCACAACTGGAAAGGGCCTTAAGGATAGGGACACGGCTGACACCGTGTTCCCCGGGAGCAAGTCTGGGGAAGGAGCAGAACGCCTCCCCGGGAGAAGAGAAGGAGCTGTTGGCCTTGTTGTCGGGAAACAGTCGCAAAGCAGGAGAGATTGCCCTGGGAAGAACAGTGGGACGGTGGCAAGACAAGCGTCACCCGCTCCCTGTGCGTAGAGACGGAAGCCTGGCTTTAGGAAGACACGAGGGGATGGCTAGGGCAGACGCGCATACTCTGCTCTGAGGAAGGAGTCTGGGCAGAAGGAAGGCCTGTTCTGTGTGCCTTTTGTCCCAAGGGGACAGCATCTCCAAGGCCACCTGTCCCTAGGCAAGATGTGGGCATGCCACCAGGCGCCATAACCTGAACTCGCAGATACAGCTCCCTGGAAGAAAGGGGAGCCAGATGACATCTTCCTCCAAGAGGTGGCAGCTTTGGGGGAGGAAGGGGGTGTGTCGTGGAAGAAGAGGGGACAGTCCCCCACAGCTCCCCATCCCAGTGCACGGGCGCTGTGCAGGGTTCCTGTCGCTTCTCCTTTCCTATGTGGAAGGCGCTGGCCTAGTCCCCAAGTCCGCCTGAACTCGAGAGCAAAAAGCCAAGCCTTACTACGCCAGAAGAAGGCAGTTGGCAGGGATTGTCATCCTAGACCACGCACGCTGCTGCAGGTTGGTGGCTGTGTCTGCGAGGTTCAGCCTGGCACGGTGATCCCAGGGTGCGACCATGGAGCCCGGGATAGCAAAGCCCAAGTGGAACCAGCTCTCCCGCAGATCTCCTTCCCTGACGCGACAGAGCAAACGCCCAAAGCCTTGCTGAGGAAGCAGCAGCAAAGTGCGGTTCAGGCCAAGCTGAAAACCTCTGCGAAAGCATAGCAGTCGCTGGGAAAAAAGAGTCGGTTCTCTGGGCTGCGGTTGCTGCTTGCTTGAGCCTAATATTGGCAGCACGGTGGCAGAATCCCGCATAGAGCGAAAGCCTCTTTGCCTGGGCATCCCCTCTAGGAAAGCACAGCATTCTTGGGGAAAACAGAGTCGGTTCTGTGCGATGCAGAGGCCACTTGCCTGAACATGGTCTCCGAAGCACGCTGTAAGAAACCCGCATGGAGCGAAATCCTCTTGGCCCGGGCATCCCCTGTACTTGAGAGCGAAGCGTGGTTGTGACTGTGGAAACAGTCTTAACGAAAGGTCATGAAACAGGAGAGCATGCATTGCAACAATAGCGGGCAGGTGGCAAGACAAGTGTCACCCTCTCCGTTTCATTAGAAATCAGAGTCTGTTCTGCGGGCTGCTGCTCCTGCTTGCCTAGGCCAAGTCTCAAGGTGGGAGATACCACCCTACAGGGAAAGCCTCTTTGCCCATGCTCCTCCTCTGGGAAAGCACAGCATTCGTTGGGAAATCTGAGTCGCTTTGTGGGATGCTGCTGCTGCTTGCCTGAGCTAGTCTGCGCAGCACGGTGGAAGAAACCCGCATGGAGCGAAATTCTCTTGGCCCTAGCATTGCCACTGCCTGCGAGAGAAGCGTGGATGCACCTCTGGAAAGGGACTTAAGGATAGGGACACGGCTGTCACCGTGATCTCCGGGAGCAAGTCTGGGGAAGGAGCAGAACGCCTCCCCGGGAGAAGAGAAGGAGCTGCTGGCCTTGTCCAGAAACAGTCGCAAAGCAGGAGAGCCGGCCCTGGGAAGAACAGCGGGACGGTGGCATGACAAGCGTCACCCGCTCCCAATGCGTATAGACGGAAGCCTGGCTTTAGGAAGACAGGAGGGGACGGCTAGGGCAGGCGCGCATACGCCACTCTGAGGAAGGAGTCTGGGCAGAAGGCAGGCCTGTTCTGTGTGCCTCCTGTCCCAAGGGGAGAGCATCTCCGAGGCCACCTGTCCCTAGGGCAGACGTGGGCTTGCCACCAGGCGCCATAACCTGAACTCGCAGATACAGCTCCCTGGAAGAAAGGGCAGCCAGATACCATCTTCCTCCAAGAGGTGGCAGCGTTGGGGGTGGCAGCGGTGTGTCGGGGAAGAAGAGGGACAGTCCCCCACTGCTCCCCATCCAAGTGCACGGGCGCTGTGGAGGGTTCCTGTCGCCTCTCCTTTCCTATTGCAAAGGCACTGGCGTAGTCCCCGAGTCCGCCTGAACTCCAGAGCAAAAAGCCAAGCCTTACTACGCCAGGAGATGGCAGTTGGCAGGGAGTGTCATCCTAGACCACGCAAGCTGCTGCAGGGTGGTGGCTGTTTCTGCAAGTTCAGACTGGCAGGGTGATCCCAGGGTGCGACCATGGAGCCCGGGACAAAAAAGCCCAAGAGGCACCAGCTCTCCCGCAGATCTCCTTCCCTGACGCGACAGAGCAAACGCCCAAAGCCTTGCTGAGGAAGCAGCAGCGAAGTGCGGTTCAGGCCAAGCTGAAAACCTCTGCGAAAGCATAGCAGTCGCTGGGAAAAAAAGGTCGGTTCTCTGGGCTACTGTTGCTGCTTGCTTGAGCCTAGTATTGGCAGCACGGTGGCAGAATCCCGCATAGAGCGAAAGCCTCTTTGCCTGGGCATACCCTCTAGGAAAGCACAGCATTCTTGGGGAAAACAGAGTCGGTTCTGTGCGATGCATATGTCGCTTGCCTGTACAGAGTCTCCGAAGCACGGTGAAAGAAACCCGCATGGAGCGAAATCCTCTTGGCCCGGGCATCCCCTCTACTTGAGAGAGAAGCGTGGTTGTGCCTGTGGAAACAGCCTTAACGAAAGGTCATGAAACAGGAGAGCATGCATTGCAACAATAGCGGACAGGTGGCAAGACAAGTGTCACCCTCTCCGTTTGCTTAGAAATCAGAGTCGGTTCTGCGGGCTGCTGCTCCTGCTTGCCTAGGCCAAGTCTCAAGGTGGGAGAAACCACCATACAGCGAAAGCCTCTTTGCCCAGGCTCCTCCTCTGGGAAAGCACAGCATTCGTTGGGAAATCTGAGTCGCTTTGTGGGATGCTGTTGCTACTTGCCTGAGCTAGTCTGCGCAGCACGGTGGAAGAAACCCGCATGGAGCGAAATTCTCTGGGTCCTAGCATCCCCACTGCCTGCGAGAGAAGCGTGGATGCACATCTGGAAAGGGCCTTAAGGATAGGGACACGGCTGACACCGTGTTCCCCGGGAGCAAGTCTGGGGAAGGAGCAGAACGCCTCCCCGGGAGAAGAGAAGGAGCCGTTGGCCTTGTTGTCGGGAAACAGTCGCAAAGCAGGAGAGATTGCCCTGGGAAGAACAGTGGGACGGTGGCAAGACAAGCGTCACCCGCTCCCTGTGCGTAGAGACGGAAGCCTGGCTTTAGGAAGACACGAGGGGATGGCTAGGGCAGACGCGCATACTCTGCTCTGAGGAAGGAGTCTGGGCAGAAGGAAGGCCTGTTCTGTGTGCCTTTTGTCCCAAGGGGACAGCATCTCCAAGGCCACCTGTCCCTAGGCAAGATGTGGGCATGCCACCAGGCGCCATAACCTAAACTCGCAGATACAGCTCCCTGGAAGAAAGGGGAGCCAGATGATATCTTCCTCCAAGAGGTGGCAGCTTTGGGGGAGGAAGGGGGTGTGTCGTGGAAGAAGAGGGGACAGTCCCCCACAGCTCCCCATCCCAGTGCCCGGGCGCTGTGCAGGGTTCCTGTCTCTTCTCCTTTCCTATGTGGAAGGCGCTGGCCTAGTCCCCAAGTCCGCCTGAACTCGAGAGCAAAAAGCCAAGCCTTACTACGCCAGAAGAAGGCAGTTGGCAGGGAGTGTCATCCTAGACTACGCACGCTGCTGCAGGGTGGTTGCTGTGTCTGCGAGGTTTAGCCTGGCACGGTGATCCCAGGGTGCGATCATGGAGCCAGGGATAGCAAAGCGCAAGTGGAACCAGCTCTCCCGCAGATCTCCTTCCCTGACGCGACAGAGCAAACGCCCAAAGCCTTGCTGAGGAAGCAGCAGCGAAGTGCGGTTCAGGCCATGCTGAAAACCTCTGCCAAATCATAGCAGTCGCTGGGAAAAAAGAGTCGGTTCTCTGGGCTTCTGTTGCTGCTTGCTTGAGCCTAGTATTGGCAGCACGGTGGCAGAATCCCGCATAGAGCGAAAGCCTCTTTGCCTGGGCATCCCCTCTAGGAAAGCACAGCATTCTTGGGGAAAACAGAGTCGGTTCTGTGAGATGCAGATGCCGCTTGCCTGAACATGGTCTCCGAAGCACGCTGTAAGAAACACGCATGGAGCGAAATCCTCTTGGCCCGGGCATCCCCTGTACTTGAGAGCGAAGCGTGGTTGTGACTGTGGAAACAGTCTTAACGAAAGGTCATGAAACAGGAGAGCATGCATTGCAACAATAGCGGGCAGGTGGCAAGACAAGTGTCACCCTCTCCGTTTGCTTAGAAATCAGAGTCTGTTCTGCGGGCTGCTGCTCCTGCTTGCCTAGGCCAAGTCTCAAGGTGGGAGATACCACCCTACAGGGAAAGCCTCTTTGCCCAGGCTCCTCCTCTGGGAAAGCACAGCATTCGTTGGGAAATCTGAGTCGCTTTGTGGGATGCTGCTGCTGCTTGCCTGAGCTAGTCTGCGCAGCACGGTGGAAGAAACCCGCATGGAGCGAAATTCTCTTGGCCCTAGCATCGCCACTGCCTGCGTGAGAAGCGTGGATGCACATCTGGAAAGGGACTTAAGGATAGGGACACGGCTGTCACCGTGATCTCCGGGAGCAAGTCTGGGGAAGGAGCAGAACGCCTCCCCGGGAGAAAGGAAGGAGCTGTTGGCCTTGTGCAGAAACAGTCGCAAAGCAGGAGAGCCTGCCCAGGGAAGAACAGCGGGACGGTGGCATGACAAGCGTCACCCGCTCCCAATGCGTATAGACGGAAGCCTGGCTTTAGGAAGACAGGAGGGGACGGCTAGGGCAGGCGCGCATACGCCACACTGAGGAAGGAGTCTGGGCAGAAGGCAGGCCTGTTCTGTGTGCCTCCTGTCCCAAGGGGAGAGCATCTACGAGGCCACCTGTCCCTAGGGCAGACGTGGGCTTGCCACCAGGCGCCATAACCTGAACTCGCAGATACAGCTCCCTGGAAGAAAGGGCAGCCAGATACCATCTTCCTCCAAGAGGTGGCAGCGTTGGGGGTGGCAGCGGTGTGTCGGGGAAGAAGAGGGGACAGTCCCCCACTGCTCCCCATCCAACTGCACGGGCGCTGTGGAGGGTTCCTGTCGCCTCTCCTTTCCTATTGCAAAGGCACTGGCGTAGTGCCCGAGTCCGCCTGAACTCCAGAGCAAAAGCCAAGCCTTACTACGCCAGGAGATGGCAGTTGGCAGGGAGTGTCATCCTAGACCACGCAAGCTGCTGCAGGGTGGTGGCTGTTTCTGCAAGTTCAGACTGGCAGGGTGATCCCAGGGTGCGACCATGGAGCCCGGGACAAAAAAGCCCAAGAGGCACCAGCTCTCCCGCAGATCTCCTTCCCTGACGCGACAGAGCGAACGCCCAAAGCCTTGCTGAGGAAGCAGCAGCGAAGTGCGGTTCAGGCCAAGCTGAAAACCTCTTCGAAAGCATAGCAATCGCTGGGAAAAAAGAGTCGGTTCTCTGGGCTACTGTTGCTGCTTGCTTGAGCCTAGTATTGGCAGCACGGTGGCAGAATCCCGCATAGAGCGAAAGCCTCCTTGCCTGGGCATCCCCTCTAGGAAAGCACAGCATTCTTGGGGAAAACAGAGTCGGTTCTGTGCGATGCATATGTCGCTTGCCTGTACAGAGTCTCCGAAGCACGGTGAAAGAAACCCGCATGGAGCGAAATCCTCTTGGCCCGGGCATCCCCTCTACTTGAGAGAGAAGCGTGGTTGTGCCTGTGGAAACAGCCTTAACGAAAGGTCATGAAACAGGAGAGCATGCATTGCAACAATAGCGGACAGGTGGCAAGACAAGTGTCACCCTCTCCGTTTGCTTAGAAATCAGAGTCGGTTCTGCGGGCTGCTGCTCCTGCTTGCCTAGGCCAAGTCTCAAGGTGGGAGAAACCACCATACAGCGAAAGCCTCTTTGCCCAGGCTCCTCCTCTGGGAAAGCACAGCATTCGTTGGGAAATCTGAGTCGTTTTGTGGGATGTTGTTGCTACTTGCCTGAGCTAGTTTGCGAGCACGGTGGAAGAAACCCGCATGGAGCGAAATTCTCTGGGTCCTAGCATCCCCACTGCCTGCGAGAGAAGCGTGGATGCACAACTGGAAAGGGCCTTAAGGATAGGGACACGGCTGACACCGTGTTCCCCGGGAGCAAGTCTGGGGAAGGAGCAGAACGCCTCCCCGGGAGAAGAGAAGGAGCTGTTGGCCTTGTTGTCGGGAAACAGTCGCAAAGCAGGAGAGATTGCCCTGGGAAGAACAGTGGGACGGTGGCAAGACAAGCGTCACCCGCTCCCTGTGCGTAGAGACGGAAGCCTGGCTTTAGGAAGACACGAGGGGATGGCTAGGGCAGACGCGCATACTCTGCTCTGAGGAAGGAGTCTGGGCAGAAGGAAGGCCTGTTCTGTGTGCCTTTTGTCCCAAGGGGACAGCATCTCCAAGGCCACCTGTCCCTAGGCAAGATGTGGGCATGCCACCAGGCGCCATAACCTGAACTCGCAGATACAGCTCCCTGGAAGAAAGGGGAGCCAGATGACATCTTCCTCCAAGAGGTGGCAGCTTTGGGGGAGGAAGGGGGTGTGTCGTGGAAGAAGAGGGGACAGTCCCCCACAGCTCCCCATCCCAGTGCACGGGCGCTGTGCAGGGTTCCTGTCGCTTCTCCTTTCCTATGTGGAAGGCGCTGGCCTAGTCCCCAAGTCCGCCTGAACTCGAGAGCAAAAAGCCAAGCCTTACTACGCCAGAAGAAGGCAGTTGGCAGGGATTGTCATCCTAGACCACGCACGCTGCTGCAGGTTGGTGGCTGTGTCTGCGAGGTTCAGCCTGGCACGGTGATCCCAGGGTGCGACCATGGAGCCCGGGATAGCAAAGCCCAAGTGGAACCAGCTCTCCCGCAGATCTCCTTCCCTGACGCGACAGAGCAAACGCCCAAAGCCTTGCTGAGGAAGCAGCAGCAAAGTGCGGTTCAGGCCAAGCTGAAAACCTCTGCGAAAGCATAGCAGTCGCTGGGAAAAAAGAGTCGGTTCTCTGGGCTGCGGTTGCTGCTTGCTTGAGCCTAATATTGGCAGCACGGTGGCAGAATCCCGCATAGAGCGAAAGCCTCTTTGCCTGGGCATCCCCTCTAGGAAAGCACAGCATTCTTGGGGAAAACAGAGTCGGTTCTGTGCGATGCAGAGGCCACTTGCCTGAACATGGTCTCCGAAGCACGCTGTAAGAAACCCGCATGGAGCGAAATCCTCTTGGCCCGGGCATCCCCTGTACTTGAGAGCGAAGCGTGGTTGTGACTGTGGAAACAGTCTTAACGAAAGGTCATGAAACAGGAGAGCATGCATTGCAACAATAGCGGGCAGGTGGCAAGACAAGTGTCACCCTCTCCGTTTCATTAGAAATCAGAGTCTGTTCTGCGGGCTGCTGCTCCTGCTTGCCTAGGCCAAGTCTCAAGGTGGGAGATACCACCCTACAGGGAAAGCCTCTTTGCCCATGCTCCTCCTCTGGGAAAGCACAGCATTCGTTGGGAAATCTGAGTCGCTTTGTGGGATGCTGCTGCTGCTTGCCTGAGCTAGTCTGCGCAGCACGGTGGAAGAAACCCGCATGGAGCGAAATTCTCTTGGCCCTAGCATTGCCACTGCCTGCGAGAGAAGCGTGGATGCACCTCTGGAAAGGGACTTAAGGATAGGGACACGGCTGTCACCGTGATCTCCGGGAGCAAGTCTGGGGAAGGAGCAGAACGCCTCCCCGGGAGAAGAGAAGGAGCTGCTGGCCTTGTCCAGAAACAGTCGCAAAGCAGGAGAGCCGGCCCTGGGAAGAACAGCGGGACGGTGGCATGACAAGCGTCACCCGCTCCCAATGCGTATAGACGGAAGCCTGGCTTTAGGAAGACAGGAGGGGACGGCTAGGGCAGGCGCGCATACGCCACTCTGAGGAAGGAGTCTGGGCAGAAGGCAGGCCTGTTCTGTGTGCCTCCTGTCCCAAGGGGAGAGCATCTCCGAGGCCACCTGTCCCTAGGGCAGACGTGGGCTTGCCACCAGGCGCCATAACCTGAACTCGCAGATACAGCTCCCTGGAAGAAAGGGCAGCCAGATACCATCTTCCTCCAAGAGGTGGCAGCGTTGGGGGTGGCAGCGGTGTGTCGGGGAAGAAGAGGGACAGTCCCCCACTGCTCCCCATCCAAGTGCACGGGCGCTGTGGAGGGTTCCTGTCGCCTCTCCTTTCCTATTGCAAAGGCACTGGCGTAGTCCCCGAGTCCGCCTGAACTCCAGAGCAAAAAGCCAAGCCTTACTACGCCAGGAGATGGCAGTTGGCAGGGAGTGTCATCCTAGACCACGCAAGCTGCTGCAGGGTGGTGGCTGTTTCTGCAAGTTCAGACTGGCAGGGTGATCCCAGGGTGCGACCATGGAGCCCGGGACAAAAAAGCCCAAGAGGCACCAGCTCTCCCGCAGATCTCCTTCCCTGACGCGACAGAGCAAACGCCCAAAGCCTTGCTGAGGAAGCAGCAGCGAAGTGCGGTTCAGGCCAAGCTGAAAACCTCTGCGAAAGCATAGCAGTCGCTGGGAAAAAAAGGTCGGTTCTCTGGGCTACTGTTGCTGCTTGCTTGAGCCTAGTATTGGCAGCACGGTGGCAGAATCCCGCATAGAGCGAAAGCCTCTTTGCCTGAGCATACCCTCTAGGAAAGCACAGCATTCTTGGGGAAAACAGAGTCGGTTCTGTGCGATGCATATGTCGCTTGCCTGTACAGAGTCTCCGAAGCACGGTGAAAGAAACCCGCATGGAGCGAAATCCTCTTGGCCCGGGCATCCCCTCTACTTGAGAGAGAAGCGTGGTTGTGCCTGTGGAAACAGCCTTAACGAAAGGTCATGAAACAGGAGAGCATGCATTGCAACAATAGCGGACAGGTGGCAAGACAAGTGTCACCCTCTCCGTTTGCTTAGAAATCAGAGTCGGTTCTGCGGGCTGCTGCTCCTGCTTGCCTAGGCCAAGTCTCAAGGTGGGAGAAACCACCATACAGCGAAAGCCTCTTTGCCCAGGCTCCTCCTCTGGGAAAGCACAGCATTCGTTGGGAAATCTGAGTCGCTTTGTGGGATGCTGTTGCTACTTGCCTGAGCTAGTCTGCGCAGCACGGTGGAAGAAACCCGCATGGAGCGAAATTCTCTGGGTCCTAGCATCCCCACTGCCTGCGAGAGAAGCGTGGATGCACATCTGGAAAGGGCCTTAAGGATAGGGACACGGCTGACACCGTGTTCCCCGGGAGCAAGTCTGGGGAAGGAGCAGAACGCCTCCCCGGGAGAAGAGAAGGAGCCGTTGGCCTTGTTGTCGGGAAACAGTCGCAAAGCAGGAGAGATTGCCCTGGGAAGAACAGTGGGACGGTGGCAAGACAAGCGTCACCCGCTCCCTGTGCGTAGAGACGGAAGCCTGGCTTTAGGAAGACACGAGGGGATGGCTAGGGCAGACGCGCATACTCTGCTCTGAGGAAGGAGTCTGGGCAGAAGGAAGGCCTGTTCTGTGTGCCTTTTGTCCCAAGGGGACAGCATCTCCAAGGCCACCTGTCCCTAGGCAAGATGTGGGCATGCCACCAGGCGCCATAACCTAAACTCGCAGATACAGCTCCCTGGAAGAAAGGGGAGCCAGATGATATCTTCCTCCAAGAGGTGGCAGCTTTGGGGGAGGAAGGGGGTGTGTCGTGGAAGAAGAGGGGACAGTCCCCCACAGCTCCCCATCCCAGTGCCCGGGCGCTGTGCAGGGTTCCTGTCTCTTCTCCTTTCCTATGTGGAAGGCGCTGGCCTAGTCCCCAAGTCCGCCTGAACTCGAGAGCAAAAAGCCAAGCCTTACTACGCCAGAAGAAGGCAGTTGGCAGGGAGTGTCATCCTAGACTACGCACGCTGCTGCAGGGTGGTTGCTGTGTCTGCGAGGTTCAGCCTGGCACGGTGATCCCAGGGTGCGATCATGGAGCCAGGGATAGCAAAGCGCAAGTGGAACCAGCTCTCCCGCAGATCTCCTTCCCTGACGCGACAGAGCAAACGCCCAAAGCCTTGCTGAGGAAGCAGCAGCGAAGTGCGGTTCAGGCCATGCTGAAAACCTCTGCCAAAGCATAGCAGTCGCTGGGAAAAAAGAGTCGGTTCTCTGGGCTTCTGTTGCTGCTTAGTTGAGCCTAGTATTGGCAGCACGGTGGCAGAATCCCGCATAGAGCGAAAGCCTCTTTGCCTGGGCATCCCCTCTAGGAAAGCACAGCATTCTTGGGGAAAACAGAGTCGGTTCTGTGAGATGCAGATGCCGCTTGCCTGAACATGGTCTCCGAAGCACGCTGTAAGAAACACGCATGGAGCGAAATCCTCTTGGCCCGGGCATCCCCTGTACTTGAGAGCGAAGCGTGGTTGTGACTGTGGAAACAGTCTTAACGAAAGGTCATGAAACAGGAGAGCATGCATTGCAACAATAGCGGGCAGGTGGCAAGACAAGTGTCACCCTCTCCGTTTGCTTAGAAATCAGAGTCTGTTCTGCGGGCTGCTGCTCCTGCTTGCCTAGGCCAAGTCTCAAGGTGGGAGATACCACCCTACAGGGAAAGCCTCTTTGCCCAGGCTCCTCCTCTGGGAAAGCACAGCATTCGTTGGGAAATCTGAGTCGCTTTGTGGGATGCTGCTGCTGCTTGCCTGAGCTAGTCTGCGCAGCACGGTGGAAGAAACCCGCATGGAGCGAAATTCTCTTGGCCCTAGCATCGCCACTGCCTGCGTGAGAAGCGTGGATGCACATCTGGAAAGGGACTTAAGGATAGGGACAGGGCTGTCACCGTGATCTCCGGGAGCAAGTCTGGGGAAGGAGCAGAACGCCTCCCCGGGAGAAAGGAAGGAGCTGTTGGCCTTGTGCAGAAACAGTCGCAAAGCAGGAGAGCCTGCCCAGGGAAGAACAGCGGGACGGTGGCATGACAAGCGTCACCCGCTCCCAATGCGTATAGACGGAAGCCTGGCTTTAGGAAGACAGGAGGGGACGGCTAGGGCAGGCGCGCATACGCCACACTGAGGAAGGAGTCTGGGCAGAAGGCAGGCCTGTTCTGTGTGCCTCCTGTCCCAAGGGGAGAGCATCTACGAGGCCACCTGTCCCTAGGGCAGACGTGGGCTTGCCACCAGGCGCCATAACCTGAACTCGCAGATACAGCTCCCTGGAAGAAAGGGCAGCCAGATACCATCTTCCTCCAAGAGGTGGCAGCGTTGGGGGTGGCAGCGGTGTGTCGGGGAAGAAGAGGGGACAGTCCCCCACTGCTCCCCATCCAACTGCACGGGCGCTGTGGAGGGTTCCTGTCGCCTCTCCTTTCCTATTGCAAAGGCACTGGCGTAGTGCCCGAGTCCGCCTGAACTCCAGAGCAAAAAGCCAAGCCTTACTACGCCAGGAGATGGCAGTTGGCAGGGAGTGTCATCCTAGACCACGCAAGCTGCTGCAGGGTGGTGGCTGTTTCTGCAAGTTCAGACTGGCAGGGTGATCCCAGGGTGCGACCATGGAGCCCGGGACAAAAAAGCCCAAGAGGCACCAGCTCTCCCGCAGATCTCCTTCCCTGACGCGACAGAGCAAACGCCCAAAGCCTTGCTGAGGAAGCAGCAGCGAAGTGCGGTTCAGGCCAAGCTGAAAACCTCTGCGAAAGCATAGCAGTCGCTGGGAAAAAAGAGTCGGTTCTCTGGGCTACTGTTGCTGCTTGCTTGAGCCTAGTATTGGCAGCACGGTGGCAGAATCCCGCATAGAGCGAAAGCCTCTTTGCCTGGGCATACCCTCTAGGAAAGCACAGCATTCTTGGGGAAAACAGAGTCGGTTCTGTGCGATGCATATGTCGCTTGCCTGTACAGAGTCTCCGAAGCACGGTGAAAGAAACCCGCATGGAGCGAAATCCTCTTGGCCCGGGCATCCCCTCTACTTGAGAGAGAAGCGTGGTTGTGCCTGTGGAAACAGCCTTAACGAAAGGTCATGAAACAGGAGAGCATGCATTGCAACAATAGCGGACAGGTGGCAAGACAAGTGTCACCCTCTCCGTTTGCTTAGAAATCAGAGTCGGTTCTGCGGGCTGCTGCTCCTGCTTGCCTAGGCCAAGTCTCAAGGTGGGAGAACCCACCATACAGCGAAAGCCTCTTTGCCCAGGCTCCTCCTCTGGGAAAGCACAGCATTCGTTGGGAAATCTGAGTCGCTTTGTGGGATGCTGTTGCTACTTGACTGAGCTAGTCTGCGCAGCACGGTGGAAGAAACCCGCATGGAGCGAAATTCTCTGGGTCCTAGCATCCCCACTGCCTGCGAGAGAAGCGTGGATGCACATCTGGAAAGGGCCTTAAGGATAGGGACACGGCTGACACCGTGTTCCCCGGGAGCAAGTCTGGGGAAGGAGCAGAACGCCTCCCCGGGAGAAGAGAAGGAGCCGTTGGCCTTGTTGTCGGGAAACAGTCGCAAAGCAGGAGAGATTGCCCTGGGAAGAACAGTGGGACGGTGGCAAGACAAGCGTCACCCGCTCCCTGTGCGTAGAGACGGAAGCCTGGCTTTAGGAAGACACGAGGGGATGGCTAGGGCAGACGCGCATACTCTGCTCTGAGGAAGGAGTCTGGGCAGAAGGAAGGCCTGTTCTGTGTGCCTTTTGTCCCAAGGGGACAGCATCTCCAAGGCCACCTGTCCCTAGGCAAGATGTGGGCATGCCACCAGGCGCCATAACCTGAACTCGCAGATACAGCTCCCTGGAAGAAAGGGGAGCCAGATGACATCTTCCTCCAAGAGGTGGCAGCTTTGGGGGAGGAAGGGGGTGTGTCGTGGAAGAAGAGGGGACAGTCCCCCACAGCTCCCCATCCCAGTGCACGGGCGCTGTGCAGGGTTCCTGTCGCTTCTCCTTTCCTATGTGGAAGGCGCTGGCCTAGTCCCCAAGTCCGCCTGAACTCGAGAGCAAAAAGCCAAGCCTTACTACGCCAGAAGAAGGCAGTTGGCAGGGATTGTCATCCTAGACCACGCACGCTGCTGCAGGGTGGTGGCTGTGTCTGCGAGGTTCAGCCTGGCACGGTGATCCCAGGGTGCGACCATGGAGCCCGGGATAGCAAAGCCCAAGTGGAACCAGCTCTCCCGCAGATCTCCTTCCCTGACGCGACAGAGCAAACGCCCAAAGCCTTGCTGAGGAAGCAGCAGCGAAGTGCGGTTCAGGCCAAGCTGAAAACCTCTGCGAAAGCATAGCAGTCGCTGGGAAAAAAGAGTCGGTTCTCTGGGCTGCGGTTGCTGCTTGCTTGAGCCTAATATTGGCAGCACGGTGGCAGAATCCCGCATAGAGCGAAAGCCTCTTTGCCTGGGCATCCCCTCTAGGAAAGCACAGCATTCTTGGGGAAAACAGAGTCGGTTCTGTGCGATGCAGATGCCGCTTGCCTGAACATGGTCTCCGAAGCACGCTGTAAGAAACCCGCATGGAGCGAAATCCTCTTGGCCCGGGCATCCCCTGTACTTGAGAGCGAAGCGTGGTTGTGACTGTGGAAACAGTCTTAACGAAAGGTCATGAAACAGGAGAGCATGCATTGCAACAATAGCGGGCAGGTGGCAAGAAAAGTGTCACCCTCTCCGTTTCATTAGAAATCAGAGTCTGTTCTGCGGGCTGCTGCTCCTGCTTGCCTAGGCCAAGTCTCAAGGTGGGAGATACCACCCTACAGGGAAAGCCTCTTTGCCCATGCTCCTCCTCTGGGAAAGCACAGCATTCGTTGGGAAATCTGAGTCGCTTTGTGGGATGCTGCTGCTGCTTGCCTGAGCTAGTCTGCGCAGCACGGTGGAAGAAACCCGCATGGAGCGAAATTCTCTTGGCCCTAGCATTGCCACTGCCTGCGAGAGAAGCGTGGATGCACCTCTGGAAAGGGACTTAAGGATAGGGACACGGCTGTCACCGTGATCTCCGGGAGCAAGTCTGGGGAAGGAGCAGAACGCCTCCCCGGGAGAAGAGAAGGAGCTGTTGGCCTTGTCCAGAAACAGTCGCAAAGCAGGAGAGCCGGCCCTGGGAAGAACAGCGGGACGGTGGCATGACAAGCGTCACCCGCTCCCAATGCGTATAGAAGGAAGCCTGGCTTTAGGAAGACAGGAGGGGACGGCTAGGGCAGGCGCGCATACGCCACTCTGAGGAAGGAGTCTGGGCAGAAGGCAGGCCTGTTCTGTGTGCCTCCTGTCCCAAGGGGAGAGCATCTCCGAGGCCACCTGTCCCTAGGGCAGACGTGGGCTTGCCACCAGGCGCCATAACCTGAACTCGCAGATACAGCTCCCTGGAAGAAAGGGCAGCCAGATACCATCTTCCTCCAAGAGGTGGCAGCGTTGGGGGTGGCAGCGGTGTGTCGGGGAAGAAGAGGGACAGTCCCCCACTGCTCCCCATCCAAGTGCACGGGCGCTGTGGAGGGTTCCTGTCGCCTCTCCTTTCCTATTGCAAAGGCACTGGCGTAGTCCCCGAGTCCGCCTGAACTCCAGAGCAAAAAGCCAAGCCTTACTACGCCAGGAGATGGCAGTTGGCAGGGAGTGTCATCCTAGACCACGCAAGCTGCTGCAGGGTGGTGGCTGTTTCTGCAAGTTCAGACTGGCAGGGTGATCCCAGGGTGCGACCATGGAGCCCGGGACAAAAAAGCCCAAGAGGCACCAGCTCTCCCGCAGATCTCCTTCCCTGACGCGACAGAGCAAACGCCCAAAGCCTTGCTGAGGAAGCAGCAGCGAAGTGCGGTTCAGGCCAAGCTGAAAACCTCTGCGAAAGCATAGCAGTCGCTGGGAAAAAAAGGTCGGTTCTCTGGGCTACTGTTGCTGCTTGCTTGAGCCTAGTATTGGCAGCACGGTGGCAGAATCCCGCATAGAGCGAAAGCCTCTTTGCCTGGGCATACCCTCTAGGAAAGCACAGCATTCTTGGGGAAAACAGAGTCGGTTCTGTGCGATGCATATGTCGCTTGCCTGTACAGAGTCTCCGAAGCACGGTGAAAGAAACCCGCATGGAGCGAAATCCTCTTGGCCCGGGCATCCCCTCTACTTGAGAGAGAAGCGTGGTGGTGCCTGTGGAAACAGCCTTAACGAAAGGTCATGAAACAGGAGAGCATGCATTGCAACAATAGCGGACAGGTGGCAAGACAAGTGTCACCCTCTCCGTTTGCTTAGAAATCAGAGTCGGTTCTGCGGGCTGCTGCTCCTGCTTGCCTAGGCCAAGTCTCAAGGTGGGAGAAACCACCATACAGCGAAAGCCTCTTTGCCCAGGCTCCTCCTCTGGGAAAGCACAGCATTCGTTGGGAAATCTGAGTCGCTTTGTGGGATGCTGTTGCTACTTGCCTGAGCTAGTCTGCGCAGCACGGTGGAAGAAACCCGCATGGAGCGAAATTCTCTGGGTCCTAGCATCCCCACTGCCTGCGAGAGAAGCGTGGATGCACATCTGGAAAGGGCCTTAAGGATAGGGACACGGCTGACACCGTGTTCCCCGGGAGCAAGTCTGGGGAAGGAGCAGAACGCCTCCCCGGGAGAAGAGAAGGAGCCGTTGGCCTTGTTGTCGGGAAACAGTCGCAAAGCAGGAGAGATTGCCCTGGGAAGAACAGTGGGACGGTGGCAAGACAAGCGTCACCCGCTCCCTGTGCGTAGAGACGGAAGCCTGGCTTTAGGAAGACACGAGGGGATGGCTAGGGCAGACGCGCATACTCTGCTCTGAGGAAGGAGTCTGGGCAGAAGGAAGGCCTGTTCTGTGTGCCTTTTGTCCCAAGGGGACAGCATCTCCAAGGCCACCTGTCCCTAGGCAAGATGTGGGCATGCCACCAGGCGCCATAACCTGAACTCGCAGATACAGCTCCCTGGAAGAAAGGGGAGCCAGATGACATCTTCCTCCAAGAGGTGGCAGCTTTGGGGGAGGAAGGGGGTGTGTCGTGGAAGAAGAGGGGACAGTCCCCCACAGCTCCCCATCCCAGTGCACGGGCGCTGTGCAGGGTTCCTGTCGCTTCTCCTTTCCTATGTGGAAGGCGCTGGCCTAGTCCCCAAGTCCGCCTGAACTCGACAGCAAAAAGCCAAACCTTACTACGCCAGAAGAAGGCAGTAGGCAGGGATTGTCATCCTAGACCACGCACGCAGCTGCAGGGTGGTGGCTGTGTCTGCGAGGTTCAGCCTGGCACGGTGATCCCAGGGTGCGACCATGGAGCCCGGGATAGCAAAGCCCAAGTGGAACCAGCTCTCCCGCAGATCTCCTTCCCTGACGCGACAGAGCGAACGCCCAAAGCCTTGCTGAGGAAGCAGCAGCGAAGTGCGGTTCAGGCCAAGCTGAAAACCTCTGCCAAAGCATAGCAGTTGCTGGGAAAAAAGAGTCGGTTCTCTGGGCTGCTGTTGCTGCTTGCTTGAGCCTAGTATTGGCAGCACGGTGGCAGAATCCCGCATAGAGCGAAAGCCTCTTTGCCTGGGCATCCCCTCTAAGAAAGCACAGCATTCTTGGGGAAAACAGAGTCGGTTCTGTGCGATGCAGATGCCGCTTGCCTGAACATGGTCTCCGAAGCACGCTGTAAGAAACCCGCATGGAGCGAAATCCTCTTGGCCCGGGCATCCCCTGTACTTGAGAGCGAAGCGTGGTTGTGACTGTGGAAACAGTCTTAACGAAAGGTCATGAAACAGGAGAGCATGCATTGCAACAATAGCGGGCAGGTGGCAAGACAAGTGTCACCCTCTCTGTTTGCTTAGAAATCAGAGTCTGTTCTGCGGGCTGCTCCTCCTGCTTGCCTAGGCCAAGTCTCAAGGTGGGAGATACCACCCTACAGGGAAAGCCTCTTTGCCTAGGCTCCTCCTCTGGGAAAGCACAGCATTCGTTGGGAAATCTGAGTCGCTTTGTGGGATGCTGCTGCTGCTTGCCTGAGCTAGTCTGCGCAGCACGGTGGAAGAAACCCGCATGGAGCGAAATTCTCTTGGCCCTAGCATCGCCCCTGCCTGCGAGAGAAGCGTGGATGCACATCTGGAAAGGGACTTAAGGATAGGGACACGGCTGTCACCGTGATCTTCGGGAGCAAGTCTGGGGAAGGAGCAGAACGCCTCCCCGGGAGAAGAGAAGGAGCTGTTGGCCTTGTCCAGAAACAGTCGCAAAGCAGGAGAGCCTGCCCTGGGAAGAACAGCGGGACGGTGGCATGACAAGCGTCACCCGCTCCCAATGCGTATAGACGGAAGCCTGGCTTTAGGAAGACAGGAGGGGACGGCTAGGGCAGGGGTGCATACGCCACTCTGAGGAAGGAGTCTGGGCAGAAGGCAGGCCTGTTCTGTGTGCGTCCTGTCCCAAGGGGAGAGCATCTCCGAGGCCATCTGTCCCTAGGGCAGACGTGGGCTTGCCACCAGGCGCCATAACCTGAACTCGCAGATACAGCTCCCTGGAAGAAAGGGCAGCCAGATACCATCTTCCTCCAAGAGGTGGCAGCGTTGGGGGTGGCAGCGGTGTGTCGGGGAAGAAGACGGGACAGTCCCCCACTGCTCCCCATCCAAGTGCACGGGCGCTGTGGAGGGTTCCTGTCGCCTCTCCTTTCCTATTGCAAAGGCCCTGGCGTAGTCCCCGAGTCCGCCTGAACTCCAGAGCAAAAAGCCAAGCCTTACTACGCCAGGAGATGGCAGTTGGCAGGGAGTGTCATCCTAGACCACGCAAGCTGCTGCAGGGTGGTGGCTGTTTCTGCAAGTTCAGACTGGCAGGGTGATCCCAGGGTGCGACCATGGAGCCCGGGATAGCAAAGCCCAAGAGGCACCAGCTCTCCCGCAGATCTCCTTCCCTGACGCGACAGAGCAAACGCCCAAAGCCTTGCTGAGGAAGCAGCAGCGAAGTGCGGTTCAGGCCAAGCTGAAAACCTCTGCGAAAGCATAGCAGTCGCTGGGAAAAAAGAGTCGGTTCTCTGGGCTACTGTTGCTGCTTGCTTGAGCCTAGTATTGGCTGCACGGTGGCAGAATCCCGCATAGAGCGAAAGCCTCCTTGCCTGGGCATCCCCTGTAGGAAAGCACAGCATTCTTGGGGAAAACAGAGTCGGTTCTGTGCGATGCATATGTCGCTTGCCTGTACAGAGTCTCCGAAGCACGGTGAAAGAAACCCGCATGGAGCGAAATCCTCTTGGCCCGGGCATCCCCTCTACTTGAGAGAGAAGCGTGGTGGTGCCTGTGGAAACAGCCTTAACGAAAGGTCATGAAACAGGAGAGCATGCATTGCAACAATAGCGGACAGGTGGCAACACAAGTGTCACACTCTCCGTTTGCTTAGAAATTAGAGTCGGTTCTGCGGGCTGCTGTTCCTGCTTGCCTAGGCCTAGTCTCAAGGTGGGAGAAACCACCATACAGCGAAAGCCTCTTTGCCCAGGCTCCTCCTCTGGGAAAGCACAGCATTCGTTGGGAAATCTGAGTCGGTTTGTGGGATGCTGTTGCTACTTGCCTGAGCTAGTCTGCGCAGCACGGTGGAAGAAACCCGCATGGAGCGAAATTCTCTGGGTCCTAGCATCCCCACTGCCTGCGAGAGAAGCGTGGATGCACATCTGGAAAGGGCCTTAAGGATAGGGACACGGCTGACACCGTGTTCCCCGGGAGCAAGTCTGGGGAAGGAGCAGAACGCCTCCCCGGGAGAAGAGAAGGAGCCGTTGGCCTTGTTGTCGGAAAGGGGCGCAAAGCAGGAGAGATTGCCCTGGGAAGAACAGTGGGACGGTGGCAAGACAAGCGTCACCCGCTCCCTGTGCGTAGAGACGGAAGCCTGGCTTTAGGAAGACACGAGGGGATGGCTAGGGCAGACGCGCATACTCTGCTCTGAGGAAGGAGTCTGGGCAGAAGGAAGGCCTGTTCTGTGTGCCTTTTGTCCCAAGGGGACAGCATCTCCAAGGCCACCTGTCCCTAGGCAAGATGTGGGCATGCCACCAGGCGCCATAACCTGAACTCGCAGATACAGCTCCCTGGAAGAAAGGGGAGCCAGATGACATCTTCCTCCAAGAGGTGGCAGCTTTGGGGGAGGAAGGGGGTGTGTCGTGGAAGAAGAGGGGACAGTCCCCCACAGCTCCCCATCCCAGTGCACGGGCGCTGTGCAGGGTTCCTGTCGCTTCTCCTTTCCTATGTGGAAGGCGCTGGCCTAGTCCCCAAGTGCGCCTGAACTCGACAGCAAAAAGCCAAGCCTTACTACGCCAGAAGAAGGCAGTTGGCAGGGATTGTCATCCTAGACCACGCACGCTGCTGCAGGGTGGTGGCTGTGTCTGCGAGGTTCAGCCTGGCACGGTGATCCCAGGGTGCGACCATGGAGCCCGGGATAGCAAAGCCCAAGTGGAACCAGCTCTCCCGCAGATCTCCTTCCCTGACGCGACAGAGCAAATGCCCAAAGCCTTGCTGAGGAAGCAGCAGCGAAGTGCGGTTCAGGCCAAGCTGAAAACCTCTGCGAAAGCATAGCAGTCGCTGGGAAAAAAGAGTCGGTTCTCTGGGCTGCGGTTGCTGCTTGCTTGAGCCTAATATTGGCAGCACGGTGGCAGAATCCCGCATAGAGCGAAAGCCTCTTTGCCTGGGCATCCCCTCTAGGAAAGCACAGCATTCTTGGGGAAAACAGAGTCGGTTCTGTGCGATGCAGATGCCACTTGCCTGAACATGGTCTCCGAAGCACGCTGTAAGAAACCCGCATGGAGCGAAATCCTCTTGGCCCGGGCATCCCCTGTACTTGAGAGCGAAGCGTGGTTGTGACTGTGGAAACAGTCTTAACGAAAGGTCATGAAACAGGAGAGCATGCATTGCAACAATAGCGGGCAGGTGGCAAGACAAGTGTCACCCTCTCCGTTTCATTAGAAATCAGAGTCTGTTCTGCGGGCTGCTGCTCCTGCTTGCCTAGGCCAAGTCTCAAGGTGGGAGATACCACCCTACAGGGAAAGCCTCTTTGCCCATGCTCCTCCTCTGGGAAAGCAGAGCATTCGTTGGGAAATCTGAGTCGCTTTGTGGGATGCTGCTGCTGCTTGCCTGAGCTAGTCTGCGCAGCACGGTGGAAGAAACCCGCATGGAGCGAAATTCTCTTGGCCCTAGCATTGCCACTGCCTGCGAGAGAAGCGTGGATGCACCTCTGGAAAGGGACTTAAGGATAGGGACACGGCTGTCACCGTGATCTCCGGGAGCAAGTCTGGGGAAGGAGCAGAACGCCTCCCCGGGAGAAGAGAAGGAGCTGCTGGCCTTGTCCAGAAACAGTCGCAAAGCAGGAGAGCCGGCCCTGGGAAGAACAGCGGGACGGTGGCATGACAAGCGTCACCCGCTCCCAATGCGTATAGACGGAAGCCTGGCTTTAGGAAGACAGGAGGGGACGGCTAGGGCAGGCGCGCATACGCCACTCTGAGGAAGGAGTCTGGGCAGAAGGCAGGCCTGTTCTGTGTGCCTCCTGTCCCAAGGGGAGAGCATCTCCGAGGCCACCTGTCCCTAGGGCAGACGTGGGCTTGCCACCAGGCGCCATAACCTGAACTCGCAGATACAGCTCCCTGGAAGAAAGGGCAGCCAGATACCATCTTCCTCCAAGAGGTGGCAGCGTTGGGGGTGGCAGCGGTGTGTCGGGGAAGAAGAGGGACAGTCCCACACTGCTCCCCATCCAAGTGCACGGGCGCTGTGGAGGGTTCCTGTCGCCTCTCCTTTCCTATTGCAAAGGCACTGGCGTAGTCCCCGAGTCCGCCTGAACTCCAGAGCAAAAAGCCAAGCCTTACTACGCCAGGAGATGGCAGTTGGCAGGGAGTGTCATCCTAGACCACGCAAGCTGCTGCAGGGTGGTGGCTGTTTCTGCAAGTTCAGACTGGCAGGGTGATCCCAGGGTGCGACCATGGAGCCCGGGACAAAAAAGCCCAAGAGGCACCAGCTCTCCCACAGATCTCCTTCCCTGACGCGACAGAGCAAACGCCCAAAGCCTTGCTGAGGAAGCAGCAGCGAAGTGCGGTTCAGGCCAAGCTGAAAACCTCTGCGAAAGCATAGCAGTCGCTGGGAAAAAAGAGTCGGTTCTCTGGGCTACTGTTGCTGCTTGCTTGAGCCTAGTATTGGCAGCACGGTGGCAGAATCCCGCATAGAGCGAAAGCCTCTTTGCCTGGGCATACCCTCTAGGAAAGCACAGCATTCTTGGGGAAAACAGAGTCGGTTCTGTGCGATGCATATGTCGCTTGCCTGTACAGAGTCTCCGAAGCACGGTGAAAGAAACCCGCATGGAGCGAAATCCTCTTGGCCCGGGCATCCCCTCTACTTGAGAGAGAAGCGTGGTTGTGCCTGTGGAAACAGCCTTAACGAAAGGTCATGAAACAGGAGAGCATGCATTGCAACAATAGCGGACAGGTGGCAAGACAAGTGTCACCCTCTCCGTTTGCTTAGAAATCAGAGTCGGTTCTGCGGGCTGCTGCTCCTGCTTGCCTAGGCCAAGTCTCAAGGTGGGAGAACCCACCATACAGCGAAAGCCTCTTTACCCAGGCTCCTCCCTTGGGAAAGCACAGCATTCGTTGGGAAATCTGAGTCGCTTTGTGGGATGCTGTTGCTACTTGACTGAGCTAGTCTGCGCAGCACGGTGGAAGAAACCCGCATGGAGCCAAATTCTCTGGGTCCTAGCATCCCCACTGCCTGCGAGAGAAGCGTGGATGCACATCTGGAAAGGGCCTTAAGGATAGGGACACGGCTGACACCGTGTTCCCCGGGAGCAAGTCTGGGGAAGGAGCAGAACGCCTCCCCGGGAGAAGAGAAGGAGCCGTTGACCTTGTTGTCGGGAAACAGTCGCAAAGCAGGAGAGATTGCCCTGGGAAGAACAGTGGGACGGTGGCAAGACAAGCGTCACCCGCTCCCTGTGCGTAGACACAGAAGCCTGGCTTTAGGAAGACACGAGGGGATGGCTAGGGCAGACGCGCATACTCTGCTCTGAGGAAGGAGTCTGGGCAGAAGGAAGGCCTGTTCTGTGTGCCTTTTGTCCCAAGGGGACAGCATCTCCAAGGCCACCTGTCCCTAGGCAAGATGTGGGCATGCCACCAGGCGCCATAACCTAAACTCGCAGATACAGCTCCCTGGAAGAAAGGGGAGCCAGATGACATCTTCCTCCAAGAGGTGGCAGCTTTGGGGGAGGAAGGGGGTGTGTCGTGGAAGAAGAGGGGACAGTCCACCACAGCTCCCCATCCCAGTGCACGGGCGCTGTGCAGGGTTCCTGTCGCTTCTCCTTTCCTATGTGGAAGGCGCTGGCCTAGTCCCCAAGTCCGCCTGAACTCGAGAGCAAAAAGCCAAGCCTTACTACGCCAGAAGAAGGCAGTTGGCAGGGATTGTCATCCTAGACCACGCACGCTGCTGCAGGGTGGTGGCTGTGTCTGCGAGGTTCAGCCTGGCACGGTGATCCCAGGGTGCGACCATGGAGCCCGGGATAGCAAAGCCCAAGTGGAACCAGCTCTCCCGCAGATCTCCTTCCCTGACGCGACAGAGCAAACGCCCAAAGCCTTGCTGAGGAAGCAGCAGCGAAGTGCGGTTCAGGCCAAGCTCAAAACCTCTGCGAAAGCATAGCAGTCGCTGGGAAAAAAGAGTCGGTTCTCTGGGCTGCGGTTGCTGCTTGCTTGAGCCTAATATTGGCAGCACGGTGGCAGAATCCCGCATAGAGCGAAAGCCTCTTTGCCTGGGCATCCCCTCTAGGAAAGCACAGCATTCTTGGGGAAAACAGAGTCGGTTCTGTGCGATGCAGATGCCGCTTGCCTGAACATGGTCTCCGAAGCACGCTGTAAGAAACCCGCATGGAGCGAAATCCTCTTGGCCCGGGCATCCCCTGTACTTGAGAGCGAAGCGTGGTTGTGACTGTGGAAACAGTCTTAACGAAAGGTCATGAAACAGGAGAGCATGCATTGCAACAATAGCGGGCAGGTGGCAAGACAAGTGTCACCCTCTCTGTTTGCTTAGAAATCAGAGTCTGTTCTGCGGGCTGCTCCTCCTGCTTGCCTAGGCCAAGTCTCAAGGTGGGAGATACCACCCTACAGGGAAAGCCTCTTTGCCCATGCTCCTCCTCTGGGAAAGCACAGCATTCGTTGGGAAATCTGAGTCGCTTTGTGGGATGCTGCTGCTGCTTGCCTGAGCTAGTCTGCGCAGCACGGTGGAAGAAACCCGCATGGAGCGAAATTCTCTTGGCCCTAGCATTGCCACTGCCTGCGAGAGAAGCGTGGATGCACCTCTGGAAAGGGACTTAAGGATAGGGACACGGCTGTCACCGTGATCTCCGGGAGCAAGTCTGGGGAAGGAGCAGAACGCCTCCCCGGGAGAAGAGAAGGAGCTGTTGGCCTTGTCCAGAAACAGTCGCAAAGCAGGAGAGCCGGCCCTGGGAAGAACAGCGGGACGGTGGCATGACAAGCGTCACCCGCTCCCAATGCGTATAGACGGAAGCCTGGCTTTAGGAAGACAGGAGGGGACGGCTAGGGCAGGCGCGCATACGCCACTCTGAGGAAGGAGTCTGGGCAGAAGGCAGGCCTGTTCTGTGTGCCTCCTGTCCCAAGGGGAGAGCATCTCCGAGGCCACCTGTCCCTAGGGCAGACGTGGGCTTGCCACCAGGCGCCATAACCTGAACTCGCAGATACAGCTCCCTGGAAGAAAGGGCAGCCAGATACCATCTTCCTCCAAGAGGTGGCAGCGTTGGGGGTGGCAGCGGTGTGTCGGGGAAGAAGAGGGACAGTCCCCCACTGCTCCCCATCCAAGTGCACGGGCGCTGTGGAGGGTTCCTGTCGCCTCTCCTTTCCTATTGCAAAGGCACTGGCGTAGTCCCCGAGTCTGCCTGAACTCCAGAGCAAAAAGCCAAGCCTTACTACGCCAGGAGATGGCAGTTGGCAGGGAGTGTCATCCTAGACCACGCAAGCTGCTGCAGGGTGGTGGCTGTTTCTGCAAGTTCAGACTGGCAGGGTGATCCCAGGGTGCGACCATGGAGCCCGGGACAAAAAAGCCCAAGAGGCACCAGCTCTCCCGCAGATCTCCTTCCCTGACGCGACAGAGCAAACGCCCAAAGCCTTGCTGAGGAAGCAGCAGCGAAGTGCGGTTCAGGCCAAGCTGAAAACCTCTGCGAAAGCATAGCAGTCGCTGGGAAAAAAAGGTCGGTTCTCTGGGCTACTGTTGCTGCTTGCTTGAGCCTAGTATTGGCAGCACGGTGGCAGAATCCCGCATAGAGCGAAAGCCTCTTTGCCTGGGCATACCCTCTAGGAAAGCACAGCATTCTTGGGGAAAACAGAGTCGGTTCTGTGCGATGCATATGTCGCTTGCCTATACAGAGTCTCCGAAGCACGGTGAAAGAAACCCGCATGGAGCGAAATCCTCTTGGCCCGGGCATCCCCTCTACTTGAGAGAGAAGCGTGGTTGTGCCTGTGGAAACAGCCTTAACGAAAGGTCATGAAACAGGAGAGCATGCATTGCAACAATAGCGGACAGGTGGCAAGACAAGTGTCACCCTCTCCGTTTGCTTAGAAAGCAGAGTCGGTTCTGCGGGCTGCTGCTCCTGCTTGCCTAGGCCAAGTCTCAAGGTGGGAGAAACCACCATACAGCGAAAGCCTCTTTGCCCAGGCTCCTCCTCTGGGAAAGCACAGCATTCGTTGGGAAATCTGAGTCGCTTTGTGGGATGCTGTTGCTACTTGCCTGAGCTAGTCTGCGCAGCACGGTGGAAGAAACCCGCATGGAGCGAAATTCTCTGGGTCCTAGCATCCCCACTGCCTGCGAGAGAAGCGTGGATGCACATCTGGAAAGGGCCTTAAGGATAGGGACACGGCTGACACCGTGTTCCCCGGGAGAAAGTCTGGGGAAGGAGCAGAACGCTTCCCCGGGAGAAGAGAAGGAGCCGTTGGCCTTGTTGTCGGGAAACAGTCGCAAAGCAGGAGAGATTGCCCTGGGAAGAACAGTGGGACGGTGGCAAGACAAGCGTCACCCGCTCCCTGTGCGTAGAGACGGAAGCCTGGCTTTAGGAAGACACGAGGGGATGGCTAGGGCAGACGCGCATACTCTGCTCTGAGGAAGGAGTCTGGGCAGAAGGAAGGCCTGTTCTGTGTGCCTTTTGTCCCAAGGGGACAGCATCTCCAAGGCCACCTGTCCCTAGGCAAGATGTGGGCATGCCACCAGGCGCCATAACCTGAACTCGCAGATACAGCTCCCTGGAAGAAAGGGGAGCCAGATGACATCTTCCTCCAAGAGGTGGCAGCTTTGGGGGAGGAAGGGGGTGTGTCGTGGAAGAAGAGGGGACAGTCCCCCACAGCTCCCCATCCCAGTGCATGGGCGCTGTGCAGGGTTCCTGTCGCTTCTCCTTTCCTATGTGGAAGGCGCTGGCCTAGTCCCCAAGTCCGCCTGAACTCGAGAGCAAAAAGCCAAGCCTTACTACGCCAGAAGAAGGCAGTTGGCAGGGATTGTCATCCTAGACCACGCACGCTGCTGCAGGGTGGTGGCTGTGTCTGCGAGGTTCAGCCTGGCACGGTGATCCCAGGGTGCGACCATGGAGCCCGGGATAGAAAAGCCCAAGTGGAACCAGCTCTCCCGCAGATCTCCTTCCCTGACGCGACAGAGCAAACGCCCAAAGCCTTGCTGAGGAAGCAGCAGCGAAGTGCGGTTCAGGCCAAGCTGAAAACCTCTGCCAAAGCATAGCAGTCGCTGGGAAAAAAGAGTCGGTTCTCTGGGCTGCTGTTGCTGCTTGCTTGAGCCTAGTATTGGCAGCACGGTGGCAGAATCCCGCATAGAGCGAAAGCCTCTTTGCCTGGGCATCCCCTCTAGGAAAGCACAGCATTCTTGGGGAAAACAGAGTCGGTTCTGTGCGATGCAGATGCCGCTTGCCTGAACATGGTCTCCGAAGCACGCTGTAAGAAACCCGCATGGAGCGAAATCCTCTTGGCCCGGGCATCCCCTGTACTTGAGAGCGAAGCGTGGTTGTGACTGTGGAAACAGTCTTAACGAAAGGTCATGAAACAGGAGAGCATGC
This sequence comes from Neogale vison, assembly GCF_020171115.1. Taxonomy (NCBI): domain Eukaryota; kingdom Metazoa; phylum Chordata; class Mammalia; order Carnivora; family Mustelidae; genus Neogale; species Neogale vison. Next base: position 2,603,715 of record NW_025334865.1, read on the forward strand.
ATTGCAACAATAGCGGGCAGGTGGCAAGACAAGTGTCACCCTCTCCGTTTGCTTAGAAATCAGAGTCGGTTCTGCGGGCTGCTGCTCCTGCTTGCCTAGGCCAAGTCTCAAGGTGGGAGATACCACCCTACAGGGAAAGCCTCTTTGCCCATGCTCTTCCTCTGGGAAAGCACAGCATTCGTTGGGAAAACTGAGTCGCTTTGTGGGATGCTGCTGCTGCTTGCCTGAGCTAGTCTGCGCAGCACGGTGGAAGAAACCCGCATGGAGCGAAATTCTCTTGGCCCTAGCATCGCCACTGCCTGCGAGAGAAGCGTGGATGCACCTCTGGAAAGGGACTTAAGGATAGGGACACGGCTGTCACCGTGATCTCCGGGAGCAAGTCTGGGGAAGGAGCAGAACGCCTCCCTGGGAGAAAGGAAGGAGCTGTTGGCCTTGTCCAGAAACAGTCGCAAAGCAGGAGAGCCTGCCCAGGGAAGAACAGCGGAACGGTGGCATGACAAGCGTCACCCGCTCCCAATGCGTATAGACGGAAGCCTGGCTTTAGGAAGACAGGAGGGGACGGCTAGGGCAGGCGCGCATACGCCACTCTGAGGAAGGAGTCTGGGCAGAAGGCAGGCCTGTTCTGTATGCCTCCTGTCCCAAGCGGAGAGCATCTCCCAGGCCACCTGTCCCTAGGGCAGACGTGGGCTTGCCACCAGGCGCCATAACCTGAACTCGCAGATACAGCTCCCTGGAAGAAAGGGCAGCCAGATACCATCTTCCTCCAAGAGGTGGCAGCGTTGGGGCTGGCAGCGGTGTGTCGGGGAAGAAGAGGGGACAGTCCCCCACTGCTCCCCATCCAAGTGCACGGGCGCTGTGGAGGGTTCCTGTCGCCTCTCCTTTCCTATTGCAAAGGCACTGGCGTAGTCCCCGAGTCCGCCTGAACTCCAGAGCAAAAAGCCAAGCCTTACTACGCCAGGAGATGGCAGTTGGCAGGGAGTGTCATCCTAGACCACGCAAGCTGCTGCAGGGTGGTGGCTGTTTCTGCAAGTTCAGACTGGCAGGGTGATCCCAGGGTGCGACCATGGAGCCCGGGACAAAAAAGCCCAAGAGGCACCAGCTCTCCCGCAGATCTCCTTCCCTGACGCGACAGAGCGAACGCCCAAATCCTTGCTGAGGAAGCAGCAGCGAAGTGCGGTTCAGGCCAAGCTGAAAACCTCTGCGAAAGCATAGCAGTCGCTGGGAAAAAAGAGTCGGTTCTCTGGGCTACTGTTGCTGCTTGCTTGAGCCTAGTATTGGCAGCACGGTGGCAGAATCCCGCATAGAGCGAAAGCCTCCTTGCCTGGGCATCCCCTGTAGGAAAGCACAGCATTCTTGGGGAAAACAGAGTCGGTTCTGTGCGATTCATCTGTCGCTTGCCTGTACAGAGTCTCCGAAGCACGGTGAAAGAAACCCGCATGGAGCGAAATCCTCTTGGCCCGGGCATCCCCTCTACTTGAGAGAGAAGCGTGGTTGTGCCTGTGGAAACAGCCTTAACGAAAGGTCATGAAACAGGAGAGCATGCATTGCAACAATAGCGGACAGGTGGCAAGACAAGTGTCACCCTCTCCGTTTGCTTAGAAAGCAGAGTCGGTTCTGCGGGCTGCTGCTCCTGCTTGCCTAGGCCAAGTCTCAAGGTGGGAGAAACCACCATACAGCGAAAGCCTCTTTGCCCAGGCTCCTCCTCTGGGAAAGCACAGCATTCGTTGGGAAATCTGAGTCGTTTTGTGGGATGCTGTTGCTACTTGCCTGAGCTAGTCTGCGCAGCACGGTGGAAGAAACCCGCATGGAGCGAAATTCTCTGGGTCCTAGCATCCCCACTGCCTGCGAGAGAAGCGTGGATGCACATCTGGAAAGGGCCTTAAGGATAGGGACACGGCTGACACCGTGTTCCCCGGGAGAAAGTCTGGGGAAGGAGCAGAACGCCTCCCCGGGAGAAGAGAAGGAGCCGTTGGCCTTGTTGTCGGGAAACAGTCGCAAAGCAGGAGAGATTGCCCTGGGAAGAACAGTGGGACGGTGGCAAGACAAGCGTCACCCGCTCCCTGTGCGTAGAGACGGAAGCCTGGCTTTAGGAAGACACGAGGGGATGGTTAGGGCAGACGCGCATACTCTGCTCTGAGGAAGGAGTCTGGGCAGAAGGAAGGCCTGTTCTGTGTGCCTTTTGTCCCAAGGGGACAGCATCTCCAAGGCCACCTGTCCCTAGGCAAGATGTGGGCATGCCACCAGGCGCCATAACCTGAACTCGCAGATACAGCTCCCTGGAAGAAAGGGGAGCCAGATGACATCTTCCTCCAAGAGGTGGCAGCTTTGGGGGAGGAAGGGGGTGTGTCGTGGAAGAAGAGGGGACAGTCCCCCACAGCTCCCCATCCCAGTGCACGGGCGCTGTGCAGGGTTCCTGTCGCTTCTCCTTTCCTATGTGGAAGGCGCTGGCCTAGTCCCCAAGTGCGCCTGAACTCGACAGCAAAAAGCCAAACCTTACTACGCCAGAAGAAGGCAGTTGGCAGGGATTGTCATCCTAGACCACGCACGCAGCTGCAGGGTGGTGGCTGTGTCTGCGAGGTTCAGCCTGGCACGGTGATCCCAGGGTGCGACCATGGAGCCCGGGATAGCAAAGCCCAAGTGGAACCAGCTCTCCCGCAGATCTCCTTCCCTGACGCGACAGAGCGAACGCCCAAAGCCTTGCTGAGGAAGCAGCAGCGAAGTGCGGTTCAGGCCAAGCTGAAAACCTCTGCCAAAGCATAGCAGTCGCTGGGAAAAAAGAGTCGGTTCTCTGGGCTGCTGTTGCTGCTTGCTTGAGCCTAGTATTGGCAGCACGGTGGCAGAATCCCGCATAGAGCGAAAGCCTCTTTGCCTGGGCATCCCCTCTAAGAAAGCACAGCATTTTTGGGGAAAACAGAGTCGGTTCTGTGCGATGCAGATGCCGCTTGCCTGAACATGGTCTCCGAAGCACGCTGTAAGAAACCCGCATGGAGCGAAATCCTCTTGGCCCGGGCATCCCCTGTACTTGAGAGCGAAGCGTGGTTGTGACTGTGGAAACAGTCTTAACGAAAGGTCATGAAACAGGAGAGCATGCATTGCAACAATAGCGGGCAGGTGGCAAGACAAGTGTCACCCTCTCTGTTTGCTTAGAAATCAGAGTCTGTTCTGCGGGCTGCTCCTCCTGCTTGCCTAGGCCAAGTCTCAAGGTGGGAGATACCACCCTACAGGGAAAGCCTCTTTGCCCAGGCTCCTCCTCTGGGAAAGCACAGCATTTGTTGGGAAATCTGAGTCGCTTTGTGGGATGCTGCTGCTGCTTGCCTGAGCTAGTCTGCGCAGCACGGTGGAAGAAACCCGCATGGAGCGAAATTCTCTTGGCCCTAGCATCGCCCCTGCCTGCGAGAGAAGCGTGGATGCACATCTGGAAAGGGACTTAAGGATAGGGACACGGCTGTCACCGTGATCTCCGGGAGCAAGTCTTGGGGAAGGAGCAGAACGCCTCCCCGGGAGAAGAGAAGGAGCTGTTGGCCTTGTCCAGAAACAGTCGCAAAGCAGGAGAGCCTGCCCTGGGAAGAACAGCGGGACGGTGGCATGACAAGCGTCACCCGCTCCCAATGCGTATAGACGGAAGCCTGGCTTTAGGAAGACAGGAGGGGACGGCTAGGGCAGGGGTGCATACGCCACTCTGAGGAAGGAGTCTGGGCAGAAGGCAGGCCTGTTCTGTGTGCGTCCTGTCCCAAGGGGAGAGCATCTCCGAGGCCATCTGTCCCTAGGGCAGACGTGGGCTTGCCACCAGGCGCCATAACCTGAACTCGCAGATACAGCTCCCTGGAAGAAAGGGCAGCCAGATACCATCTTCCTCCAAGAGGTGGCAGCGTTGGGGGTGGCAGCGGTGTGTCGGGGAAGAAGACGGGACAGTCCCCCACTGCTCCCCATCCAAGTGCACGGGCGCTGTGGAGGGTTCCTGTCGCCTCTCCTTTCCTATTGCAAAGGCCCTGGCGTAGTCCCCGAGTCCGCCTGAACTCCAGAGCAAAAAGCCAAGCCTTACTACGCCAGGAGATGGCAGTTGGCAGGGAGTGTCATCCTAGACCACGCAAGCTGCTGCAGGGTGGTGGCTGTTTCTGCAAGTTCAGACTGGCAGGGTGATCCCAGGGTGCGACCATGGAGCCCGGGATAGCAAAGCCCAAGAGGCACCAGCTCTCCCGCAGATCTCCTTCCCTGACGCGACAGAGCAAACGCCCAAAGCCTTGCTGAGGAAGCAGCAGCGAAGTGCGGTTCAGGCCAAGCTGAAAACCTCTGCGAAAGCATAGCAGTCGCTGGGAAAAAAGAGTCGGTTCTCTGGGCTACTGTTGCTGCTTGCTTGAGCCTAGTATTGGCAGCACGGTGGCAGAATCCCGCATAGAGCGAAAGCCTCCTTGCCTGGGCATCCCCTGTAGGAAAGCACAGCATTCTTGGGGAAAACAGAGTCGGTTCTGTGCGATGCATATGTCGCTTGCCTGTACAGAGTCTCCGAAGCACGGTGAAAGAAACCCGCATGGAGCGAAATCCTCTTGGCCCGGGCATCCCCTCTACTTGAGAGAGAAGCGTCGTGGTGCCTGTGGAAACAGCCTTAACGAAAGGTCATGAAACAGGAGAGCATGCATTGCAACAATAGCGGACAGGTGGCAACACAAGTGTCACACTCTCCGTTTGCTTAGAAATTAGAGTCGGTTCTGCGGGCTGCTGTTCCTGCTTGCCTAGGCCTAGTCTCAAGGTGGGAGAAACCACCATACAGCGAAAGCCTCTTTGCCCAGGCTCCTCCTCTGGGAAAGCACAGCATTCGTTGGGAAATCTGAGTCGCTTTGTGGGATGCTGTTGCTTCTTGCCTGAGCTAGTCTGCGCAGCACGGTGGAAGAAACCCGCATGGAGCGAAATTCTCTGGGTCCTAGCATCCCCACTGCCTGCGAGAGAAGCGTGGATGCACATCTGGAAAGGGCCTTAAGGATAGGGACACGGCTGACACCGTGTTCCCCGGGAGCAAGTCTGGGGAAGGAGCAGAACGCCTCCCCGGGAGAAGAGAAGGAGCCGTTGGCCTTGTTGTCGGGAAAGAGTCGCAAAGCAGGAGAGATTGCCCTGGGAAGAACAGTGGGACGGTGGCAAGACAAGCGTCACCCGCTCCCTGTGCGTAGAGACGGAAGCCTGGCTTTAGGAAGACACGAGGGGATGGCTAGGGCAGACGCGCATACTCTGCTCTGAGGAAGGAGTCTGGGCAGAAGGAAGGCCTGTTCTGTGTGCCTTTTGTCCCAAGGGGACAGCATCTCCAAGGCCACCTGTCCCTAGGCAAGATGTGGGCATGCCACCAGGCGCCATAACCTGAACTCGCAGATACAGCTCCCTGGAAGAAAGGGGAGCCAGATGACATCTTCCTCCAAGAGGTGGCAGCTTTGGGGGAGGAAGGGGGTGTGTCGTGGAAGAAGAGGGGACAGTCCCCCACAGCTCCCCATCCCAGTGCACGGGCGCTGTGCAGGGTTCCTGTCGCTTCTCCTTTCCTATGTGGAAGGCGCTGGCCTAGTCCCCAAGTGCGCCTGAACTCGACAGCAAAAAGCCAAGCCTTACTACGCCAGAAGAAGGCAGTTGGCAGGGATTGTCATCCTAGACCACGCACGCTGCTGCAGGGTGGTGGCTGTGTCTGCGAGGTTCAGCCTGGCACGGTGATCCCAGGGTGCGACCATGGAGCCCGGGATAGCAAAGCCCAAGTGGAACCAGCTCTCCCGCAGATCTCCTTCCCTGACGCGACAGAGCAAATGCCCAAAGCCTTGCTGAGGAAGCAGCAGCGAAGTGCGGTTCAGGCCAAGCTGAAAACCTCTGCCAAAGCATAGCAGTCGCTGGGAAAAAAGAGTCGGTTCTCTGGGCTGCTGTTGCTGCTTGCTTGAGCCTAGTATTGGCAGCACGGTGGCAGAATCCCGCATAGAGCGAAAGCCTCTTTGCCTGGGCATCCCCTCTAGGAAAGCACAGCATTCTTGGGGAAAACAGAGTCGGTTCTGTGCGATGCAGATGCCGCTTGCCTGAACATGGTCTCCGAAGCACGCTGTAAGAAACCCGCATGGAGCGAAATCCTCTTGGCCCGGGCATCCCCTGTACTTGAGAGCGAAGCGTGGTTGTGACTGTGGAAACAGTCTTAACGAAAGGTCATGAAACAGGAGAGCATGCATTGCAACAATAGCGGGCAGGTGGCAAGACAAGTGTCACCCTCTCTGTTTGCTTAGAAATCAGAGTCTGTTCTGCGGGCTGCTCCTCCTGCTTGCCTAGGCCAAGTCTCAAGGTGGGAGATACCACCCTACAGGGAAAGCCTCTTTGCCCAGGCTCCTCCTCTGGGAAAGCACAGCATTCGTTGGGAAATCTGAGTCGCTTTGTGGGATGCTGCTGCTGCTTGCCTGAGCTAGTCTGCGCAGCACGGTGGAAGAAACCCGCATGGAGCGAAATTCTCTTGGCCCTAGCATCGCCCCTGCCTGCGAGAGAAGCGTGGATGCACATCTGGAAAGGGACTTAAGGATAGGGACACGGCTGTCACCGTGATCTCCGGGAGCAAGTCTGGGGAAGGAGCAGAACGCCTCCACGGGAGAAGAGAAGGAGCTGTTGGCCTTGTCTAGAAACAGTCGCAAAGCAGGAGAGCCTGCCCTGGGAAGAACAGCGGGACGGTGGCATGACAAGCGTCACCCGCTCCCAATGCGTATAGACGGAAGCCTGGCTTTAGGAAGACAGGAAGGGACGGCTAGGGCAGGGGTGCATACGCCACTCTGAGGAAGGAGTCTGGGCAGAAGGCAGGCCTGTTCTGTGTGCGTCCTGTCCCAAGGGGAGAGCATCTCCGAGGCCATCTGTCCCTAGGGCAGACGTGGGCTTGCCACCAGGCGCCATAACCTGAACTCACAGATACAGCTCCCTGGAAGAAAGGGCAGCCAGATACCATCTTCCTCCAAGAGGTGGCAGCGTTGGGGGTGGCAGCGGTGTGTCGGGGAAGAAGTCGGGACAGTCCCCCACTGCTCCCCATCCAAGTGCACGGGCGCTGTGGAGGGTTCCTGTCGCCTCTCCTTTCCTATTGCAAAGGCCCTGGCGTAGTCCCCGAGTCCGCCTGAACTCCAGAGCAAAAAACCAAGCCTTACTACGCCAGGAGATGGCAGTTGGCAGGGAGTGTCATCCTAGACCACGCAAGCTGCTGCAGGGTGGTGGCTGTTTCTGCAAGTTCAGACTGGCAGGGTGATCCCAGGGTGCGACCATGGAGCCCGGGATAGCAAAGCCCAAGAGGCACCAGCTCTCCCGCAGATCTCCTTCCCTGACGCGACAGAGCAAACGCCCAAAGCCTTGCTGAGGAAACAGCAGCGAAGTGCGGTTCAGGCCAAGCTGAAAACCTCTGCGAAAGCATAGCAGTCGCTGGGAAAAAAGAGTCGGTTCTCTTGGCTACTGTTGCTGCTTGCTTGAGCCTAGTATTGGCTGCACGGTGGCAGAATCCCGCATAGAGCGAAAGCCTCCTTGCCTGGGCATCCCCTGTAGGAAAGCACAGCATTCTTGGGGAAAACAGAGTCGGTTCTGTGCGATGCATATGTCGCTTGCCTGTACAGAGTCTCCGAAGCACGGTGAAAGAAACCCGCATGGAGCGAAATCCTCTTGGCCCGGGCATCCCTTCTACTTGAGAGAGAAGCGTCGTGGTGCCTGTGGAAACAGCCTTAACGAAAGGTCATGAAACAGGAGAGCATGCATTGCAACAATAGCGGACAGGTGGCAACACAAGTGTCACACTCTCCGTTTGCTTAGAAATTAGAGTCGGTTCTGCGGGCTGCTGTTCCTGCTTGCCTAGGCCTAGTCTCAAGGTGGGAGAAACCACCATACAGCGAAAGCCTCTTTGCCCAGGCTCCTCCTCTGGGAAAGCACAGCATTCGTTGGGAAATCTGAGTCGCTTTGTGGGATGCTGTTGCTACTTGCCTGAGCTAGTCTGCGCAGCACGGTGGAAGAAACCCGCATGGAGCGAAATTCTCTGGGTCCTAGCATCCCCACTGCCTGCGAGAGAAGCGTGGATGCACATCTGGAAAGGGCCTTAAGGATAGGGACACGGCTGACACCGTGTTCCCCGGGAGCAAGTCTGGGGAAGGAGCAGAACGCCTCCCCGGGAGAAGAGAAGGAGCCGTTGGCCTTGTTGTCGGGAAAGAGTCGCAAAGCAGGAGAGATTGCCCTGGGAAGAACAGTGGGACGGTGGCAAGACAAGCGTCACCCGCTCCCTGTGCGTAGAGACGGAAGCCTGGCTTTAGGAAGACACGAGGGGATGGCTAGGGCAGACGCGCATACTCTGCTCTGAGGAAGGAGTCTGGGCAGAAGGAAGGCCTGTTCTGTGTGCCTTTTGTCCCAAGGGGACAGCATCTCCAAGGCCACCTGTCCCTAGGCAAGATGTGGGCATGCCACCAGGCGCCATAACCTGAACTCGCAGATACAGCTCCCTGGAAGAAAGGGGAGCCAGATGACATCTTCCTCCAAGAGGTGGCAGCTTTGGGGGAGGAAGGGGGTGTGTCGTGGAAGAAGAGGGGACAGTCCCCCACAGCTCCCCATCCCAGTGCACGGGCGCTGTGCAGGGTTCCTGTCGCTTCTCCTTTCCTATGTGGAAGGTGCTGGCCTAGTCCCCAAGTCCGCCTGAACTCGGGAGCAAAAAGCCAAGCCTTACTACGCCAGAAGAAGGCAGTTGGCAGGGATTGTCATCCTAGACCACGCACGCTGCTGCAGGGTGGTGGCTGTGTCTGCGAGGTTCAGCCTGGCACGGTGATCCCAGGGTGCGACCATGGAGCCCGGGATAGCAAAGCCCAAGTGGAACCAGCTCTCCCGCAGATCTCCTTCCCTGACGCGACAGAGCAAACGCCCAAAGCCTTGCTGAGGAAGCAGCAGCGAAGTGCGGTTCAGGCCAAGCTGAAAACCTCTGCCAAAGCATAGCAGTCGCTGGGAAAAAAGAGTCGGTTCTCTGGGCTGCTGTTGCTGCTTGCTTGAGCCTAGTATTGGCAGCACGGTGGCAGAATCCCGCATAGAGCGAAAGACTCTTTGCCTGGGCATCCCCTCTAGGAAAGCACAGCATTCTTGGGGAAAACAGAGTCGGTTCTGTGCGATGCAGATGCCGCTTGCCTGAACATGGTCTCCGAAGCACGCTGTAAGAAACCCGCATGGAGCGAAATCCTCTTGGCCCGGGCATCCCCTGTACTTGAGAGCGAAGCGTGGTTGTGACTGTGGAAACAGTCTTAACGAAAGGTCATGAAACAGGAGAGCATGCATTGCAACAATAGCGGGCAGGTGGCAAGAGAAGTGTCACCCTCTCCGTTTGCTTAGAAATCAGAGTCTGTTCTGCGGGCTGCTGCTCCTGCTTGCCTAGGCCAAGTCTCAAGGTGGGAGATACCACCCTACAGGGAAAGCCTCTTTGCCCAGGCTCCTCCTCTGGGAAAGCACAGCATTCGTTGGGAAATCTGATTTGCTTTGTGGGATGCTGCTGCTGCTTGCCTGAGCTAGTCTGCGCAGCACGGTGGAAGAAACCCGCATGGAGCGAAATTCTCTTGGCCCTAGCATCGCCACTGCCTGCGAGAGAAGCGTGGATGCACATCTGGAAAGGGACTTAAGGATAGGGACACGGCTGTCACCGTGATCTCCGGGAGCAAGTCTGGGGAAGGAGCACAACGCCTCCCCGGGAGAAAGGAAGGAGCTGTTGGCCTTGTCCAGAAACAGTCGCAAAGCAGGAGAGCCTGCCCAGGGAAGAACAGCGGGACGGTGGCATGACAAGCGTCACCCGCTCCCAATGCGTATAGACGGAAGCCTGGCTTTAGGAAGACAGGAGGGGATGGCTAGGGCAGGCGCGCATACGCCACTCTGAGGAAGGAGTCTGGGCAGAAGGCAGGCCTGTTCTGTGTGCCTCCTGTCCCAAGGGGAGAGCATCTCCGAGGCCACCTGTCCCTAGGGCAGACGTGGGCTTGCCACCAGGCGCCATAACCTGAACTCGCAGATACAGCTCCCTGGAAGAAAGGGCAGCCAGATACCATCTTCCTCCAAGAGGTGGCAGCGTTGGGGGTGGCAGCGGTGTGTCGGGGAAGAAGAGGGGACAGTCCCCCACTGCTCCCCATCCAAGTGCACGGGCGCTGTGGAGGGTTCCTGTCGCCTCTCCTTTCCTATTGCAAAGGCACTGGCGTAGTCCCCGAGTCCGCCTGAACCTCAGAGCAAAAAGCCAAGCCTTACTACGCCAGGAGATGGCAGTTGGCAGGGAGTGTCATCCTAGACCACGCAAGCTGCTGCAGGGTGGTGGCTGTTTCTGCAAGTTCAGACTGGCAGGGTGATCCCAGGGTGCGACCATGGAGCCCGGGACAAAAAAGCCCAAGAGGCACCAGCTCTCCCGCAGATCTCCTTCCCTGACGCGATAGAGCGAACGCCCAAAGCCTTGATGAGGAATCAGCAGCGAAGGGCGGTTCAGGCCAAGCTGAAAACCTCTGCGAAAGCATAGCAGTCGCTGGGAAAAAAGAGTCGGTTCTCTGGGCTACTGTTTCTGCTTGCTTGAGCCTAGTATTGGCAGCACGGTGGCAGAATCCCGCATAGAGCGAAAGCCTCCTTGCCTGGGCATCCCCTCTAGGAAAGCACAGCATTCTTGGGGAAAACAGAGTCGGTTCTGTGCGATGCATATGTCGCTTGCCTGTACAGAGTCTCCGAAGCACGGTGAAAGAAACCCGCATGGAGCGAAATCCTCTTGGCCCGGGCATCCCCTCTACTTGAGAGAGAAGCGTGGTTGTGCCTGTGGAAACAGCCTTAACGAAAGGTCATGAAACAGGAGAGCATGCATTGCAACAATAGCGGACAGGTGGCAAGACAAGTGTCACCCTCTCCGTTTGCTTAGAAAGCAGAGTCGGTTCTGCGGGCTGCTGCTCCTGCTTGCCTAGGCCAAGTCTCAAGGTGGGAGAAACCACCATACAGCGAAAGCCTCTTTGCCCAGGCTCCTCCTCTGGGAAAGCACAGCATTCGTTGGGAAATCTGAGTCGTTTTGTGGGATGCTGTTGCTACTTGCCTGAGCTAGTCTGCGCAGCACGGTGGAAGAAACCCGCATGGAGCGAAATTCTCTGGGTCCTAGCATCCCCACTGCCTGCGAGAGAAGCGTGGATGCACATCTGGAAAGGGCCTTAAGGATAGGGACACGGCTGACACCGTGTTCACCGGGAGCAAGTCTGGGGAAGGAGCAGAACGCCTCCCCGGGAGAAGAGAAGGAGCCGTTGGCCTTGTTGTCGGGAAACAGTCGCAAAGCAGGAGAGATTGCCCTGGGAAGAACAGTGGGACGGTGGCAAGACAAGCGTCACCCGCTCCCTGTGCGTAGAGACGGAAGCCTGGCTTTAGGAAGACACGAGGGGATGGCTAGGGCAGACGCGCATACTCTGCTCTGAGGAAGGAGTCTGGGCAGAAGGAAGGCCTGTTCTGTGTGCCTTTTGTCCCAAGGGGACAGCATCTCCAAGGCCACCTGTCCCTAGGCAAGATGTGGGCATGCCACCAGGCGCCATAACCTGAACTCGCAGATACAGCTCCCTGGAAGAAAGGGGAGCCAGATGACATCTTCCTCCAAGAGGTGGCAGCTTTGGGGGAGGAAGGGGGTGTGTCGTGGAAGAAGAGGGGACAGTCCCCCACAGCTCCCCATCCCAGTGCACGGGCGCTGTGCAGGGTTCCTGTCGCTTCTCCTTTCCTATGTAGAAGGCGCTGGCCTAGTCCCCAAGTCCGCCTGAACTCGGGAGCAAAAAGCCAAGCCTTACTACGCCAGAAGAAGGCTGTTGGCAGGGATTGTCATCCTAGACCACGCACGCTGCTGCAGGGTGGTGGCTGTGTCTGCGAGGTTCAGCCTGGCACGGTGATCCCAGGGTGCGACCATGGAGCCCGGGATAGCAAAGCCCAAGTGGAACCAGCTCTCCCGCAGATCTCCTTCCCTGACGCGACAGAGCAAACGCCCAAAGCCTTGCTGAGGAAGCAGCAGCGAAGTGCGGTTCAGGCCAAGCTGAAAACCTCTGCCAAAGCATAGCAGTCGCTGGGAAAAAAGAGACGGTTCTCTGGGCTGCTGTTGCTGCTTGCTTGAGCCTAGTATTGGAAGCACGGTGGCAGAATCCCGCATAGAGCGAAAGCCTCTTTGCCTGGGCATCCCCTCTAGGAAAGCACAGCATTCTTGGGGAAAACAGAGTCGGTTCTGTGAGATGCAGATGCCGCTTGCCTGAACATGGTCTCCGAAGCACGCTGTAAGAAACCCGCATGGAGCGAAATCCTCTTGGCCCGGGCATACCCTGTACTTGAGAGCGAAGCGTGGTTGTGACTGTGGAAACAGTCTTAACGAAAGGTCATGAAACAGGGAGCATGCATTGCAACAATAGCGGGCAGGTGGCAAGACAAGTGTCACCCTCTCCGTTTGCTTAGAAATCAGAGTCGGTTCTGCGGGCTGCTGCTCCTGCTTGCCTAGGCCAAGTCTCAAGGTAGGAGAAACCACCAACAGCGAAAGCCTCTGTGCCCACGCTCCTCCTCTGGGAAAGCACAGCATTCGTTGGGAAATCTGAGTCGCTTTGTGGGATGCTGTTGCTACTTGCCTGAGCTAGTCTGTGCACCACGGTGGAAGAAACCCGCATGGAGGGAAATTCTCTGGGTCCTAGCATCGCCACTGCCTGCGAGAGAAGCGTGGATGCACATCTGGAAAGGGACTTAAGGATAGGGACACGGCTGTCACCGTGATCTCCGGGAGCAAGTCTGGGGAAGGAGCAGAACGCCTCCACGGGAGAAGAGAAGGAGCTGTTGGCCTTGTCTAGAAACAGTCGCAAAGCAGGAGAGCCTGCCCTGGGAAGAACAGCGGGACGGTGGCATGACAAGCGTCACCCGCTCCCAATGCGTATAGACGGAAGCCTGGCTTTAGGAAGACAGGAAGGGACGGCTAGGGCAGGGGTGCATACGCCACTCTGAGGAAGGAGTCTGGGCAGAAGGCAGGCCTGTTCTGTGTGCGTCCTGTCCCAAGGGGAGAGCATCTCCGAGGCCATCTGTCCCTAGGGCAGACGTGGGCTTGCCACCAGGCGCCATAACCTGAACTCACAGATACAGCTCCCTGGAAGAAAGGGCAGCCAGATACCATCTTCCTCCAAGAGGTGGCAGCGTTGGGGGTGGCAGCGGTGTGTCGGGGAAGAAGTCGGGACAGTCCCCCACTGCTCCCCATCCAAGTGCACGGGCGCTGTGGAGGGTTCCTGTCGCCTCTCCTTTCCTATTGCAAAGGCCCTGGCGTAGTCCCCGAGTCCGCCTGAACTCCAGAGCAAAAAACCAAGCCTTACTACGCCAGGAGATGGCAGTTGGCAGGGAGTGTCATCCTAGACCACGCAAGCTGCTGCAGGGTGGTGGCTGTTTCTGCAAGTTCAGACTGGCAGGGTGATCCCAGGGTGCGACCATGGAGCCCGGGATAGCAAAGCCCAAGAGGCACCAGCTCTCCCGCAGATCTCCTTCCCTGACGCGACAGAGCAAACGCCCAAAGCCTTGCTGAGGAAACAGCAGCGAAGTGCGGTTCAGGCCAAGCTGAAAACCTCTGCGAAAGCATAGCAGTCGCTGGGAAAAAAGAGTCGGTTCTCTTGGCTACTGTTGCTGCTTGCTTGAGCCTAGTATTGGCTGCACGGTGGCAGAATCCCGCATAGAGCGAAAGCCTCCTTGCCTGGGCATCCCCTGTAGGAAAGCACAGCATTCTTGGGGAAAACAGAGTCGGTTCTGTGCGATGCATATGTCGCTTGCCTGTACAGAGTCTCCGAAGCACGGTGAAAGAAACCCGCATGGAGCGAAATCCTCTTGGCCCGGGCATCCCTTCTACTTGAGAGAGAAGCGTCGTGGTGCCTGTGGAAACAGCCTTAACGAAAGGTCATGAAACAGGAGAGCATGCATTGCAACAATAGCGGACAGGTGGCAACACAAGTGTCACACTCTCCGTTTGCTTAGAAATTAGAGTCGGTTCTGCGGGCTGCTGTTCCTGCTTGCCTAGGCCTAGTCTCAAGGTGGGAGAAACCACCATACAGCGAAAGCCTCTTTGCCCAGGCTCCTCCTCTGGGAAAGCACAGCATTCGTTGGGAAATCTGAGTCGGTTTGTGGGATGCTGTTGCTACTTGCCTGAGCTAGTCTGCGCAGCACGGTGGAAGAAACCCGCATGGAGCGAAATTCTCTGGGTCCTAGCATCCCCACTGCCTGCGAGAGAAGCGTGGATGCACATCTGGAAAGGGCCTTAAGGATAGGGACACGGCTGACACCGTGTTCCCCGGGAGCAAGTCTGGGGAAGGAGCAGAACGCCTCCCCGGGAGAAGAGAAGGAGCCGTTGGCCTTGTTGTCGGGAAAGAGTCGCAAAGCAGGAGAGATTGCCCTGGGAAGAACAGTGGGACGGTGGCAAGACAAGCGTCACCCGCTCCCTGTGCGTAGAGACGGAAGCCTGGCTTTAGGAAGACACGAGGGGATGGCTAGGGCAGACGCGCATACTCTGCTCTGAGGAAGGAGTCTGGGCAGAAGGAAGGCCTGTTCTGTGTGCCTTTTGTCCCAAGGGGACAGCATCTCCAAGGCCACCTGTCCCTAGGCAAGATGTGGGCATGCCACCAGGCGCCATAACCTGAACTCGCAGATACAGCTCCCTGGAAGAAAGGGGAGCCAGATGACATCTTCCTCCAAGAGGTGGCAGCTTTGGGGGAGGAAGGGGGTGTGTCGTGGAAGAAGAGGGGACAGTCCCCCACAGCTCCCCATCCCAGTGCACGGGCGCTGTGCAGGGTTCCTGTCGCTTCTCCTTTCCTATGTGGAAGGTGCTGGCCTAGTCCCCAAGTCCGCCTGAACTCGGGAGCAAAAAGCCAAGCCTTACTACGCCAGAAGAAGGCAGTTGGCAGGGATTGTCATCCTAGACCACGCACGCTGCTGCAGGGTGGTGGCTGTGTCTGCGAGGTTCAGCCTGGCACGGTGATCCCAGGGTGCGACCATGGAGCCCGGGATAGCAAAGCCCAAGTGGAACCAGCTCTCCCGCAGATCTCCTTCCCTGACGCGACAGAGCAAACGCCCAAAGCCTTGCTGAGGAAGCAGCAGCGAAGTGCGGTTCAGGCCAAGCTGAAAACCTCTGCCAAAGCATAGCAGTCGCTGGGAAAAAAGAGTCGGTTCTCTGGGCTGCTGTTGCTGCTTGCTTGAGCCTAGTATTGGCAGCACGGTGGCAGAATCCCGCATAGAGCGAAAGACTCTTTGCCTGGGCATCCCCTCTAGGAAAGCACAGCATTCTTGGGGAAAACAGAGTCGGTTCTGTGCGATGCAGATGCCGCTTGCCTGAACATGGTCTCCGAAGCACGCTGTAAGAAACCCGCATGGAGCGAAATCCTCTTGGCCCGGGCATCCCCTGTACTTGAGAGCGAAGCGTGGTTGTGACTGTGGAAACAGTCTTAACGAAAGGTCATGAAACAGGAGAGCATGCATTGCAACAATAGCGGGCAGGTGGCAAGAGAAGTGTCACCCTCTCCGTTTGCTTAGAAATCAGAGTCTGTTCTGCGGGCTGCTGCTCCTGCTTGCCTAGGCCAAGTCTCAAGGTGGGAGATACCACCCTACAGGGAAAGCCTCTTTGCCCAGGCTCCTCCTCTGGGAAAGCACAGCATTCGTTGGGAAATCTGATTTGCTTTGTGGGATGCTGCTGCTGCTTGCCTGAGCTAGTCTGCGCAGCACGGTGGAAGAAACCCGCATGGAGCGAAATTCTCTTGGCCCTAGCATCGCCACTGCCTGCGAGAGAAGCGTGGATGCACATCTGGAAAGGGACTTAAGGATAGGGACACGGCTGTCACCGTGATCTCCGGGAGCAAGTCTGGGGAAGGAGCACAACGCCTCCCCGGGAGAAAGGAAGGAGCTGTTGGCCTTGTCCAGAAACAGTCGCAAAGCAGGAGAGCCTGCCCAGGGAAGAACAGCGGGACGGTGGCATGACAAGCGTCACCCGCTCCCAATGCGTATAGACGGAAGCCTGGCTTTAGGAAGACAGGAGGGGATGGCTAGGGCAGGCGCGCATACGCCACTCTGAGGAAGGAGTCTGGGCAGAAGGCAGGCCTGTTCTGTGTGCCTCCTGTCCCAAGGGGAGAGCATCTCCGAGGCCACCTGTCCCTAGGGCAGACGTGGGCTTGCCACCAGGCGCCATAACCTGAACTCGCAGATACAGCTCCCTGGAAGAAAGGGCAGCCAGATACCATCTTCCTCCAAGAGGTGGCAGCGTTGGGGGTGGCAGCGGTGTGTCGGGGAAGAAGAGGGGACAGTCCCCCACTGCTCCCCATCCAAGTGCACGGGCGCTGTGGAGGGTTCCTGTCGCCTCTCCTTTCCTATTGCAAAGGCACTGGCGTAGTCCCCGAGTCCGCCTGAACCTCAGAGCAAAAAGCCAAGCCTTACTACGCCAGGAGATGGCAGTTGGCAGGGAGTGTCATCCTAGACCACGCAAGCTGCTGCAGGGTGGTGGCTGTTTCTGCAAGTTCAGACTGGCAGGGTGATCCCAGGGTGCGACCATGGAGCCCGGGACAAAAAAGCCCAAGAGGCACCAGCTCTCCCGCAGATCTCCTTCCCTGACGCGATAGAGCGAACGCCCAAAGCCTTGCTGAGGAAGCAGCAGCGAAGTGCGGTTCAGGCCAAGCTGAAAACCTCTGCGAAAGCATAGCAGTCGCTGGGAAAAAAGAGTCGGTTCTCTGGGCTACTGTTTCTGCTTGCTTGAGCCTAGTATTGGCAGCACGGTGGCAGAATCCCGCATAGAGCGAAAGCCTCCTTGCCTGGGCATCCCCTCTAGGAAAGCACAGCATTCTTGGGGAAAACAGAGTCGGTTCTGTGCGATGCATATGTCGCTTGCCTGTACAGAGTCTCCGAAGCACGGTGAAAGAAACCCGCATGGAGCGAAATCCTCTTGGCCCGGGCATCCCCTCTACTTGAGAGAGAAGCGTGGTTGTGCCTGTGGAAACAGCCTTAACGAAAGGTCATGAAACAGGAGAGCATGCATTGCAACAATAGCGGACAGGTGGCAAGACAAGTGTCACCCTCTCCGTTTGCTTAGAAAGCAGAGTCGGTTCTGCGGGCTGCTGCTCCTGCTTGCCTAGGCCAAGTCTCAAGGTGGGAGAAACCACCATACAGCGAAAGCCTCTTTGCCCAGGCTCCTCCTCTGGGAAAGCACAGCATTCGTTGGGAAATCTGAGTCGTTTTGTGGGATGCTGTTGCTACTTGCCTGAGCTAGTCTGCGCAGCACGGTGGAAGAAACCCGCATGGAGCGAAATTCTCTGGGTCCTAGCATCCCCACTGCCTGCGAGAGAAGCGTGGATGCACATCTGGAAAGGGCCTTAAGGATAGGGACACGGCTGACACCGTGTTCACCGGGAGCAAGTCTGGGGAAGGAGCAGAACGCCTCCCCGGGAGAAGAGAAGGAGCCGTTGGCCTTGTTGTCGGGAAACAGTCGCAAAGCAGGAGAGATTGCCCTGGGAAGAACAGTGGGACGGTGGCAAGACAAGCGTCACCCGCTCCCTGTGCGTAGAGACGGAAGCCTGGCTTTAGGAAGACACGAGGGGATGGCTAGGGCAGACGCGCATACTCTGCTCTGAGGAAGGAGTCTGGGCAGAAGGAAGGCCTGTTCTGTGTGCCTTTTGTCCCAAGGGGACAGCATCTCCAAGGCCACCTGTCCCTAGGCAAGATGTGGGCATGCCACCAGGCGCCATAACCTGAACTCGCAGATACAGCTCCCTGGAAGAAAGGGGAGCCAGATGACATCTTCCTCCAAGAGGTGGCAGCTTTGGGGGAGGAAGGGGGTGTGTCGTGGAAGAAGAGGGGACAGTCCCCCACAGCTCCCCATCCCAGTGCACGGGCGCTGTGCAGGGTTCCTGTCGCTTCTCCTTTCCTATGTAGAAGGCGCTGGCCTAGTCCCCAAGTCCGCCTGAACTCGGGAGCAAAAAGCCAAGCCTTACTACGCCAGAAGAAGGCTGTTGGCAGGGATTGTCATCCTAGACCACGCACGCTGCTGCAGGGTGGTGGCTGTGTCTGCGAGGTTCAGCCTGGCACGGTGATCCCAGGGTGCGACCATGGAGCCCGGGATAGCAAAGCCCAAGTGGAACCAGCTCTCCCGCAGATCTCCTTCCCTGACGCGACAGAGCAAACGCCCAAAGCCTTGCTGAGGAAGCAGCAGCGAAGTGCGGTTCAGGCCAAGCTGAAAACCTCTGCCAAAGCATAGCAGTCGCTGGGAAAAAAGAGACGGTTCTCTGGGCTGCTGTTGCTGCTTGCTTGAGCCTAGTATTGGAAGCACGGTGGCAGAATCCCGCATAGAGCGAAAGCCTCTTTGCCTGGGCATCCCCTCTAGGAAAGCACAGCATTCTTGGGGAAAACAGAGTCGGTTCTGTGAGATGCAGATGCCGCTTGCCTGAACATGGTCTCCGAAGCACGCTGTAAGAAACCCGCATGGAGCGAAATCCTCTTGGCCCGGGCATACCCTGTACTTGAGAGCGAAGCGTGGTTGTGACTGTGGAAACAGTCTTAACGAAAGGTCATGAAACAGGGAGCATGCATTGCAACAATAGCGGGCAGGTGGCAAGACAAGTGTCACCCTCTCCGTTTGCTTAGAAATCAGAGTCGGTTCTGCGGGCTGCTGCTCCTGCTTGCCTAGGCCAAGTCTCAAGGTAGGAGAAACCACCATACAGCGAAAGCCTCTGTGCCCACGCTCCTCCTCTGGGAAAGCACAGCATTCGTTGGGAAATCTGAGTCGCTTTGTGGGATGCTGTTGCTACTTGCCTGAGCTAGTCTGTGCACCACGGTGGAAGAAACCCGCATGGAGGGAAATTCTCTGGGTCCTAGCATCGCCACTGCCTGCGAGAGAAGCGTGGATGCACATCTGGAAAGGGACTTAAGGATAGGGACACGGCTGTCACCGTGATCTCCGGGAGCAAGTCTGGGGAAGGAGCAGAACGCCTCCACGGGAGAAGAGAAGGAGCTGTTGGCCTTGTCTAGAAACAGTCGCAAAGCAGGAGAGCCTGCCCTGGGAAGAACAGCGGGACGGTGGCATGACAAGCGTCACCCGCTCCCAATGCGTATAGACGGAAGCCTGGCTTTAGGAAGACAGGAAGGGACGGCTAGGGCAGGGGTGCATACGCCACTCTGAGGAAGGAGTCTGGGCAGAAGGCAGGCCTGTTCTGTGTGCGTCCTGTCCCAAGGGGAGAGCATCTCCGAGGCCATCTGTCCCTAGGGCAGACGTGGGCTTGCCACCAGGCGCCATAACCTGAACTCACAGATACAGCTCCCTGGAAGAAAGGGCAGCCAGATACCATCTTCCTCCAAGAGGTGGCAGCGTTGGGGGTGGCAGCGGTGTGTCGGGGAAGAAGTCGGGACAGTCCCCCACTGCTCCCCATCCAAGTGCACGGGCGCTGTGGAGGGTTCCTGTCGCCTCTCCTTTCCTATTGCAAAAGCCCTGGCGTAGTCCCCGAGTCCGCCTGAACTCCAGAGCAAAAAACCAAGCCTTACTACGCCAGGAGATGGCAGTTGGCAGGGAGTGTCATCCTAGACCACGCAAGCTGCTGCAGGGTGGTGGCTGTTTCTGCAAGTTCAGACTGGCAGGGTGATCCCAGGGTGCGACCATGGAGCCCGGGATAGCAAAGCCCAAGAGGCACCAGCTCTCCCGCAGATCTCCTTCCCTGACGCGACAGAGCAAACGCCCAAAGCCTTGCTGAGGAAACAGCAGCGAAGTGCGGTTCAGGCCAAGCTGAAAACCTCTGCGAAAGCATAGCAGTCGCTGGGAAAAAAGAGTCGGTTCTCTTGGCTACTGTTGCTGCTTGCTTGAGCCTAGTATTGGCTGCACGGTGGCAGAATCCCGCATAGAGCGAAAGCCTCCTTGCCTGGGCATCCCCTGTAGGAAAGCACAGCATTCTTGGGGAAAACAGAGTCGGTTCTGTGCGATGCATATGTCGCTTGCCTGTACAGAGTCTCCGAAGCACGGTGAAAGAAACCCGCATGGAGCGAAATCCTCTTGGCCCGGGCATCCCTTCTACTTGAGAGAGAAGCGTCGTGGTGCCTGTGGAAACAGCCTTAACGAAAGGTCATGAAACAGGAGAGCATGCATTGCAACAATAGCGGACAGGTGGCAACACAAGTGTCACACTCTCCGTTTGCTTAGAAATTAGAGTCGGTTCTGCGGGCTGCTGTTCCTGCTTGCCTAGGCCTAGTCTCAAGGTGGGAGAAACCACCATACAGCGAAAGCCTCTTTGCCCAGGCTCCTCCTCTGGGAAAGCACAGCATTCGTTGGGAAATCTGAGTCGGTTTGTGGGATGCTGTTGCTACTTGCCTGAGCTAGTCTGCGCAGCACGGTGGAAGAAACCCGCATGGAGCGAAATTCTCTGGGTCCTAGCATCCCCACTGCCTGCGAGAGAAGCGTGGATGCACATCTGGAAAGGGCCTTAAGGATAGGGACACGGCTGACACCGTGTTCCCCGGGAGCAAGTCTGGGGAAGGAGCAGAACGCCTCCCCGGGAGAAGAGAAGGAGCCGTTGGCCTTGTTGTCGGGAAAGAGTCGCAAAGCAGGAGAGATTGCCCTGGGAAGAACAGTGGGACGGTGGCAAGACAAGCGTCACCCGCTCCCTGTGCGTAGAGACGGAAGCCTGGCTTTAGGAAGACACGAGGGGATGGCTAGGGCAGACGCGCATACTCTGCTCTGAGGAAGGAGTCTGGGCAGAAGGAAGGCCTGTTCTGTGTGCCTTTTGTCCCAAGGGGACAGCATCTCCAAGGCCACCTGTCCCTAGGCAAGATGTGGGCATGCCACCAGGCGCCATAACCTGAACTCGCAGATACAGCTCCCTGGAAGAAAGGGGAGCCAGATGACATCTTCCTCCAAGAGGTGGCAGCTTTGGGGGAGGAAGGGGGTGTGTCGTGGAAGAAGAGGGGACAGTCCCCCACAGCTCCCCATCCCAGTGCACGGGCGCTGTGCAGGGTTCCTGTCGCTTCTCCTTTCCTATGTGGAAGGTGCTGGCCTAGTCCCCAAGTCCGCCTGAACTCGGGAGCAAAAAGCCAAGCCTTACTACGCCAGAAGAAGGCAGTTGGCAGGGATTGTCATCCTAGACCACGCACGCTGCTGCAGGGTGGTGGCTGTGTCTGCGAGGTTCAGCCTGGCACGGTGATCCCAGGGTGCGACCATGGAGCCCGGGATAGCAAAGCCCAAGTGGAACCAGCTCTCCCGCAGATCTCCTTCCCTGACGCGACAGAGCAAACGCCCAAAGCCTTGCTGAGGAAGCAGCAGCGAAGTGCGGTTCAGGCCAAGCTGAAAACCTCTGCCAAAGCATAGCAGTCGCTGGGAAAAAAGAGTCGGTTCTCTGGGCTGCTGTTGCTGCTTGCTTGAGCCTAGTATTGGCAGCACGGTGGCAGAATCCCGCATAGAGCGAAAGACTCTTTGCCTGGGCATCCCCTCTAGGAAAGCACAGCATTCTTGGGGAAAACAGAGTCGGTTCTGTGCGATGCAGATGCCGCTTGCCTGAACATGGTCTCCGAAGCACGCTGTAAGAAACCCGCATGGAGCGAAATCCTCTTGGCCCGGGCATCCCCTGTACTTGAGAGCGAAGCGTGGTTGTGACTGTGGAAACAGTCTTAACGAAAGGTCATGAAACAGGAGAGCATGCATTGCAACAATAGCGGGCAGGTGGCAAGAGAAGTGTCACCCTCTCCGTTTGCTTAGAAATCAGAGTCTGTTCTGCGGGCTGCTGCTCCTGCTTGCCTAGGCCAAGTCTCAAGGTGGGAGATACCACCCTACAGGGAAAGCCTCTTTGCCCAGGCTCCTCCTCTGGGAAAGCACAGCATTCGTTGGGAAATCTGATTTGCTTTGTGGGATGCTGCTGCTGCTTGCCTGAGCTAGTCTGCGCAGCACGGTGGAAGAAACCCGCATGGAGCGAAATTCTCTTGGCCCTAGCATCGCCACTGCCTGCGAGAGAAGCGTGGATGCACATCTGGAAAGGGACTTAAGGATAGGGACACGGCTGTCACCGTGATCTCCGGGAGCAAGTCTGGGGAAGGAGCACAACGCCTCCCCGGGAGAAAGGAAGGAGCTGTTGGCCTTGTCCAGAAACAGTCGCAAAGCAGGAGAGCCTGCCCAGGGAAGAACAGCGGGACGGTGGCATGACAAGCGTCACCCGCTCCCAATGCGTATAGACGGAAGCCTGGCTTTAGGAAGACAGGAGGGGATGGCTAGGGCAGGCGCGCATACGCCACTCTGAGGAAGGAGTCTGGGCAGAAGGCAGGCCTGTTCTGTGTGCCTCCTGTCCCAAGGGGAGAGCATCTCCGAGGCCACCTGTCCCTAGGGCAGACGTGGGCTTGCCACCAGGCGCCATAACCTGAACTCGCAGATACAGCTCCCTGGAAGAAAGGGCAGCCAGATACCATCTTCCTCCAAGAGGTGGCAGCGTTGGGGGTGGCAGCGGTGTGTCGGGGAAGAAGAGGGGACAGTCCCCCACTGCTCCCCATCCAAGTGCACGGGCGCTGTGGAGGGTTCCTGTCGCCTCTCCTTTCCTATTGCAAAGGCACTGGCGTAGTCCCCGAGTCCGCCTGAACCTCAGAGCAAAAAGCCAAGCCTTACTACGCCAGGAGATGGCAGTTGGCAGGGAGTGTCATCCTAGACCACGCAAGCTGCTGCAGGGTGGTGGCTGTTTCTGCAAGTTCAGACTGGCAGGGTGATCCCAGGGTGCGACCATGGAGCCCGGGACAAAAAAGCCCAAGAGGCACCAGCTCTCCCGCAGATCTCCTTCCCTGACGCGATAGAGCGAACGCCCAAAGCCTTGCTGAGGAAGCAGCAGCGAAGTGCGGTTCAGGCCAAGCTGAAAACCTCTGCGAAAGCATAGCAGTCGCTGGGAAAAAAGAGTCGGTTCTCTGGGCTACTGTTTCTGCTTGCTTGAGCCTAGTATTGGCAGCACGGTGGCAGAATCCCGCATAGAGCGAAAGCCTCCTTGCCTGGGCATCCCCTCTAGGAAAGCACAGCATTCTTGGGGAAAACAGAGTCGGTTCTGTGCGATGCATATGTCGCTTGCCTGTACAGAGTCTCCGAAGCACGGTGAAAGAAACCCGCATGGAGCGAAATCCTCTTGGCCCGGGCATCCCCTCTACTTGAGAGAGAAGCGTGGTTGTGCCTGTGGAAACAGCCTTAACGAAAGGTCATGAAACAGGAGAGCATGCATTGCAACAATAGCGGACAGGTGGCAAGACAAGTGTCACCCTCTCCGTTTGCTTAGAAAGCAGAGTCGGTTCTGCGGGCTGCTGCTCCTGCTTGCCTAGGCCAAGTCTCAAGGTGGGAGAAACCACCATACAGCGAAAGCCTCTTTGCCCAGGCTCCTCCTCTGGGAAAGCACAGCATTCGTTGGGAAATCTGAGTCGTTTTGTGGGATGCTGTTGCTACTTGCCTGAGCTAGTCTGCGCAGCACGGTGGAAGAAACCCGCATGGAGCGAAATTCTCTGGGTCCTAGCATCCCCACTGCCTGCGAGAGAAGCGTGGATGCACATCTGGAAAGGGCCTTAAGGATAGGGACACGGCTGACACCGTGTTCACCGGGAGCAAGTCTGGGGAAGGAGCAGAACGCCTCCCCGGGAGAAGAGAAGGAGCCGTTGGCCTTGTTGTCGGGAAACAGTCGCAAAGCAGGAGAGATTGCCCTGGGAAGAACAGTGGGACGGTGGCAAGACAAGCGTCACCCGCTCCCTGTGCGTAGAGACGGAAGCCTGGCTTTAGGAAGACACGAGGGGATGGCTAGGGCAGACGCGCATACTCTGCTCTGAGGAAGGAGTCTGGGCAGAAGGAAGGCCTGTTCTGTGTGCCTTTTGTCCCAAGGGGACAGCATCTCCAAGGCCACCTGTCCCTAGGCAAGATGTGGGCATGCCACCAGGCGCCATAACCTGAACTCGCAGATACAGCTCCCTGGAAGAAAGGGGAGCCAGATGACATCTTCCTCCAAGAGGTGGCAGCTTTGGGGGAGGAAGGGGGTGTGTCGTGGAAGAAGAGGGGACAGTCCCCCACAGCTCCCCATCCCAGTGCACGGGCGCTGTGCAGGGTTCCTGTCGCTTCTCCTTTCCTATGTAGAAGGCGCTGGCCTAGTCCCCAAGTCCGCCTGAACTCGGGAGCAAAAAGCCAAGCCTTACTACGCCAGAAGAAGGCTGTTGGCAGGGATTGTCATCCTAGACCACGCACGCTGCTGCAGGGTGGTGGCTGTGTCTGCGAGGTTCAGCCTGGCACGGTGATCCCAGGGTGCGACCATGGAGCCCGGGATAGCAAAGCCCAAGTGGAACCAGCTCTCCCGCAGATCTCCTTCCCTGACGCGACAGAGCAAACGCCCAAAGCCTTGCTGAGGAAGCAGCAGCGAAGTGCGGTTCAGGCCAAGCTGAAAACCTCTGCCAAAGCATAGCAGTCGCTGGGAAAAAAGAGACGGTTCTCTGGGCTGCTGTTGCTGCTTGCTTGAGCCTAGTATTGGAAGCACGGTGGCAGAATCCCGCATAGAGCGAAAGCCTCTTTGCCTGGGCATCCCCTCTAGGAAAGCACAGCATTCTTGGGGAAAACAGAGTCGGTTCTGTGAGATGCAGATGCCGCTTGCCTGAACATGGTCTCCGAAGCACGCTGTAAGAAACCCGCATGGAGCGAAATCCTCTTGGCCCGGGCATACCCTGTACTTGAGAGCGAAGCGTGGTTGTGACTGTGGAAACAGTCTTAACGAAAGGTCATGAAACAGGGAGCATGCATTGCAACAATAGCGGGCAGGTGGCAAGACAAGTGTCACCCTCTCCGTTTGCTTAGAAATCAGAGTCGGTTCTGCGGGCTGCTGCTCCTGCTTGCCTAGGCCAAGTCTCAAGGTAGGAGAAACCACCATACAGCGAAAGCCTCTGTGCCCACGCTCCTCCTCTGGGAAAGCACAGCATTCGTTGGGAAATCTGAGTCGCTTTGTGGGATGCTGTTGCTACTTGCCTGAGCTAGTCTGTGCACCACGGTGGAAGAAACCCGCATGGAGGGAAATTCTCTGGGTCCTAGCATCCCCACTGCCTGCGAGAGAAGCGTGGATGCACATCTGGAAAGGGCCTTAAGGATAGGGACACGGCTGACACTGTGTTCCCCGGGAGCAAGTCTGGGGAAGGAGCAGAACGCCACCCCGGGAGAAGAGAAGGAGCCGTTGGCCTTGTTGTCGGGAAACAGTCGCAAAGCAGGAGAGATTGCCCTGGGAAGAACAGTGGGACGGTGGCAAGACAAGCGTCACCCGCTCCCTGTGCGTAGAGACGGAAGCCTGGCTTTAGGAAAACACGAGGGGATGGCTAGGGCAGACGCGCATACTCTGCTCTGAGGAAGGAGTCTGGGCAGAAGGAAGGCCTGTTCTGTGTGCCTTTTGTCCCAAGGGGACAGCATCTCCAAGGCCACCTGTCCCTAGGCAAGATGTGGGCATGCCACCAGGCGCCATAACCTGAACTCGCAGATACAGCTCCCTGGAAGAAAGGGGAGCCAGATGACATCTTCCTCCAAGAGGTGGCAGCTTTGGGGGAGGAAGGGGGTGTGTCGTGGAAGAAGAGGGGACAGTCCCCCACAGCTCCCCATCCCAGTGCACGGGCGCTGTGCAGGGTTCCTGTCGCTTCTCCTTTCCTATGTGGAAGGCGCTGGCCTAGTCCCCAAGTGCGCCTAACTCGAGAGCAAAAAGCCAAGCCTTACTACGCCAGAAGAAGGCAGTTGGCAGGGATTGTCATCCTAGACCACGCACGCTGCTGCAGGGTGGTGGCTGTGTCTGCGAGGTTCAGCCTGGCACGGTGATCCCAGGGTGCGACCATGGAGCCCGGGATAGCAAAGCCCAAGTGGAACCAGCTCTCCCGCAGATCTCCTTCCCTGACGCGACAGAGCAAATGCCCAAAGCCTTGCTGAGGAAGCAGCAGCGAAGTGGGGTTCAGGCCAAGCTGAAAACCTCTGCCAAAGCATAGCAGTCGCTGGGAAAAAAGAGTCGGTTCTCTGGGCTGCTGTTGCTGCTTGCTTGAGCCTAGTATTGGCAGCACGGTGGCAGAATCCCGCATAGAGCGAAAGCCTCTTTGCCTGGGCATCCCCTCTAGGAAAGCACAGCATTCTTGGGGAAAACAGAGTCGGTTCTGTGCGATGCAGATGCCGCTTGCCTGAATATGGTCTCCGAAGCACGCTGTAAGAAACCCGCATGGAGCGAAATCCTCTTGTCCCGGGCATCCCCTGTACTTGAGAGCGAAGCGTGGTTGTGACTGTGGAAACAGTCTTAACGAAAGGTCATGAAACAGGAGAGCATGCATTGCAACAATAGCGGGCAGGTGGCAAGACAAGTGTCACCCTCTCTGTTTGCTTAGAAATCAGAGTCTGTTCTGCGGGCTGCTCCTCCTGCTTGCCTAGGCCAAGTCTCAAGGTGGGAGATACCACCCTACAGGGAAAGCCTCTTTGCCCAGGCTCCTCCTCTGGGAAAGCACAGCATTCGTTGGGAAATCTGAGTCGCTTTGTGGGATGCTGCTGCTGCTTGCCTGAGCTAGTCTGCGCAGCACGGTGGAAGAAACCCGCATGGAGCGAAATTCTCTTGGCCCTAGCATCGCCCCTGCCTGCGAGAGAAGCGTGGATGCACATCTGGAAAGGGACTTAAGGATAGGGACACGGCTGTCACCGTGATCTCCGGGAGCAAGTCTGGGGAAGGAGCAGAACGCCTCCCCGGGAGAAGAGAAGGAGCTGTTGGCCTTGTCTAGAAACAGTCGCAAAGCAGGAGAGCCTGCCCTGGGAAGAACAGCGGGACGGTGGCATGACAAGCGTCACCCGCTCCCAATGCGTATAGACGGAAGCCTGGCTTTAGGAAGACAGGAAGGGACGGCTAGGGCAGGGGTGCATACGCCACTCTGAGGAAGGAGTCTGGGCAGAAGGCAGGCCTGTTCTGTGTGCGTCCTGTCCCAAGGGGAGAGCATCTCAGAGGCCATCTGTCCCTAGGGCAGACGTGGGCTTGCCACCAGGCGCCATAACCTGAACTCGCAGATACAGCTCCCTGGAAGAAAGGGCAGCCAGATACCATCTTCCTCCAAGAGGTGGCAGCGTTGGGGGTGGCAGCGGTGTGTCGGGGAAGAAGTCGGGACAGTCCCACACTGCTCCCCATCCAAGTGCACGGGCGCTGTGGAGGGTTCCTGTCGCCTCTCCTTTCCTATTGCAAAGGCCCTGGCGTAGTCCCCGAGTCCGCCTGAACTCCAGAGCAAAAAACCAAGCCTTACTACGCCAGGAGATGGCAGTTGGCAGGGAGTGTCATCCTAGACCACGCAAGCTGCTGCAGGGTGGTGGCTGTTTCTGCAAGTTCAGACTGGCAGGGTGATCCCAGGGTGCGACCATGGAGCCCGGGATAGCAAAGCCCAAGAGGCACCAGCTCTCCCGCAGATCTCCTTCCCTGACGCGACAGAGCAAACGCCCAAAGCCTTGCTGAGGAAACAGCAGCGAAGTGCGGTTCAGGCCAAGCTGAAAACCTCTGCGAAAGCATAGCAGTCGCTGGGAAAAAAGAGTCGGTTCTCTGGGCTACTGTTGCTGCTTGCTTGAGCCTAGTATTGGCTGCACGGTGGCAGAATCCCGCATAGAGCGAAAGCCTCCTTGCCTGGGCATCCCCTGTAGGAAAGCACAGCATTCTTGGGGAAAACAGAGTCGGTTCTGTGCGATGCATATGTCGCTTGCCTGTACAGAGTCTCCGAAGCACGGTGAAAGAAACCCGCATGGAGCGAAATCCTCTTGGCCCGGGCATCCCCTCTACTTGAGAGAGAAGCGTGGTTGTGCCTGTGGAAACAGCCTTAACGAAAGGTCATGAAACAGGAGAGCATGCATTGCAACAATAGCGGACAGGTGGCAACACAAGTGTCACACTCTCCGTTTGCTTAGAAATTAGAGTCGGTTCTGCGGGCTGCTGTTCCTGCTTGCCTAGGCCTAGTCTCAAGGTGGGAGAAACCACCATACAGCGAAAGCCTCTTTGCCCAGGCTCCTCCTCTGGGAAAGCACAGCATTCGTTGGGAAATCTGAGTCGGTTTGTGGGATGCTGTTGCTACTTGCCTGAGCTAGTCTGCGCAGCACGGTGGAAGAAACCCGCATGGAGCGAAATTCTCTGGGTCCTAGCATCCCCACTGCCTGCGAGAGAAGCGTGGATGCACATCTGGAAAGGGCCTTAAGGATAGGGACACGGCTGACACCGTGTTCCCCGGGAGCAAGTCTGGGGAAGGAGCAGAACGCCTCCCCGGGAGAAGAGAAGGAGCCGTTGGCCTTGTTGTCGGGAAAGAGTCGCAAAGCAGGAGAGATTGCCCTGGGAAGAACAGTGGGACGGTGGCAAGACAAGCGTCACCCGCTCCCTGTGCGTAGAGACGGAAGCCTGGCTTTAGGAAGACACGAGGGGATGGCTAGGGCAGACGCGCATACTCTGCTCTGAGGAAGGAGTCTGGGCAGAAGGAAGGCCTGTTCTGTGTGCCTTTTGTCCCAAGGGGACAGCATCTCCAAGGCCACCTGTCCCTAGGCAAGATGTGGGCATGCCACCAGGCGCCATAACCTGAACTCGCAGATACAGCTCCCTGGAAGAAAGGGGAGCCAGATGACATCTTCCTCCAAGAGGTGGCAGCTTTGGGGGAGGAAGGGGGTGTGTCGTGGAAGAAGAGGGGACAGTCCCCCACAGCTCCCCATCCCAGTGCACGGGCGCTGTGCAGGGTTCCTGTCGCTTCTCCTTTCCTATGTGGAAGGCGCTGGCCTAGTCCCCAAGTGCGCCTGAACTCGACAGCAAAAAGCCAAGCCTTACTACGCCAGAAGAAGGCAGTTGGCAGGGAGTGTCATCCTAGACTACGCACGCTGCTGCAGGGTGGTTGCTGTGTCTGCGAGGTTCAGCCTGGCACGGTGATCCCAGGGTGCGATCATGGAGCCAGGGATAGCAAAGCCCAAGTGGAACCAGCTCTCCCGCAGATCTCCTTCCCTGACGCGACAGAGCAAACGCCCAAAGCCTTGCTGAGGAAGCAGCAGCGAAGTGCGGTTCAGGCCAAGCTGAAAACCTCTGCCAAAGCATAGCAGTCGCTGGGAAAAAAGAGTCGGTTCTCTGGGCTTCTGTTGCTGCTTGCTTGAGCCTAGTATTGGCAGCACGGTGGCAGAATCCCGCATAGAGCGAAAGCCTCTTTGCCTGGGCATCCCCTCTAGGAAAGCACAGCATTCTTGGGGAAAACAGAGTCGGTTCTGTGCGATGCAGATGCCGCTTGCCTGAACATGGTCTCCGAAGCACGCTGTAAGAAACCCGCATGGAGCGAAATCCTCTTGGCCCGGGCATCCCCTGTACTTGAGAGCGAAGCGTGGTTGTGACTGTGGAAACAGTCTTAACGAAAGGTCATGAAACAGGAGAGCATGCATTGCAACAATAGCGGGCAGGTGGCAAGACAAGTGTCACCCTCTCCGTTTGCTTAGAAATCAGAGTCTGTTCTGCGGGCTGCTGCTCCTGCTTGCCTAGGCCAAGTCTCAAGGTGGGAGATACCACCCTACAGGGAAAGCCTCTTTGCCCAGGCTCCTCCTCTGGGAAAGCACAGCATTCGTTGGGAAATCTGAGTCGCTTTGTGGGATGCTGCTGCTGCTTGCCTGAGCTAGTCTGCGCAGCACGGTGGAAGAAACCCGCATGGAGCGAAATTCTCTTGGCCCTAGCATCGCCACTGCCTGCGTGAGAAGCGTGGATGCACATCTGGAAAGGGACTTAAGGATAGGGACAGGGCTGTCACCGTGATCTCCGGGAGCAAGTCTGGGGAAGGAGCAGAACGCCTCCCCGGGAGAAAGGAAGGAGCTGTTGGCCTTGTCCAGAAACAGTCGCAAAGCAGGAGAGCCTGCCCAGGGAAGAACAGCGGGACGGTGGCATGACAAGCGTCACCCGCTCCCAATGCGTATAGACGGAAGCCTGGCTTTAGGAAGACAGGAGGGGACGGCTAGGGCAGGCGCGCATACGCCACACTGAGGAAGGAGTCTGGGCAGAAGGCAGGCCTGTTCTGTGTGCCTCCTGTCCCAAGGGGAGAGCATCTACGAGGCCACCTGTCCCTAGGGCAGACGTGGGCTTGCCACCAGGCGCCATAACCTGAACTCGCAGATACAGCTCCCTGGAAGAAAGGGCAGCCAGATACCCTCTTCCTCCAAGAGGTGGCAGCGTTGGGGGTGGCAGCGGTGTGTCGGGGAAGAAGAGGGGACAGTCCCCCACTGCTCCCCATCCAACTGCACGGGCGCTGTGGAGGGTTCCTGTCGCCTCTCCTTTCCTATTGCAAAGGCACTGGCGTAGTGCCCGAGTCCGCCTGAACTCCAGAGCAAAAAGCCAAGCCTTACTACGCCAGGAGATGGCAGTTGGCAGGGAGTGTCATCCTAGACCACGCAAGCTGCTGCAGGGTGGTGGCTGTTTCTGCAAGTTCAGACTGGCAGGGTGATCCCAGGGTGCGACCATGGAGCCCGGGACAAAAAAGCCCAAGAGGCACCAGCTCTCCCGCAGATCTCCTTCCCTGACGCGACAGAGCGAACGCCCAAAGCCTTGCTGAGGAAGCAGCAGCGAAGTGCGGTTCAGGCCAAGCTGAAAACCTCTGCGAAAGCATAGCAGTCGCTGGGAAATAAGAGTCGGTTCTCTGGGCTACTGTTGCTGCTTGCTTGAGCCTAGTATTGGCAGCACGGTGGCAGAATCCCGCATAGAGCGAAAGCCTCCTTGCCTGGGCATCCCCTCTAGGAAAGCACAGCATTCTTGGGGAAAACAGAGTCGGTTCTGTGAGATGCATATGTCGCTTGCCTGTACAGAGTCTCCGAAGCACGGTGAAAGAAACCCGCATGGAGCGAAATCCTCTTGGCCCGGGCATCCCCTCTACTTGAGAGAGAAGCGTGGTTGTGCCTGTGGAAACAGCCTTAACGAAAGGTCATGAAACAGGAGAGCATGCATTGCAACAATAGCGGACAGGTGGCAAGACAAGTGTCACCCTCTCCGTTTGCTTAGAAATCAGAGTCGGTTCTGCGGGCTGCTGCTCCTGCTTGCCTAGGCCAAGTCTCAAGGTGGGAGAAACCACCATACAGCGAAAGCCTCTTTGCCCAGGATCCTCCTCTGGGAAAGCACAGCATTCGTTGGGAAATCTGAGTCGTTTTGTGGGATGCTGTTGCTACTTGCCTGAGCTAGTCTGCGCAGCACGGTGGAAGAAACCCGCATGGAGCGAAATTCTCTGGGTCCTAGCATCCCCACTGCCTGCGAGAGAAGCGTGGATGCACATCTGGAAAGGGCCTTAAGGATAGGGACACGGCTGACACCGTGTTCCCCGGGAGCAAGTCTGGGGAAGGAGCAGAATACCACCCCGGGAGAAGAGAAGGAGCTGTTGGCCTTGTTGTCGGGATACAGTCGCAAAGCAGGAGAGATTGCCCTGGGAAGAACAGTGGGACGGTGGCAAGACAAGCGTCACCCGCTCCCTGTGCGTAGAGACGGAAGCCTGGCTTTAGGAAGACACGACGGGATGGCTAGGGCAGACGCGCATACTCTGCTCTGAGGAAGGAGTCTGGGCCGAAGGAAGGCCTGTTCTGTGTGCCTTTTGTCCCAAGGGGACAGCATCTCCAAGGCCACCTGTCCCTAGGCAAGATGTGGGCATGCCACCAGGCGCCATAACCTGAACTCGCAGATACAGCTCCCTGGAAGAAAGGGGAGCCAGATGACATCTTCCTCCAAGAGGTGGCAGCTTTGGGGGAGGAAGGGGGTGTGTCGTGGAAGAAGAGGGGACAGTCCCCCACAGCTCCCCATCCCAGTGCACGGGCGCTGTGCAGGGTTCCTGTCGCTTCTCCTTTCCTATGTGGAAGGCGCTGGCCTAGTCCCCAAGTCCGCCTGAACTCGAGAGCAAAAAGCCAAGCCTTACTACGCCAGAAGAAGGCAGTTGGCAGGGATTGTCATCCTAGACCACGCACGCTGCTGCAGTGTGGTGGCTGTGTCTGCGAGGTTCAGCCTGGCACGGTGATCCCAGGGTGCGACCATGGAGCCCGGGATAGCAAAGCCCAAGTGGAACCAGCTCTCCCGCAGATCTCCTTCCCTGACGCGACAGAGCAAACGCCCAAAGCCTTGCTGAGGAAGCAGCAGCGAAGTGCGGTTCAGGCCAAGCTGAAAACCTCTGCGAAAGCATAGCAGTCGCTGGGAAAAAAGAGTCGGTTCTCTGGGCTGCGGTTGCTGCTTGCTTGAGCCTAATATTGGCAGCACGGTGGCAGAATCCCGCATAGAGCGAAAGCCTCTTTGCCTGGGCATCCCCTCTAGGAAAGCACAGCATTCTTGGGGAAAACAGAGTCGGTTCTGTGAGATGCAGATGCCGCTTGCCTGAACATGGTCTCCGAAGCACGCTGTAAGAAACACGCATGGAGCGAAATCCTCTTGGCCCGGGCATCCCCTGTACTTGAGAGCGAAGCGTGGTTGTGACTGTGGAAACAGTCTTAACGAAAGGTCATGAAACAGGAGAGCATGCATTGCAACAATAGCGGGCAGGTGGCAAGACAAGTGTCACCCTCTCCGTTTCATTAGAAATCAGAGTCTGTTCTGCGGGCTGCTGCTCCTGCTTGCCTAGGCCAAGTCTCAAGGTGGGAGATACCACCCTACAGGGAAAGCCTCTTTGCCCATGCTCCTCCTCTGGGAAAGCACAGCATTCGTTGGGAAATCTGAGTCGCTTTGTGGGATGCTGCTGCTGCTTGCCTGAGCTAGTCTGCGCAGCACGGTGGAAGAAACCCGCATGGAGCGAAATTCTCTTGGCCCTAGCATTGCCACTGCCTGCGAGAGAAGCGTGGATGCACCTCTGGAAAGGGACTTAAGGATAGGGACACGGCTGTCACCGTGATCTCCGGGAGCAAGTCTGGGGAAGGAGCAGAACGCCTCCCCGGGAGAAGAGAAGGAGCTGTTGGCCTTGTCCAGAAACAGTCGCAAAGCAGGAGAGCCGGCCCTGGGAAGAACAGCGGGACGGTGGCATGACAAGCGTCACCCGCTCCCAATGCGTATAGACGGAAGCCTGGCTTTAGGAAGACAGGAGGGGACGGCTAGGGCAGGCGCGCATACGTCACTCTGAGGAAGGAGTCTGGGCAGAAGGCAGGCCTGTTCTGTGTGCCTCCTGTCCCAAGGGGAGAGCATCTCCGAGGCCACCTGTCCCTAGGGCAGACGTGGGCTTGCCACCAGGCGCCATAACCTGAACTCGCAGATACAGCTCCCTGGAAGAAAGGGCAGCCAGATACCATCTTCCTCCAAGAGGTGGCAGCGTTGGGGGTGGCAGCGGTGTGTCGGGGAAGAAGAGGGACAGTCCCCCACTGCTCCCCATCCAAGTGCACGGGCGCTGTGGAGGGTTCCTGTCGCCTCTCCTTTCCTATTGCAAAGGCACTGGCGTAGTCCCCGAGTCCGCCTGAACTCCAGAGCAAAAAGCCAAGCCTTACTACGCCAGGAGATGGCAGTTGGCAGGGAGTGTCATCCTAGACCACGCAAGCTGCTGCAGGGTGGTGGCTGTTTCTGCAAGTTCAGACTGGCAGGGTGATCCCAGGGTGCGACCATGGAGCCCGGGACAAAAAAGCCCAAGAGGCACCAGCTCTCCCGCAGATCTCCTTCCCTGACGCGACAGAGCAAACGCCCAAAGCCTTGCTGAGGAAGCAGCAGCGAAGTGCGGTTCAGGCCAAGCTGAGAACCTCTGCGAAAGCATAGCAGTCGCTGGGAAAAAAAGGTCGGTTCTCTGGGCTACTGTTGCTGCTTGCTTGAGCCTAGTATTGGCAGCACGGTGGCAGAATCCCGCATAGAGCGAAAGCCTCTTTGCCTGTGCATACCCTCTAGGAAAGCACAGCATTCTTGGGGAAAACAGAGTCGGTTCTGTGCGATGCATATGTCGCTTGCCTGTACAGAGTCTCCGAAGCACGGTGAAAGAAACCCGCATGGAGCGAAATCCTCTTGGCCCGGGCATCCCCTCTACTTAAGAGAGAAGCGTGGTGGTGCCTGTGGAAACAGCCTTAACGAAAGGTCATGAAACAGGAGAGCATGCATTGGCAAGAAGAGCAGGCAGGTGGCAAGACAAGTGTCACCCTCTCCGTTTGCTTAGAAATCAGAGTCGGTTCTGCGGGCTGCTGCTCCTGCTTGCCTAGGCCAAGTCTCAAGGTGGGAGAAACCACCATACAGCGAAAGCCTCTTTGCCCAGGCTCCTCCTCTGGGAAAGCACAGCATTCGTTGGGAAATCTGAGTCGCTTTGTGGGATGCTGTTGCTACTTGCCTGAGCTAGTCTGCGCAGCACGGTGGAAGAAACCCGCATGGAGCGAAATTCTCTGGGTCCTAGCATCCCCACTGCCTGCGAGAGAAGCGTGGATGCACATCTGGAAAGGGCCTTAAGGATAGGGACACGGCTGACACCGTGTTCCCCGGGAGCAAGTCTGGGGAAGGAGCAGAACGCCTCCCCGGGAGAAGAGAATGAGCCGTTGGCCTTGTTGTCGGGAAAGAGTCGCAAAGCAGGAGAGATTGCCCTGGGAAGAACAGTGGGACGGTGGCAAGACAAGCGTCACCCGCTCCCTGTGCGTAGAGACGGAAGCCTGGCTTTAGGAAGACACGAGGGGATGGCTAGGGCAGACACGCATACTCTGCTCTGAGGAAGGAGTCTGGGCAGAAGGAAGGCCTGTTCTGTGTGCCTTTTGTCCCAAGGGGACAGCATCTCCAAGGCCACCTGTCCCTAGGCAAGATGTGGGCATGCCACCAGGCGCCATAACCTGAACTCGCAGATACAGCTCCCTGGAAGAAAGGGGAGCCAGATGACATCTTCCTCCAAGAGGTGGCAGCTTTGGGGGAGGAAGGGGGTGTGTCGTGGAAGAAGAGGGGACAGTCCCCCACAGCTCCCCATCCCAGTGCATGGGCGCTGTGCAGGGTTCCTGTCGCTTCTCCTTTCCTATGTGGAAGGCGCTGGCCTAGTCCCCAAGTCCGCCTGAACTCGAGAGCAAAAAGCCAAGCCTTACTACGCCAGAAGAAGGCAGTTGGCAGGGATTGTCATCCTAGACCACGCACGCTGCTGCAGGGTGGTGGCTGTGTCTGCGAGGTTCAGCCTGGCACGGTGATCCCAGGGTGCGACCATGGAGCCCGGGATAGAAAAGCCCAAGTGGAACCAGCTCTCCCGCAGATCTCCTTCCCTGACGCGACAGAGCAAACGCCCAAAGCCTTGCTGAGGAAGCAGCAGCGAAGTGCGGTTCAGGCCAAGCTGAAAACCTCTGCCAAAGCATAGCAGTCGCTGGGAAAAAAGAGTCGGTTCTCTGGGCTGCTGTTGCTGCTTGCTTGAGCCTAGTATTGGCAGCACGGTGGCCGAATCCCGCATAGAGCGAAAGCCTCTTTGCCTGGGCATCCCCTCTAGGAAAGCACAGCATTCTTGGGGAAAACAGAGTCGGTTCTGTGCGATGCAGATGCCGCTTGCCTGAACATGGTCTCCGAAGCACGCTGTAAGAAACCCGCATGGAGCGAAATCCTCTTGGCCCGGGCATCCCCTGTACTTGAGAGCGAAGCGTGGTTGTGACTGTGGAAACAGTCTTAACGAAAGGTCATGAAACAGGAGAGCATGCATTGCAACAATAGCGGGCAGGTGGCAAGACAAGTGTCACCCTCTCCGTTTGCTTAGAAATCAGAGTCTGTTCTGCGGGCTGCTGCTCCTGTTTGCCTAGGCCAAGTCTCAAGGTGGGAGATACCACCCTACAGGGAAAGCCTCTTTGCCCATGCTCCTCCTCTGGGAAAGCACAGCATTCGTTGGGAAATCTGAGTCGCTTTGTGGGATGCTGCTGCTGCTTGCCTGAGCTAGTCTGCGCAGCACGGTGGAAGAAACCCGCATGGAGCGAAATTCTCTTGGCCCTAGCATCGCCACTGCCTGCGAGAGAAGCGTGGATGCACCTCTGGAAAGGGACTTAAGGATAGGGACACGGCTGTCACCGTGATCTCCGGGAGCAAGTCTGGGGAAGGAGCAGAACGCCTCCCCGGGAGAAAGGAAGGAGCTGTTGGCATTGTCCATAAACATTCGCAAAGCAGGAGAGCCTGCCCAGGGAAGAACAGCGGAACGGTGGCATGACAAGCGTCACCCGCTCCCAATGCGTATAGACGGAAGCCTGGCTTTAGGAAGACAGGAGGGGACGGCTAGGGCAGGCGCGCATACGCCACTCTGAGGAAGGAGTCTGGGCAGAAGGCAGGCCTGTTCTGTATGCCTCCTGTCCCAAGGGGAGAGCATCTCCGAGGCCACCTGTCCCTAGGGCAGACGTGGGCTTGCCACCAGGCGCCATAACCTGAACTCGCAGATACAGCTCCCTGGAAGAAAGGGCAGCCAGATACCATCTTCCTCCAAGAGGTGGCAGCATTGGGGCTGGCAGCGGTGTGTCGGGGAAGAAGAGGGGACAGTCCCCCACTGCTCCCCATCCAAGTGCACGGGCGCTGTGGAGGGTTCCTGTCGCCTCTCCTTTCCTATTGCAAAGGCACTGGCGTAGTCCCCGAGTCCGCCTGAACTCCAGAGCAAAAAGCCAAGCCTTACTACGCCAGGAGATGGCTGTTGGCAGGGAGTGTCATCCTAGACCACGCAAGCTGCTGCAGGGTGGTGGCTGTTTCTGCAAGTTCAGACTGGCAGGGTGATCCCAGGGTGCGACCATGGAGCCCGGGACAAAAAAGCCCAAGAGGCACCAGCTCTCCCGCAGATCTCCTTCCCTGACGCGACAGAGCAAACGCCCAAAGCCTTGCTGAGGAAGCAGCAGCGAAGTGCAGTTCAGGCCAAGCTGAAAACCTCTGCGAAAGCATAGCAGTCGCTGGGAAAAAAAGGTCGGTTCTCTGGGCTACTGTTGCTGCTTGCTTGAGCCTAGTATTGGCAGCACGGTGGCAGAATCCCGCATAGAGCGAAAGCCTCCTTGCCTGGGCATACCCTCTAGGAAAGCACAGCATTCTTGGGGAAAACAGAGTCGGTTCTGTGCGATGCATATGTCGCTTGCCTGTACAGAGTCTCCGAAGCACGGTGAAAGAAACCCGCATGGAGCGAAATCCTCTTGGCCCGGGCATCCCCTCTACTTGAGAGAGAAGCGTGGTTGTGCCTGTGGAAACAGCCTTAACGAAAGGTCATGAAACAGGAGAGCATGCATTGCAACAATAGCGGACAGGTGGCAAGACAAGTGTCACCCTCTCCGTTTGCTTAGAAAGCAGAGTCGGTTCTGCGGGCTGCTGCTCCTGCTTGCCTAGGCCAAGTCTCAAGGTAGGAGAAACCACCATACAGCGAAAGCCTCTGTGCCCACGCTCCTCCTCTGGGAAAGCACAGCATTCGTTGGGAAATCTGAGTCGTTTTGTGGAATGCTGTTGCTACTTGACTGAGCTAGTCTGCGCAGCACGGTGGAAGAAACCCGCATGGAGCGAAATTCTCTGGGTCCTAGCATCCCCACTGCCTGCGAGAGAAGCGTGGATGCACATCTGGAAAGGGCCTTAAGGATAGGGACACGGCTGACACCGTGTTCCCCGGGAGAAAGTCTGGGGAAGGAGCAGAACGCCTCCCCGGGAGAAGAGAAGGAGCCGTTGGCCTTGTTGTCGGGAAACAGTCGCAAAGCAGGAGAGATTGCCCTGGGAAGAACAGTGGGACGGTGGCAAGACAAGCGTCACCCGCTCCCTGTGCGTAGAGACGGAAGCCTGGCTTTAGGAAGACACGAGGGGATGGCTAGGGCAGACGCGCATACTCTGCTCTGAGGAAGGAGTCTGGGCAGAAGGAAGGCCTGTTCTGTGTGCCTTTTGTCCCAAGGGGACAGCATCTCCAAGGCCACCTGTCCCTAGGCAAGATGTGGGCATGCCACCAGGCGCCATAACCTGAACTCGCAGATACAGCTCCCTGGAAGAAAGGGGAGCCAGATGACATCTTCCTCCAAGAGGTGGCAGCTTTGGGGGAGGAAGGGGGTGTGTCGTGGAAGAAGAGGGGACAGTCCCCCACAGCTCCCCATCCCAGTGCACGGGCGCTGTGCAGGGTTCCTGTCGCTTCTCCTTTCCTATGTGGAAGGCGCTGGCCTAGTCCCCAAGTCCGCCTGAACTCGACAGCAAAAAGCCAAACCTTACTACGCCAGAAGAAGGCAGTTGGCAGGGATTGTCATCCTAGACCACGCACGCAGCTGCAGGGTGGTGGCTGTGTCTGCGAGGTTCAGCCTGGCACGGTGATCCCAGGGTGCGACCATGGAGCCCGGGATAGCAAAGCCCAAGTGGAACCAGCTCTCCCGCAGATCTCCTTCCCTGACGCGACAGAGCGAACGCCCAAAGCCTTGCTGAGGAAGCAGCAGCGAAGTGCGGTTCAGGCCAAGCTGAAAACCTCTGCCAAAGCATAGCAGTCGCTGGGAAAAAAGAGTCGGTTCTCTGGGCTGCTGTTGCTGCTTGCTTGAGCCTAGTATTGGCAGCACGGTGGCAGAATCCCGCATAGAGCGAAAGCCTCTTTGCCTGGGCATCCCCTCTAAGAAAGCACAGCATTCTTGGGGAAAACAGAGTCGGTTCTGTGCGATGCAGATGCCGCTTGCCTGAACATGGTCTCCGAAGCACGCTGTAAGAAACCCGCATGGAGCGAAATCCTCTTGGCCCGGGCATCCCCTGTACTTGAGAGCGAAGCGTGGTTGTGACTGTGGAAACAGTCTTAACGAAAGGTCATGAAACAGGAGAGCATGCATTGCAACAATAGCGGGCAGGTGGCAAGACAAGTGTCACCCTCTCTGTTTGCTTAGAAATCAGAGTCTGTTCTGCGGGCTGCTCCTCCTGCTTGCCTAGGCCAAGTCTCAAGGTGGGAGATACCACCCTACAGGGAAAGCCTCTTTGCCTAGGCTCCTCCTCTGGGAAAGCACAGCATTCGTTGGGAAATCTGAGTCGCTTTGTGGGATGCTGCTGCTGCTTGCCTGAGCTAGTCTGCGCAGCACGGTGGAAGAAACCCGCATGGAGCGAAATTCTCTTGGCCCTAGCATCGCCCCTGCCTGCGAGAGAAGCGTGGATGCACATCTGGAAAGGGACTTAAGGATAGGGACACGGCTGTCACCGTGATCTTCGGGAGCAAGTCTGGGGAAGGAGCAGAACGCCTCCCCGGGAGAAGAGAAGGAGCTGTTGGCCTTGTCCAGAAACAGTCGCAAAGCAGGAGAGCCTGCCCTGGGAAGAACAGCGGGACGGTGGCATGACAAGCGTCACCCGCTCCCAATGCGTATAGACGGAAGCCTGGCTTTAGGAAGACAGGAGGGGACGGCTAGGGCAGGGGTGCATACGCCACTCTGAGGAAGGAGTCTGGGCAGAAGGCAGGCCTGTTCTGTGTGCGTCCTGTCCCAAGGGGAGAGCATCTCCGAGGCCATCTGTCCCTAGGGCAGACGTGGGCTTGCCACCAGGCGCCATAACCTGAACTCGCAGATACAGCTCCCTGGAAGAAAGGGCAGCCAGATACCATCTTCCTCCAAGAGGTGGCAGCGTTGGGGGTGGCAGCGGTGTGTCGGGGAAGAAGACGGGACAGTCCCCCACTGCTCCCCATCCAAGTGCACGGGCGCTGTGGAGGGTTCCTGTCGCCTCTCCTTTCCTATTGCAAAGGCCCTGGCGTAGTCCCCGAGTCCGCCTGAACTCCAGAGCAAAAAGCCAAGCCTTACTACGCCAGGAGATGGCAGTTGGCAGGGAGTGTCATCCTAGACCACGCAAGCTGCTGCAGGGTGGTGGCTGTTTCTGCAAGTTCAGACTGGCAGGGTGATCCCAGGGTGCGACCATGGAGCCCGGGATAGCAAAGCCCAAGAGGCACCAGCTCTCCCGCAGATCTCCTTCCCTGACGCGACAGAGCAAACGCCCAAAGCCTTGCTGAGGAAGCAGCAGCGAAGTGCGGTTCAGGCCAAGCTGAAAACCTCTGCGAAAGCATAGCAGTCGCTGGGAAAAAAGAGTCGGTTCTCTGGGCTACTGTTGCTGCTTGCTTGAGCCTAGTATTGGCTGCACGGTGGCAGAATCCCGCATAGAGCGAAAGCCTCCTTGCCTGGGCATCCCCTGTAGGAAAGCACAGCATTCTTGGGGAAAACAGAGTCGGTTCTGTGCGATGCATATGTCGCTTGCCTGTACAGAGTCTCCGAAGCACGGTGAAAGAAACCCGCATGGAGCGAAATCCTCTTGGCCCGGGCATCCCCTCTACTTGAGAGAGAAGCGTGGTGGTGCCTGTGGAAACAGCCTTAACGAAAGGTCATGAAACAGGAGAGCATGCATTGCAACAATAGCGGACAGGTGGCAACACAAGTGTCACACTCTCCGTTTGCTTAGAAATTAGAGTCGGTTCTGCGGGCTGCTGTTCCTGCTTGCCTAGGCCTAGTCTCAAGGTGGGAGAAACCACCATACAGCGAAAGCCTCTTTGCCCAGGCTCCTCCTCTGGGAAAGCACAGCATTCGTTGGGAAATCTGAGTCGGTTTGTGGGATGCTGTTGCTACTTGCCTGAGCTAGTCTGCGCAGCACGGTGGAAGAAACCCGCATGGAGCGAAATTCTCTGGGTCCTAGCATCCCCACTGCCTGCGAGAGAAGCGTGGATGCACATCTGGAAAGGGCCTTAAGGATAGGGACACGGCTGACACCGTGTTCCCCGGGAGCAAGTCTGGGGAAGGAGCAGAACGCCTCCCCGGGAGAAGAGAAGGAGCCGTTGGCCTTGTTGTCGGGAAACAGTCGCAAAGCAGGAGAGATTGCTCTGGGAAGAACAGTGGGACGGTGGCAAGACAAGCGTCACCCGCTCCCTGTGCGTAGAGACGGAAGCCTGGCTTTAGGAAGACACGAGGGGATGGCTAGGGCAGACGCGCATACTCTGCTCTGAGGAAGGAGTCTGGGCAGAAGGAAGGCCTGTTCTGTGTGCCTTTTGTCCCAAGGGGACAGCATCTCCAAGGCCACCTGTCCCTAGGCAAGATGTGGGCATGCCACCAGGCGCCATAACCTGAACTCGCAGATACAGCTCCCTGGAAGAAAGGGGAGCCAGATGACATCTTCCTCCAAGAGGTGGCAGCTTTGGGGGAGGAAGGGGGTGTGTCGTGGAAGAAGAGGGGACAGTCCCCCACAGCTCCCCATCCCAGTGCACGGGCGCTGTGCAGGGTTCCTGTCGCTTCTCCTTTCCTATGTGGAAGGCGCTGGCCTAGTCCCCAAGTCCGCCTGAACTCGACAGCAAAAAGCCAAACCTTACTACGCCAGAAGAAGGCAGTTGGCAGGGATTGTCATCCTAGACCACGCACGCAGCTGCAGGGTGGTGGCTGTGTCTGCGAGGTTCAGCCTGGCACGGTGATCCCAGGGTGCGACCATGGAGCCCGGGATAGCAAAGCCCAAGTGGAACCAGCTCTCCCGCAGATCTCCTTCCCTGACGCGACAGAGCGAACGCCCAAAGCCTTGCTGAGGAAGCAGCAGCGAAGTGCGGTTCAGGCCAAGCTGAAAACCTCTGCCAAAGCATAGCAGTCGCTGGGAAAAAAGAGTCGGTTCTCTGGGCTGCTGTTGCTGCTTGCTTGAGCCTAGTATTGGCAGCACGGTGGCAGAATCCCGCATAGAGCGAAAGCCTCTTTGCCTGGGCATCCCCTCTAAGAAAGCACAGCATTCTTGGGGAAAACAGAGTCGGTTCTGTGCGATGCAGATGCCGCTTGCCTGAACATGGTCTCCGAAGCACGCTGTAAGAAACCCGCATGGAGCGAAATCCTCTTGGCCCGGGCATCCCCTGTACTTGAGAGCGAAGCGTGGTTGTGACTGTGGAAACAGTCTTAACGAAAGGTCATGAAACAGGAGAGCATGCATTGCAACAATAGCGGGCAGGTGGCAAGACAAGTGTCACCCTCTCTGTTTGCTTAGAAATCAGAGTCTGTTCTGCGGGCTGCTCCTCCTGCTTGCCTAGGCCAAGTCTCAAGGTGGGAGATACCACCCTACAGGGAAAGCCTCTTTGCCTAGGCTCCTCCTCTGGGAAAGCACAGCATTCGTTGGGAAATCTGAGTCGCTTTGTGGGATGCTGCTGCTGCTTGCCTGAGCTAGTCTGCGCAGCACGGTGGAAGAAACCCGCATGGAGCGAAATTCTCTTGGCCCTAGCATCGCCCCTGCCTGCGAGAGAAGCGTGGATGCACATCTGGAAAGGGACTTAAGGATAGGGACACGGCTGTCACCGTGATCTTCGGGAGCAAGTCTGGGGAAGGAGCAGAACGCCTCCCCGGGAGAAGAGAAGGAGCTGTTGGCCTTGTCCAGAAACAGTCGCAAAGCAGGAGAGCCTGCCCTGGGAAGAACAGCGGGACGGTGGCATGACAAGCGTCACCCGCTCCCAATGCGTATAGACGGAAGCCTGGCTTTAGGA
Source organism: Neogale vison (assembly GCF_020171115.1). NCBI lineage: Eukaryota > Metazoa > Chordata > Mammalia > Carnivora > Mustelidae > Neogale > Neogale vison. Next base: position 2,645,988 of record NW_025334865.1, read on the forward strand.
AGACAGGAGGGGACGGCTAGGGCAGGGGTGCATACGCCACTCTGAGGAAGGAGTCTGGGCAGAAGGCAGGCCTGTTCTGTGTGCGTCCTGTCCCAAGGGGAGAGCATCTCCGAGGCCATCTGTCCCTAGGGCAGACGTGGGCTTGCCACCAGGCGCCATAACCTGAACTCGCAGATACAGCTCCCTGGAAGAAAGGGCAGCCAGATACCATCTTCCTCCAAGAGGTGGCAGCGTTGGGGGTGGCAGCGGTGTGTCGGGGAAGAAGACGGGACAGTCCCCCACTGCTCCCCATCCAAGTGCACGGGCGCTGTGGAGGGTTCCTGTCGCCTCTCCTTTCCTATTGCAAAGGCCCTGGCGTAGTCCCCGAGTCCGCCTGAACTCCAGAGCAAAAAGCCAAGCCTTACTACGCCAGGAGATGGCAGTTGGCAGGGAGTGTCATCCTAGACCACGCAAGCTGCTGCAGGGTGGTGGCTGTTTCTGCAAGTTCAGACTGGCAGGGTGATCCCAGGGTGCGACCATGGAGCCCGGGATAGCAAAGCCCAAGAGGCACCAGCTCTCCCGCGGATCTCCTTCCCTGACGCGACAGAGCAAACGCCCAAAGCCTTGCTGAGGAAGCAGCAGCGAAGTGCGGTTCAGGCCAAGCTGAAAACCTCTGCGAAAGCATAGCAGTCGCTGGGAAAAAAGAGTCGGTTCTCTGGGCTACTGTTGCTGCTTGCTTGAGCCTAGTATTGGCTGCACGGTGGCAGAATCCCGCATAGAGCGAAAGCCTCCTTGCCTGGGCATCCCCTGTAGGAAAGCACAGCATTCTTGGGGAAAACAGAGTCGGTTCTGTGCGATGCATATGTCGCTTGCCTGTACAGAGTCTCCGAAGCACGGTGAAAGAAACCCGCATGGAGCGAAATCCTCTTGGCCCGGGCATCCCCTCTACTTGAGAGAGAAGCGTGGTGGTGCCTGTGGAAACAGCCTTAACGAAAGGTCATGAAACAGGAGAGCATGCATTGCAACAATAGCGGACAGGTGGCAACACAAGTGTCACACTCTCCGTTTGCTTAGAAATTAGAGTCGGTTCTGCGGGCTGCTGTTCCTGCTTGCCTAGGCCTAGTCTCAAGGTGGGAGAAACCACCATACAGCGAAAGCCTCTTTGCCCAGGCTCCTCCTCTGGGAAAGCACAGCATTCGTTGGGAAATCTGAGTCGGTTTGTGGGATGCTGTTGCTACTTGCCTGAGCTAGTCTGCGCAGCACGGTGGAAGAAACCCGCATGGAGCGAAATTCTCTGGGTCCTAGCATCCCCACTGCCTGCGAGAGAAGCGTGGATGCACATCTGGAAAGGGCCTTAAGGATAGGGACACGGCTGACACCGTGTTCCCCGGGAGCAAGTCTGGGGAAGGAGCAGAACGCCTCCCCGGGAGAAGAGAAGGAGCCGTTGGCCTTGTTGTCGGGAAAGAGTCGCAAAGCAGGAGAGATTGCCCTGGGAAGAACAGTGGGACGGTGGCAAGACAAGCGTCACCCGCTCCCTGTGCGTAGAGACGGAAGCCTGGCTTTAGGAAGACACGAGGGGATGGCTAGGGCAGACGCGCATACTCTGCTCTGAGGAAGGAGTCTGGGCAGAAGGAAGGCCTGTTCTGTGTGCCTTTTGTCCCAAGGGGACAGCATCTCCAAGGCCACCTGTCCCTAGGCAAGATGTGGGCATGCCACCAGGCGCCATAACCTGAACTCGCAGATACAGCTCCCTGGAAGAAAGGGGAGCCAGATGACATCTTCCTCCAAGAGGTGGCAGCTTTGGGGGAGGAAGGGGGTGTGTCGTGGAAGAAGAGGGGACAGTCCCCCACAGCTCCCCATCCCAGTGCACGGGCGCTGTGCAGGGTTCCTGTCGCTTCTCCTTTCCTATGTGGAAGGCGCTGGCCTAGTCCCCAAGTGCGCCTGAACTCGACAGCAAAAAGCCAAGCCTTACTACGCCAGAAGAAGGCAGTTGGCAGGGATTGTCATCCTAGACCACGCACGCTGCTGCAGGGTGGTGGCTGTGTCTGCGAGGTTCAGCCTGGCACGGTGATCCCAGGGTGCGACCATGGAGCCCGGGATAGCAAAGCCCAAGTGGAACCAGCTCTCCCGCAGATCTCCTTCCCTGACGCGACAGAGCAAATGCCCAAAGCCTTGCTGAGGAAGCAGCAGCGAAGTGCGGTTCAGGCCAAGCTGAAAACCTCTGCGAAAGCATAGCAGTCGCTGGGAAAAAAGAGTCGGTTCTCTGGGCTGCGGTTGCTGCTTGCTTGAGCCTAATATTGGCAGCACGGTGGCAGAATCCCGCATAGAGCGAAAGCCTCTTTGCCTGGGCATCCCCTCTAGGAAAGCACAGCATTCTTGGGGAAAACAGAGTCGGTTCTGTGCGATGCAGATGCCACTTGCCTGAACATGGTCTCCGAAGCACGCTGTAAGAAACCCGCATGGAGCGAAATCCTCTTGGCCCGGGCATCCCCTGTACTTGAGAGCGAAGCGTGGTTGTGACTGTGGAAACAGTCTTAACGAAAGGTCATGAAACAGGAGAGCATGCATTGCAACAATAGCGGGCAGGTGGCAAGACAAGTGTCACCCTCTCCGTTTCATTAGAAATCAGAGTCTGTTCTGCGGGCTGCTGCTCCTGCTTGCCTAGGCCAAGTCTCAAGGTGGGAGATACCACCCTACAGGGAAAGCCTCTTTGCCCATGCTCCTCCTCTGGGAAAGCACAGCATTCGTTGGGAAATCTGAGTCGCTTTGTGGGATGCTGCTGCTGCTTGCCTGAGCTAGTCTGCGCAGCACGGTGGAAGAAACCCGCATGGAGCGAAATTCTCTTGGCCCTAGCATTGCCACTGCCTGCGAGAGAAGCGTGGATGCACCTCTGGAAAGGGACTTAAGGATAGGGACACGGCTGTCACCGTGATCTCCGGGAGCAAGTCTGGGGAAGGAGCAGAACGCCTCCCCGGGAGAAGAGAAGGAGCTGCTGGCCTTGTCCAGAAACAGTCGCAAAGCAGGAGAGCCGGCCCTGGGAAGAACAGCGGGACGGTGGCATGACAAGCGTCACCCGCTCCCAATGCGTATAGACGGAAGCCTGGCTTTAGGAAGACAGGAGGGGACGGCTAGGGCAGGCGCGCATACGCCACTCTGAGGAAGGAGTCTGGGCAGAAGGCAGGCCTGTTCTGTGTGCCTCCTGTCCCAAGGGGAGAGCATCTCCGAGGCCACCTGTCCCTAGGGCAGACGTGGGCTTGCCACCAGGCGCCATAACCTGAACTCGCAGATACAGCTCCCTGGAAGAAAGGGCAGCCAGATACCATCTTCCTCCAAGAGGTGGCAGCGTTGGGGGTGGCAGCGGTGTGTCGGGGAAGAAGAGGGACAGTCCCCCACTGCTCCCCATCCAAGTGCACGGGCGCTGTGGAGGGTTCCTGTCGCCTCTCCTTTCCTATTGCAAAGGCACTGGCGTAGTCCCCGAGTCCGCCTGAACTCCAGAGCAAAAAGCCAAGCCTTACTACGCCAGGAGATGGCAGTTGGCAGGGAGTGTCATCCTAGACCACGCAAGCTGCTGCAGGGTGGTGGCTGTTTCTGCAAGTTCAGACTGGCAGGGTGATCCCAGGGTGCGACCATGGAGCCCGGGACAAAAAAGCCCAAGAGGCACCAGCTCTCCCGCAGATCTCCTTCCCTGACGCGACAGAGCAAACGCCCAAAGCCTTGCTGAGGAAGCAGCAGCGAAGTGCGGTTCAGGCCAAGCTGAAAACCTCTGCGAAAGCATAGCAGTCGCTGGGAAAAAAGAGTCGGTTCTCTGGGCTACTGTTGCTGCTTGCTTGAGCCTAGTATTGGCAGCACGGTGGCAGAATCCCGCATAGAGCGAAAGCCTCTTTGCCTGGGCATACCCTCTAGGAAAGCACAGCATTCTTGGGGAAAACAGAGTCGGTTCTGTGCGATGCATATGTCGCTTGCCTGTACAGAGTCTCCGAAGCACGGTGAAAGAAACCCGCATGGAGCGAAATCCTCTTGGCCCGGGCATCCCCTCTACTTGAGAGAGAAGCGTGGTTGTGCCTGTGGAAACAGCCTTAACGAAAGGTCATGAAACAGGAGAGCATGCATTGCAACAATAGCGGACAGGTGGCAAGACAAGTGTCACCCTCTCCGTTTGCTTAGAAATCAGAGTCGGTTCTGCGGGCTGCTGCTCCTGCTTGCCTAGGCCAAGTCTCAAGGTGGGAGAACCCACCATACAGCGAAAGCCTCTTTGCCCAAGCTCCTCCTCTGGGAAAGCACAGCATTCGTTGGGAAATCTGAGTCGCTTTGTGGGATGCTGTTGCTACTTGACTGAGCTAGTCTGCGCAGCACGGTGGAAGAAACCCGCATGGAGCGAAATTCTCTGGGTCCTAGCATCCCCACTGCCTGCGAGAGAAGCGTGGATGCACATCTGGAAAGGGCCTTAAGGATAGGGACACGGCTGACACCGTGTTCCCCGGGAGCAAGTCTGGGGAAGGAGCAGAACGCCTCCCCGGGAGAAGAGAAGGAGCCGTTGGCCTTGTTGTCGGGAAACAGTCGCAAAGCAGGAGAGATTGCCCTGGGAAGAACAGTGGGACGGTGGCAAGACAAGCGTCACCCGCTCCCTGTGCGTAGAGACGGAAGCCTGGCTTTAGGAAGACACGAGGGGATGGCTAGGGCAGACGCGCATACTCTGCTCTGAGGAAGGAGTCTGGGCAGAAGGAAGGCCTGTTCTGTGTGCCTTTTGTCCCAAGGGGACAGCATCTCCAAGGCCACCTGTCCCTAGGCAAGATGTGGGCATGCCACCAGGCGCCATAACCTGAACTCGCAGATACAGCTCCCTGGAAGAAAGGGGAGCCAGATGACATCTTCCTCCAAGAGGTGGCAGCTTTGGGGGAGGAAGGGGGTGTGTCGTGGAAGAAGAGGGGACAGTCCCCCACAGCTCCCCATCCCAGTGCACGGGCGCTGTGCAGGGTTCCTGTCGCTTCTCCTTTCCTATGTGGAAGGCGCTGGCCTAGTCCCCAAGTCCGCCTGAACTCGAGAGCAAAAAGCCAAGCCTTACTACGCCAGAAGAAGGCAGTTGGCAGGGATTGTCATCCTAGACCACGCACGCTGCTGCAGGGTGGTGGCTGTGTCTGCGAGGTTCAGCCTGGCACGGTGATCCCAGGGTGCGACCATGGAGCCCGGGATAGCAAAGCCCAAGTGGAACCAGCTCTCCCGCAGATCTCCTTCCCTGACGCGACAGAGCAAACGCCCAAAGCCTTGCTGAGGAAGCAGCAGCGAAGTGCGGTTCAGGCCAAGCTGAAAACCTCTGCGAAAGCATAGCAGTCGCTGGGAAAAAAGTGTAGGTTCTCTGGGCTGCGGTTGCTGCTTGCTTGAGCCTAATATTGGCAGCACGGTGGCAGAATCCCGCATAGAGCGAAAGCCTCTTTGCCTGGGCATCCCCTCTAGGAAAGCACAGCATTCTTGGGGAAAACAGAGTCGGTTCTGTGCGATGCAGATGCCGCTTGCCTGAACATGGTCTCCGAAGCACGCTGTAAGAAACCCGCATGGAGCGAAATCCTCTTGGCCCGGGCATCCCCTGTACTTGAGAGCGAAGCGTGGTTGTGACTGTGGAAACAGTCTTAACGAAAGGTCATGAAACAGGAGAGCATGCATTGCAACAATAGCGGGCAGGTGGCAAGACAAGTGTCACCCTCTCCGTTTCATTAGAAATCAGAGTCTGTTCTGCGGGCTGCTGCTCCTGCTAGCCTAGGCCAAGTCTCAAGGTGGGAGATACCACCCTACAGGGAAAGCCTCTTTGCCCATGCTCCTCCTCTGGGAAAGCACAGCATTCGTTGGGAAATCTGAGTCGCTTTGTGGGATGCTGCTGCTGCTTGCCTGAGCTAGTCTGCGCAGCACGGTGGAAGAAACCCGCATGGAGCGAAATTCTCTTGGCCCTAGCATTGCCACTGCCTGCGAGAGAAGCGTGGATGCACCTCTGGAAAGGGACTTAAGGATAGGGACACGGCTGTCACCGTGATCTCCGGGAGCAAGTCTGGGGAAGGAGCAGAACGCCTCCCCGGGAGAAGAGAAGGAGCTGTTGGCCTTGTCCAGAAACAGTCGCAAAGCAGGAGAGCCGGCCCTGGGAAGAACAGCGGGACGGTGGCATGACAAGCGTCACCCGCTCCCAATGCGTATAGACGGAAGCCTGGCTTTAGGAAGACAGGAGGGGACGGCTAGGGCAGGCGCGCATACGCCACTCTGAGGAAGGAGTCTGGGCAGAAGGCAGGCCTGTTCTGTGTGCCTCCTGTCCCAAGGGGAGAGCATCTCCGAGGCCACCTGTCCCTAGGGCAGACGTGGGCTTGCCACCAGGCGCCATAACCTGAACTCGCAGATACAGCTCCCTGGAAGAAAGGGCAGCCAGATACCATCTTCCTCCAAGAGGTGGCAGCGTTGGGGGTGGCAGCGGTGTGTCGGGGAAGAAGAGGGACAGTCCCCCACTGCTCCCCATCCAAGTGCACGGGCGCTGTGGAGGGTTCCTGTCGCCTCTCCTTTCCTATTGCAAAGGCACTGGCGTAGTCCCCGAGTCCGCCTGAACTCCAGAGCAAAAAGCCAAGCCTTACTACGCCAGGAGATGGCAGTTGGCAGGGAGTGTCATCCTAGACCACGCAAGCTGCTGCAGGGTGGTGGCTGTTTCTGCAAGTTCAGACTGGCAGGGTGATCCCAGGGTGCGACCATGGAGCCCGGGACAAAAAAGCCCAAGAGGCACCAGCTCTCCCGCAGATCTCCTTCCCTGACGCGACAGAGCAAACGCCCAAAGCCTTGCTGAGGAAGCAGCAGCGAAGTGCGGTTCAGGCCAAGCTGAAAACCTCTGCGAAAGCATAGCAGTCGCTGGGAAAAAAGAGTCGGTTCTCTGGGCTACTGTTGCTGCTTGCTTGAGCCTAGTATTGGCAGCACGGTGGCAGAATCCCGCATAGAGCGAAAGCCTCTTTGCCTGGGCATACCCTCTAGGAAAGCACAGCATTCTTGGGGAAAACAGAGTCGGTTCTGTGCGATGCATATGTCGCTTGCCTGTACAGAGTCTCCGAAGCACGGTGAAAGAAACCCGCATGGAGCGAAATCCTCTTGGCCCGGGCATCCCCTCTACTTGAGAGAGAAGCGTGGTTGTGCCTGTGGAAACAGCCTTAACGAAAGGTCATGAAACAGGAGAGCATGCATTGCAACAATAGCGGACAGGTGGCAAGACAAGTGTCACCCTCTCCGTTTGCTTAGAAATCAGAGTCGGTTCTGCGGGCTGCTGCTCCTGCTTGCCTAGGCCAAGTCTCAAGGTGGGAGAACCCACCATACAGCGAAAGCCTCTTTGCCCAAGCTCCTCCTCTGGGAAAGCACAGCATTCGTTGGGAAATCTGAGTCGCTTTGTGGGATGCTGTTGCTACTTGACTGAGCTAGTCTGCGCAGCACGGTGGAAGAAACCCGCATGGAGCGAAATTCTCTGGGTCCTAGCATCCCCACTGCCTGCGAGAGAAGCGTGGATGCACATCTGGAAAGGGCCTTAAGGATAGGGACACGGCTGACACCGTGTTCCCCGGGAGCAAGTCTGGGGAAGGAGCAGAACGCCTCCCCGGGAGAAGAGAAGGAGCCGTTGGCCTTGTTGTCGGGAAACAGTCGCAAAGCAGGAGAGATTGCCCTGGGAAGAACAGTGGGACGGTGGCAAGACAAGCGTCACCCGCTCCCTGTGCGTAGAGACGGAAGCCTGGCTTTAGGAAGACACGAGGGGATGGCTAGGGCAGACGCGCATACTCTGCTCTGAGGAAGGAGTCTGGGCAGAAGGAAGGCCTGTTCTGTGTGCCTTTTGTCCCAAGGGGACAGCATCTCCAAGGCCACCTGTCCCTAGGCAAGATGTGGGCATGCCACCAGGCGCCATAACCTGAACTCGCAGATACAGCTCCCTGGAAGAAAGGGGAGCCAGATGACATCTTCCTCCAAGAGGTGGCAGCTTTGGGGGAGGAAGGGGGTGTGTCGTGGAAGAAGAGGGGACAGTCCCCCACAGCTCCCCATCCCAGTGCACGGGCGCTGTGCAGGGTTCCTGTCGCTTCTCCTTTCCTATGTGGAAGGCGCTGGCCTAGTCCCCAAGTCCGCCTGAACTCGAGAGCAAAAAGCCAAGCCTTACTACGCCAGAAGAAGGCAGTTGGCAGGGATTGTCATCCTAGACCACGCACGCTGCTGCAGGGTGGTGGCTGTGTCTGCGAGGTTCAGCCTGGCACGGTGATCCCAGGGTGCGACCATGGAGCCCGGGATAGCAAAGCCCAAGTGGAACCAGCTCTCCCGCAGATCTCCTTCCCTGACGCGACAGAGCAAACGCCCAAAGCCTTGCTGAGGAAGCAGCAGCGAAGTGCGGTTCAGGCCAAGCTGAAAACCTCTGCGAAAGCATAGCAGTCGCTGGGAAAAAAGTGTCGGTTCTCTGGGCTGCGGTTGCTGCTTGCTTGAGCCTAATATTGGCAGCACGGTGGCAGAATCCCGCATAGAGCGAAAGCCTCTTTGCCTGGGCATCCCCTCTAGGAAAGCACAGCATTCTTGGGGAAAACAGAGTCGGTTCTGTGCGATGCAGATGCCGCTTGCCTGAACATGGTCTCCGAAGCACGCTGTAAGAAACCCGCATGGAGCGAAATCCTCTTGGCCCGGGCATCCCCTGTACTTGAGAGCGAAGCGTGGTTGTGACTGTGGAAACAGTCTTAACGAAAGGTCATGAAACAGGAGAGCATGCATTGCAACAATAGCGGGCAGGTGGCAAGAAAAGTGTCACCCTCTCCGTTTCATTAGAAATCAGAGTCTGTTCTGCGGGCTGCTGCTCCTGCTTGCCTAGGCCAAGTCTCAAGGTGGGAGATACCACCCTACAGGGAAAGCCTCTTTGCCCATGCTCCTCCTCTGGGAAAGCACAGCATTCGTTGGGAAATCTGAGTCGCTTTGTGGGATGCTGCTGCTGCTTGCCTGAGCTAGTCTGCGCAGCACGGTGGAAGAAACCCGCATGGGACGAAATTCTCTTGGCCCTAGCATTGCCACTGCCTGCGAGAGAAGCGTGGATGCACCTCTGGAAAGGGACTTAAGGATAGGGACACGGCTGTCACCGTGATCTCCGGGAGCAAGTCTGGGGAAGGAGCAGAACGCCTCCCCGGGAGAAGAGAAGGAGCTGTTGGCCTTGTCCAGAAACAGTCGCAAAGCAGGAGAGCCGGCCCTGGGAAGAACAGCGGGACGGTGGCATGACAAGCGTCACCCGCTCCCAATGCGTATAGACGGAAGCCTGGCTTTAGGAAGACAGGAGGGGACGGCTAGGGCAGGCGCGCATACGCCACTCTGAGGAAGGAGTCTGGGCAGAAGGCAGGCCTGTTCTGTGTGCCTCCTGTCCCAAGGGGAGAGCATCTCCGAGGCCACCTGTCCCTAGGGCAGACGTGGGCTTGCCACCAGGCGCCATAACCTGAACTCGCAGATACAGCTCCCTGGAAGAAAGGGCAGCCAGATACCATCTTCCTCCAAGAGGTGGCAGCGTTGGGGGTGGCAGCGGTGTGTCGGGGAAGAAGAGGGACAGTCCCCCACTGCTCCCCATCCAAGTGCACGGGCGCTGTGGAGGGTTCCTGTCGCCTCTCCTTTCCTATTGCAAAGGCACTGGCGTAGTCCCCGAGTCCGCCTGAACTCCAGAGCAAAAAGCCAAGCCTTACTACGCCAGGAGATGGCAGTTGGCAGGGAGTGTCATCCTAGACCACGCAAGCTGCTGCAGGGTGGTGGCTGTTTCTGCAAGTTCAGACTGGCAGGGTGATCCCAGGGTGCGACCATGGAGCCCGGGACAAAAAAGCCCAAGAGGCACCAGCTCTCCCGCAGATCTCCTTCCCTGACGCGACAGAGCAAACGCCCAAAGCCTTGCTGAGGAAGCAGCAGCGAAGTGCGGTTCAGGCCAAGCTGAAAACCTCTGCGAAAGCATAGCAGTCGCTGGGAAAAAAAGGTCGGTTCTCTGGGCTACTGTTGCTGCTTGCTTGAGCCTAGTATTGGCAGCACGGTGGCAGAATCCCGCATAGAGCGAAAGCCTCTTTGCCTGGGCATCCCCTCTAGGAAAGCACAGCATTCTTGGGGAAAACAGAGTCGGTTCTGTGCGATGCATATGTCGCTTGCCTGTACAGAGTCTCCGAAGCACGGTGAAAGAAACCCGCATGGAGCGAAATCCTCTTGGCCCGGGCATCCCCTCTACTTGAGAGAGAAGCGTGGTTGTGCCTGTGGAAACAGCCTTAACGAAAGGTCATGAAACAGGAGAGCATGCATTGCAACAATAGCGGACAGGTGGCAAGACAAGTGTCACCCTCTCCGTTTGCTTAGAAAGCAGAGTCGGTTCTGCGGGCTGCTGCTCCTGCTTGCCTAGGCCAAGTCTCAAGGTGGGAGAAACCACCATACAGCGAAAGCCTCTTTGCCCAGGCTCCTCCTCTGGGAAAGCACAGCATTCGTTGGGAAATCTGAGTCGCTTTGTGGGATGCTGTTGCTACTTGCCTGAGCTAGTCTGCGCAGCACGGTGGAAGAAACCCGCATGGAGCGAAATTCTCTGGGTCCTAGCATCCCCACTGCCTGCGAGAGAAGCGTGGATGCACATCTGGAAAGGGCCTTAAGGATAGGGACACGGCTGACACCGTGTTCCCCGGGAGAAAGTCTGGGGAAGGAGCAGAACGCTTCCCCGGGAGAAGAGAAGGAGCCGTTGGCCTTGTTGTCGGGAAACAGTCGCAAAGCAGGAGAGATTGCCCTGGGAAGAACAGTGGGACGGTGGCAAGACAAGCGTCACCCGCTCCCTGTGCGTAGAGACGGAAGCCTGGCTTTAGGAAGACACGAGGGGATGGCTAGGGCAGACACGCATACTCTGCTCTGAGGAAGGAGTCTGGGCAGAAGGAAGGCCTGTTCTGTGTGCCTTTTGTCCCAAGGGGACAGCATCTCCAAGGCCACCTGTCCCTAGGCAAGATGTGGGCATGCCACCAGGCGCCATAACCTGAACTCGCAGATACAGCTCCCTGGAAGAAAGGGGAGCCAGATGACATCTTCCTCCAAGAGGTGGCAGCTTTGGGGGAGGAAGGGGGTGTGTCGTGGAAGAAGAGGGGACAGTCCCCCACAGCTCCCCATCCCAGTGCACGGGCGCTGTGCAGGGTTCCTGTCGCTTCTCCTTTCCTATGTGGAAGGCGCTGGCCTAGTCCCCAAGTCCGCCTGAACTCGACAGCAAAAAGCCAAACCTTACTACGCCAGAAGAAGGCAGTTGGCAGGGATTGTCATCCTAGACCACGCACGCAGCTGCAGGGTGGTGGCTGTGTCTGCGAGGTTCAGCCTGGCACGGTGATCCCAGGGTGCGACCATGGAGCCCGGGATAGCAAAGCCCAAGTGGAACCAGCTCTCCCGCAGATCTCCTTCCCTGACGCGACAGAGCGAACGCCCAAAGCCTTGCTGAGGAAGCAGCAGCGAAGTGCGGTTCAGGCCAAGCTGAAAACCTCTGCCAAAGCATAGCAGTCGCTGGGAAAAAAGAGTCGGTTCTCTGGGCTGCTGTTGCTGCTTGCTTGAGCCTAGTATTGGCAGCACGGTGGCAGAATCCCGCATAGAGCGAAAGCCTCTTTGCCTGGGCATACCCTCTAAGAAAGCACAGCATTCTTGGGGAAAACAGAGTCGGTTCTGTGCGATGCAGATGCCGCTTGCCTGAACATGGTCTCCGAAGCACGCTGTAAGAAACCCGCATGGAGCGAAATCCTCTTGGCCCGGGCATCCCCTGTACTTGAGAGCGAAGCGTGGTTGTGACTGTGGAAACAGTCTTAACGAAAGGTCATGAAACAGGAGAGCATGCATTGCAACAATAGCGGGCAGGTGGCAAGACAAGTGTCACCCTCTCTGTTTGCTTAGAAATCAGAGTCTGTTCTGCGGGCTGCTCCTCCTGCTTGCCTAGGCCAAGTCTCAAGGTGGGAGATACCACCCTACAGGGAAAGCCTCTTTGCCTAGGCTCCTCCTCTGGGAAAGCACAGCATTCGTTGGGAAATCTGAGTCGCTTTGTGGGATGCTGCTGCTGCTTGCCTGAGCTAGTCTGCGCAGCACGGTGGAAGAAACCCGCATGGAGCGAAATTCTCTTGGCCCTAGCATCGCCCCTGCCTGCGAGAGAAGCGTGGATGCACATCTGGAAAGGGACTTAAGGATAGGGACACGGCTGTCACCGTGATCTTCGGGAGCAAGTCTGGGGAAGGAGCAGAACGCCTCCCCGGGAGAAGAGAAGGAGCTGTTGGCCTTGTCCAGAAACAGTCGCAAAGCAGGAGAGCCTGCCCTGGGAAGAACAGCGGGACGGTGGCATGACAAGCGTCACCCGCTCCCAATGCGTATAGACGGAAGCCTGGCTTTAGGAAGACAGGAGGGGACGGCTAGGGCAGGGGTGCATACGCCTCTCTGAGGAAGGAGTCTGGGCAGAAGGCAGGCCTGTTCTGTGTGCGTCCTGTCCCAAGGGGAGAGCATCTCCGAGGCCATCTGTCCCTAGGGCAGACGTGGGCTTGCCACCAGGCGCCATAACCTGAACTCGCAGATACAGCTCCCTGGAAGAAAGGGCAGCCAGATACCATCTTCCTCCAAGAGGTGGCAGCGTTGGGGGTGGCAGCGGTGTGTCGGGGAAGAAGACGGGACAGTCCCCCACTGCTCCCCATCCAAGTGCACGGGCGCTGTGGAGGGTTCCTGTCGCCTCTCCTTTCCTATTGCAAAGGCCCTGGCGTAGTCCCCGAGTCCGCCTGAACTCCAGAGCAAAAAGCCAAGCCTTACTACGCCAGGAGATGGCAGTTGGCAGGGAGTGTCATCCTAGACCACGCAAGCTGCTGCAGGGTGGTGGCTGTTTCTGCAAGTTCAGACTTGCAGGGTGATCCCAGGGTGCGACCATGGAGCCCGGGACAAAAAAGCCCAAGAGGCACCAGCTCTCCCGCAGATCTCCTTCCCTGACGCGACAGAGCAAACGCCCAAAGCCTTGCTGAGGAAGCAGCAGCGAAGTGCGGTTCAGGCCAAGCTGAAAACCTCTGCGAAAGCATAGCAGTCGCTGGGAAAAAAGAGTCGGTTCTCTGGGCTACTGTTGCTGCTTGCTTGAGCCTAGTATTGGCAGCACGGTGGCAGAATCCCGCATAGAGCGAAAGCCTCTTTGCCTGGGCATACCCTCTAGGAAAGCACAGCATTCTTGGGGAAAACAGAGTCGGTTCTGTGCGATGCATATGTCGCTTGCCTGTACAGAGTCTCCGAAGCACGGTGAAAGAAACCCGCATGGAGCGAAATCCTCTTGGCCCGGGCATCCCCTCTACTTGAGAGAGAAGCGTGGTTGTGCCTGTGGAAACAGCCTTAACGAAAGGTCATGAAACAGGAGAGCATGCATTGCAACAATAGCGGACAGGCGGCAAGACAAGTGTCACCCTCTCCGTTTGCTTAGAAATCAGAGTCGGTTCTGCGGGCTGCTGCTCCTGCTTGCCTAGGCCAAGTCTCAAGGTGGGAGAACCCACCATACAGCGAAAGCCTCTTTGCCCAAGCTCCTCCTCTGGGAAAGCACAGCATTCGTTGGGAAATCTGAGTCGCTTTGTGGGATGCTGTTGCTACTTGACTGAGCTAGTCTGCGCAGCACGGTGGAAGAAACCCGCATGGAGCGAAATTCTCTGGGTCCTAGCATCCCCACTGCCTGCGAGAGAAGCGTGGATGCACATCTGGAAAGGGCCTTAAGGATAGGGACACGGCTGACACCGTGTTCCCCGGGAGCAAGTCTGGGGAAGGAGCAGAACGCCTCCCCGGGAGAAGAGAAGGAGCCGTTGGCCTTGTTGTCGGGAAACAGTCGCAAAGCAGGAGAGATTGCCCTGGGAAGAACAGTGGGACGGTGGCAAGACAAGCGTCACCCGCTCCCTGTGCGTAGAGACGGAAGCCTGGCTTTAGGAAGACACGAGGGGATGGCTAGGGCAGACGCGCATACTCTGCTCTGAGGAAGGAGTCTGGGCAGAAGGAAGGCCTGTTCTGTGTGCCTTTTGTCCCAAGGGGACAGCATCTCCAAGGCCACCTGTCCCTAGGCAAGATGTGGGCATGCCACCAGGCGCCATAACCTGAACTCGCAGATACAGCTCCCTGGAAGAAAGGGGAGCCAGATGACATCTTCCTCCAAGAGGTGGCAGCTTTGGGGGAGGAAGGGGGTGTGTCGTGGAAGAAGAGGGGACAGTCCCCCACAGCTCCCCATCCCAGTGCACGGGCGCTGTGCAGGGTTCCTGTCGCTTCTCCTTTCCTATGTGGAAGGCGCTGGCCTAGTCCCCAAGTCCGCCTGAACTCGAGAGCAAAAAGCCAAGCCTTACTACGCCAGAAGAAGGCAGTTGGCAGGGATTGTCATCCTAGACCACGCACGCTGCTGCAGGGTGGTGGCTGTGTCTGCGAGGTTCAGCCTGGCACGGTGATCCCAGGGTGCGACCATGGAGCCCGGGATAGCAAAGCCCAAGTGGAACCAGCTCTCCCGCAGATCTCCTTCCCTGACGCGACAGAGCAAACGCCCAAAGCCTTGCTGAGGAAGCAGCAGCGAAGTGCGGTTCAGGCCAAGCTGAAAACCTCTGCGAAAGCATAGCAGTCGCTGGGAAAAAAGTGTCGGTTCTCTGGGCTGCGGTTGCTGCTTGCTTGAGCCTAATATTGGCAGCACGGTGGCAGAATCCCGCATAGAGCGAAAGCCTCTTTGCCTGGGCATCCCCTCTAGGAAAGCACAGCATTCTTGGGGAAAACAGAGTCGGTTCTGTGCGATGCAGATGCCGCTTGCCTGAACATGGTCTCCGAAGCACGCTGTAAGAAACCCGCATGGAGCGAAATCCTCTTGGCCCGGGCATCCCCTGTACTTGAGAGCGAAGCGTGGTTGTGACTGTGGAAACAGTCTTAACGAAAGGTCATGAAACAGGAGAGCATGCATTGCAACAATAGCGGGCAGGTGGCAAGAAAAGTGTCACCCTCTCCGTTTCATTAGAAATCAGAGTCTGTTCTGCGGGCTGCTGCTCCTGCTTGCCTAGGCCAAGTCTCAAGGTGGGAGATACCACCCTACAGGGAAAGCCTCTTTGCCCATGCTCCTCCTCTGGGAAAGCACAGCATTCGTTGGGAAATCTGAGTCGCTTTGTGGGATGCTGCTGCTGCTTGCCTGAGCTAGTCTGCGCAGCACGGTGGAAGAAACCCGCATGGGACGAAATTCTCTTGGCCCTAGCATTGCCACTGCCTGCGAGAGAAGCGTGGATGCACCTCTGGAAAGGGACTTAAGGATAGGGACACGGCTGTCACCGTGATCTCCGGGAGCAAGTCTGGGGAAGGAGCAGAACGCCTCCCCGGGAGAAGAGAAGGAGCTGTTGGCCTTGTCCAGAAACAGTCGCAAAGCAGGAGAGCCGGCCCTGGGAAGAACAGCGGGACGGTGGCATGACAAGCGTCACCCGCTCCCAATGCGTATAGACGGAAGCCTGGCTTTAGGAAGACAGGAGGGGACGGCTAGGGCAGGCGCGCATACGCCACTCTGAGGAAGGAGTCTGGGCAGAAGGCAGGCCTGTTCTGTGTGCCTCCTGTCCCAAGGGGAGAGCATCTCCGAGGCCACCTGTCCCTAGGGCAGACGTGGGCTTGCCACCAGGCGCCATAACCTGAACTCGCAGATACAGCTCCCTGGAAGAAAGGGCAGCCAGATACCATCTTCCTCCAAGAGGTGGCAGCGTTGGGGGTGGCAGCGGTGTGTCGGGGAAGAAGAGGGACAGTCCCCCACTGCTCCCCATCCAAGTGCACGGGCGCTGTGGAGGGTTCCTGTCGCCTCTCCTTTCCTATTGCAAAGGCACTGGCGTAGTCCCCGAGTCCGCCTGAACTCCAGAGCAAAAAGCCAAGCCTTACTACGCCAGGAGATGGCAGTTGGCAGGGAGTGTCATCCTAGACCACGCAAGCTGCTGCAGGGTGGTGGCTGTTTCTGCAAGTTCAGACTGGCAGGGTGATCCCAGGGTGCGACCATGGAGCCCGGGACAAAAAAGCCCAAGAGGCACCAGCTCTCCCGCAGATCTCCTTCCCTGACGCGACAGAGCAAACGCCCAAAGCCTTGCTGAGGAAGCAGCAGCGAAGTGCGGTTCAGGCCAAGCTGAAAACCTCTGCGAAAGCATAGCAGTCGCTGGGAAAAAAAGGTCGGTTCTCTGGGCTACTGTTGCTGCTTGCTTGAGCCTAGTATTGGCAGCACGGTGGCAGAATCCCGCATAGAGCGAAAGCCTCTTTGCCTGGGCATCCCCTCTAGGAAAGCACAGCATTCTTGGGGAAAACAGAGTCGGTTCTGTGCGATGCATATGTCGCTTGCCTGTACAGAGTCTCCGAAGCACGGTGAAAGAAACCCGCATGGAGCGAAATCCTCTTGGCCCGGGCATCCCCTCTACTTGAGAGAGAAGCGTGGTTGTGCCTGTGGAAACAGCCTTAACGAAAGGTCATGAAACAGGAGAGCATGCATTGCAACAATAGCGGACAGGTGGCAAGACAAGTGTCACCCTCTCCGTTTGCTTAGAAAGCAGAGTCGGTTCTGCGGGCTGCTGCTCCTGCTTGCCTAGGCCAAGTCTCAAGGTGGGAGAAACCACCATACAGCGAAAGCCTCTTTGCCCAGGCTCCTCCTCTGGGAAAGCACAGCATTCGTTGGGAAATCTGAGTCGCTTTGTGGGATGCTGTTGCTACTTGCCTGAGCTAGTCTGCGCAGCACGGTGGAAGAAACCCGCATGGAGCGAAATTCTCTGGGTCCTAGCATCCCCACTGCCTGCGAGAGAAGCGTGGATGCACATCTGGAAAGGGCCTTAAGGATAGGGACACGGCTGACACCGTGTTCCCCGGGAGAAAGTCTGGGGAAGGAGCAGAACGCTTCCCCGGGAGAAGAGAAGGAGCCGTTGGCCTTGTTGTCGGGAAACAGTCGCAAAGCAGGAGAGATTGCCCTGGGAAGAACAGTGGGACGGTGGCAAGACAAGCGTCACCCGCTCCCTGTGCGTAGAGACGGAAGCCTGGCTTTAGGAAGACACGAGGGGATGGCTAGGGCAGACGCGCATACTCTGCTCTGAGGAAGGAGTCTGGGCAGAAGGAAGGCCTGTTCTGTGTGCCTTTTGTCCCAAGGGGACAGCATCTCCAAGGCCACCTGTCCCTAGGCAAGATGTGGGCATGCCACCAGGCGCCATAACCTGAACTCGCAGATACAGCTCCCTGGAAGAAAGGGGAGCCAGATGACATCTTCCTCCAAGAGGTGGCAGCTTTGGGGGAGGAAGGGGGTGTGTCGTGGAAGAAGAGGGGACAGTCCCCCACAGCTCCCCATCCCAGTGCACGGGCGCTGTGCAGGGTTCCTGTCGCTTCTCCTTTCCTATGTGGAAGGCGCTGGCCTAGTCCCCAAGTCCGCCTGAACTCGACAGCAAAAAGCCAAACCTTACTACGCCAGAAGAAGGCAGTTGGCAGGGATTGTCATCCTAGACCACGCACGCAGCTGCAGGGTGGTGGCTGTGTCTGCGAGGTTCAGCCTGGCACGGTGATCCCAGGGTGCGACCATGGAGCCCGGGATAGCAAAGCCCAAGTGGAACCAGCTCTCCCGCAGATCTCCTTCCCTGACGCGACAGAGCGAACGCCCAAAGCCTTGCTGAGGAAGCAGCAGCGAAGTGCGGTTCAGGCCAAGCTGAAAACCTCTGCCAAAGCATAGCAGTCGCTGGGAAAAAAGAGTCGGTTCTCTGGGCTGCTGTTGCTGCTTGCTTGAGCCTAGTATTGGCAGCACGGTGGCAGAATCCCGCATAGAGCGAAAGCCTCTTTGCCTGGGCATACCCTCTAAGAAAGCACAGCATTCTTGGGGAAAACAGAGTCGGTTCTGTGCGATGCAGATGCCGCTTGCCTGAACATGGTCTCCGAAGCACGCTGTAAGAAACCCGCATGGAGCGAAATCCTCTTGGCCCGGGCATCCCCTGTACTTGAGAGCGAAGCGTGGTTGTGACTGTGGAAACAGTCTTAACGAAAGGTCATGAAACAGGAGAGCATGCATTGCAACAATAGCGGGCAGGTGGCAAGACAAGTGTCACCCTCTCTGTTTGCTTAGAAATCAGAGTCTGTTCTGCGGGCTGCTCCTCCTGCTTGCCTAGGCCAAGTCTCAAGGTGGGAGATACCACCCTACAGGGAAAGCCTCTTTGCCTAGGCTCCTCCTCTGGGAAAGCACAGCATTCGTTGGGAAATCTGAGTCGCTTTGTGGGATGCTGCTGCTGCTTGCCTGAGCTAGTCTGCGCAGCACGGTGGAAGAAACCCGCATGGAGCGAAATTCTCTTGGCCCTAGCATCGCCCCTGCCTGCGAGAGAAGCGTGGATGCACATCTGGAAAGGGACTTAAGGATAGGGACACGGCTGTCACCGTGATCTTCGGGAGCAAGTCTGGGGAAGGAGCAGAACGCCTCCCCGGGAGAAGAGAAGGAGCTGTTGGCCTTGTCCAGAAACAGTCGCAAAGCAGGAGAGCCTGCCCTGGGAAGAACAGCGGGACGGTGGCATGACAAGCGTCACCCGCTCCCAATGCGTATAGACGGAAGCCTGGCTTTAGGAAGACAGGAGGGGACGGCTAGGGCAGGGGTGCATACGCCTCTCTGAGGAAGGAGTCTGGGCAGAAGGCAGGCCTGTTCTGTGTGCGTCCTGTCCCAAGGGGAGAGCATCTCCGAGGCCATCTGTCCCTAGGGCAGACGTGGGCTTGCCACCAGGCGCCATAACCTGAACTCGCAGATACAGCTCCCTGGAAGAAAGGGCAGCCAGATACCATCTTCCTCCAAGAGGTGGCAGCGTTGGGGGTGGCAGCGGTGTGTCGGGGAAGAAGACGGGACAGTCCCCCACTGCTCCCCATCCAAGTGCACGGGCGCTGTGGAGGGTTCCTGTCGCCTCTCCTTTCCTATTGCAAAGGCCCTGGCGTAGTCCCCGAGTCCGCCTGAACTCCAGAGCAAAAAGCCAAGCCTTACTACGCCAGGAGATGGCAGTTGGCAGGGAGTGTCATCCTAGACCACGCAAGCTGCTGCAGGGTGGTGGCTGTTTCTGCAAGTTCAGACTGGCAGGGTGATCCCAGGGTGCGACCATGGAGCCCGGGATAGCAAAGCCCAAGAGGCACCAGCTCTCCCGCAGATCTCCTTCCCTGACGCGACAGAGCAAACGCCCAAAGCCTTGCTGAGGAAGCAGCAGCGAAGTGCGGTTCAGGCCAAGCTGAAAACCTCTGCGAAAGCATAGCAGTCGCTGGGAAAAAAGTGTCGGTTCTCTGGGCTACTGTTGCTGCTTGCTTGAGCCTAGTATTGGCTGCACGGTGGCAGAATCCCGCATAGAGCGAAAGCCTCCTTGCCTGGGCATCCCCTGTAGGAAAGCACAGCTTCTTGGGGAAAACAGAGTCGGTTCTGTGCGATGCATATGTCGCTTGCCTGTACAGAGTCTCCGAAGCACGGTGAAAGAAACCCGCATGGAGCGAAATCCTCTTGGCCCGGGCATCCCCTCTACTTGAGAGAGAAGCGTGGTGGTGCCTGTGGAAACAGCCTTAACGAAAGGTCATGAAACAGGAGAGCATGCATTGCAACAATAGCGGACAGGTGGCAAGACAAGTGTCACCCTCTCCGTTTGCTTAGAAATCAGAGTCGGTTCTGCGGGCTGCTGTTCCTGCTTGCCTAGGCCTAGTCTCAAGGTGGGAGAAACCACCATACAGCGAAAGCCTCTTTGCCCAGGCTCCTCCTCTGGGAAAGCACAGCATTCGTTGGGAAATCTGAGTCGGTTTGTGGGATGCTGTTGCTACTTGCCTGAGCTAGTCTGCGCAGCACGGTGGAAGAAACCCGCATGGAGCGAAATTCTCTGGGTCCTAGCATCCCCACTGCCTGCGAGAGAAGCGTGGATGCACATCTGGAAAGGGCCTTAAGGATAGGGACACGGCTGACACCGTGTTCCCCGGGAGCAAGTCTGGGGAAGGAGCAGAACGCCTCCCCGGGAGAAGAGAAGGAGCCGTTGGCCTTGTTGTCGGAAAGGGGCGCAAAGCAGGAGAGATTGCCCTGGGAAGAACAGTGGGACGGTGGCAAGACAAGCGTCACCCGCTCCCTGTGCGTAGAGACGGAAGCCTGGCTTTAGGAAGACACGAGGGGATGGCTAGGGCAGACGCGCATACTCTGCTCTGAGGAAGGAGTCTGGGCAGAAGGAAGGCCTGTTCTGTGTGCCTTTTGTCCCAAGGGGACAGCATCTCCAAGGCCACCTGTCCCTAGGCAAGATGTGGGCATGCCACCAGGCGCCATAACCTGAACTCGCAGATACAGCTCCCTGGAAGAAAGGGGAGCCAGATGACATCTTCCTCCAAGAGGTGGCAGCTTTGGGGGAGGAAGGGGGTGTGTCGTGGAAGAAGAGTGGACAGTCCCCCACAGCTCCCCATCCCAGTGCACGGGCGCTGTGCAGGGTTCCTGTCGCTTCTCCTTTCCTATGTGGAAGGCGCTGGCCTAGTCCCCAAGTGCGCCTGAACACGACAGCAAAAAGCCAAGCCTTACTACGCCAGAAGAAGGCAGTTGGCAGGGATTGTCATCCTAGACCACGCACGCTGCTGCAGGGTGGTGGCTGTGTCTGCGAGGTTCAGCCTGGCACGGTGATCCCAGGGTGCGACCATGGAGCCCGGGATAGCAAAGCCCAAGTGGAACCAGCTCTCCCGCAGATCTCCTTCCCTGACGCGACAGAGCAAATGCCCAAAGCCTTGCTGAGGAAGCAGCAGCGAAGTGCGGTTCAGGCCAAGCTGAAAACCTCTGCGAAAGCATAGCAGTCGCTGGGAAAAAAGAGTCGGTTCTCTGGGCTGCAGTTGCTGCTTGCTTGAGCCTAATATTGGCAGCACGGTGGCAGAATCCCGCATAGAGCGAAAGCCTCTTTGCCTGGGCATCCCCTCTAGGAAAGCACAGCATTCTTGGGGAAAACAGAGTCGGTTCTGTGCGATGCAGATGCCGCTTGCCTGAACATGGTCTCCGAAGCACGCTGTAAGAAACCCGCATGGAGCGAAATCCTCTTGGCCCGGGCATCCCCTGTACTTGAGAGCGAAGCGTGGTTGTGACTGTGGAAACAGTCTTAACGAAAGGTCATGAAACAGGAGAGCATGCATTGCAACAATAGCGGGCAGGTGGCAAGACAAGTGTCACCCTCTCCGTTTCATTAGAAATCAGAGTCTGTTCTGCGGGCTGCTGCTCCTGCTTGCCTAGGCCAAGTCTCAAGGTGGGAGATACCACCCTACAGGGAAAGCCTCTTTGCCCATGCTCCTCCTCTGGGAAAGCAAAGCATTCGTTGGGAAATCTGAGTCGCTTTGTGGGATGCTGCTGCTGCTTGCCTGAGCTAGTCTGCGCAGCACGGTGGAAGAAACCCGCATGGAGCGAAATTCTCTTGGCCCTAGCATTGCCACTGCCTGCGAGAGAAGCGTGGATGCACCTCTGGAAAGGGACTTAAGGATAGGGACACGGCTGTCACCGTGATCTCCGGGAGCAAGTCTGGGGAAGGAGCAGAACGCCTCCCCGGGAGAAGAGAAGGAGCTGCTGGCCTTGTCCAGAAACAGTCGCAAAGCAGGAGAGCCGGCCCTGGGAAGAACAGCGGGACGGTGGCATGACAAGCGTCACCCGCTCCCAATGCGTATAGACGGAAGCCTGGCTTTAGGAAGACAGGAGGGGATGGCTAGGGCAGGCGCGCATACGCCACTCTGAGGAAGGAGTCTGGGCAGAAGGCAGGCCTGTTCTGTGTGCCTCCTGTCCCAAGGGGAGAGCATCTCCGAGGCCACCTGTCCCTAGGGCAGACGTGGGCTTGCCACCAGGCGCCATAACCTGAACTCGCAGATACAGCTCCCTGGAAGAAAGGGCAGCCAGATACCATCTTCCTCCAAGAGGTGGCAGCGTTGGGGGGTGGCAGCGGTGTGTCGGGGAAGAAGAGGGACAGTCCCCCACTGCTCCCCATCCAAGTGCACGGGCGCTGTGGAGGGTTCCTGTCGCCTCTCCTTTCCTATTGCAAAGGCACTGGCGTAGTCCCCGAGTCCGCCTGAACTCCAGAGCAAAAAGCCAAGCCTTACTACGCCAGGAGATGGCAGTTGGCAGGGAGTGTCATCCTAGACCACGCAAGCTGCTGCAGGGTGGTGGCTGTTTCTGCAAGTTCAGACTGGCAGGGTGATCCCAGGGTGCGACCATGGAGCCCGGGACAAAAAAGCCCAAGAGGCACCAGCTCTCCCGCAGATCTCCTTCCCTGACGCGACAGAGCAAACGCCCAAAGCCTTGCTGAGGAAGCAGCAGCGAAGTGCGGTTCAGGCCAAGCTGAAAACCTCTGCGAAAGCATAGCAGTCGCTGGGAAAAAAAGGTCGGTTCTCTGGGCTACTGTTGCTGCTTGCTTGAGCCTAGTATTGGCAGCACGGTGGCAGAATCCCGCATAGAGCGAAAGCCTCTTTGCCTGGGCATACCCTCTAGGAAAGCACAGCATTCTTGGGGAAAACAGAGTCGGTTCTGTGCGATGCATATGTCGCTTGCCTGTACAGAGTCTCCGAAGCACGGTGAAAGAAACCCGCATGGAGCGAAATCCTCTTGGCCCGGGCATCCCCTCTACTTGAGAGAGAAGCGTGGTTGTGCCTGTGGAAACAGCCTTAACGAAAGGTCATGAAACAGGAGAGCATGCATTGCAACAATAGCGGACAGGTGGCAAGACAAGTGTCACCCTCTCCGTTTGCTTAGAAAGCAGAGTCGGTTCTGCGGGCTGCTGCTCCTGCTTGCCTAGGCCAAGTCTCAAGGTGGGAGAAACCACCATACAGCGAAAGCCTCTTTGCCCAGGCTCCTCCTCTGGGAAAGCACAGCATTCGTTGGGAAATCTGAGTCGCTTTGTGGGATGCTGTTGCTACTTGCCTGAGCTAGTCTGCGCAGCACGGTGGAAGAAACCCGCATGGAGCGAAATTCTCTGGGTCCTAGCATCCCCACTGCCTGCGAGAGAAGCGTGGATGCACATCTGGAAAGGGCCTTAAGGATAGGGACACGGCTGACACCGTGTTCCCCGGGAGAAAGTCTGGGGAAGGAGCAGAACGCTTCCCCGGGAGAAGAGAAGGAGCTGTTGGCCTTGTTGTCGGGAAACAGTCGCAAAGCAGGAGAGATTGCCCTGGGAAGAACAGTGGGACGGTGGCAAGACAAGCGTCACCCGCTCCCTGTGCGTAGAGACGGAAGCCTGGCTTTAGGAAGACACGAGGGGATGGCTAGGGCAGACGCGCATACTCTGCTCTGAGGAAGGAGTCTGGGCAGAAGGAAGGCCTGTTCTGTGTGCCTTTTGTCCCAAGGGGACAGCATCTCCAAGGCCACCTGTCCCTAGGCAAGATGTGGGCATGCCACCAGGCGCCATAACCTGAACTCGCAGATACAGCTCCCTGGAAGAAAGGGGAGCCAGATGACATCTTCCTCCAAGAGGTGGCAGCTTTGGGGGAGGAAGGGGGTGTGTCGTGGAAGAAGAGGGGACAGTCCCCCACAGCTCCCCATCCCAGTGCATGGGCGCTGTGCAGGGTTCCTGTCGCTTCTCCTTTCCTATGTGGAAGGCGCTGGCCTAGTCCCCAAGTCCGCCTGAACTCGAGAGCAAAAAGCCAAGCCTTACTACGCCAGAAGAAGGCAGTTGGCAGGGATTGTCATCCTAGACCACGCACGCTGCTGCAGGGTGGTGGCTGTGTCTGCGAGGTTCAGCCTGGCACGGTGATCCCAGGGTGCGACCATGGAGCCCGGGATAGAAAAGCCCAAGTGGAACCAGCTCTCCCGCAGATCTCCTTCCCTGACGCGACAGAGCAAACGCCCAAAGCCTTGCTGAGGAAGCAGCAGCGAAGTGCGGTTCAGGCCAAGCTGAAAACCTCTGCCAAAGCATAGCAGTCGCTGGGAAAAAAGAGTCGGTTCTCTGGGCTGCTGTTGCTGCTTGCTTGAGCCTAGTATTGGCAGCACGGTGGCAGAATCCCGCATAGAGCGAAAGCCTCTTTGCCTGGGCATCCCCTCTAGGAAAGCACAGCATTCTTGGGGAAAACAGAGTCGGTTCTGTGCGATGCAGATGCCGCTTGCCTAAACATGGTCTCCGAAGCACGCTGTAAGAAACCCGCATGGAGCGAAATCCTCTTGGCCCGGGCATCCCCTGTACTTGAGAGCGAAGCGTGGTTGTGACTGTGGAAACAGTCTTAACGAAAGGTCATGAAACAGGAGAGCATGCATTGCAACAATAGCGGGCAGGTGGCAAGACAAGTGTCACCCTCTCCGTTTGCTTAGAAATCAGAGTCGGTTCTGCGGGCTGCTGCTCCTGCTTGCCTAGGCCAAATCTCAAGGTGGGAGATACCACCCTACAGGGAAAGCCTCTTTGCCCAGGCTCCTCCTCTGGGAAAGCACAGCATTCGTTGGGAAATCTGAGTCGCTTTGTGGGATGCTGCTGCTGCTTGCCTGAGCTAGTCTGCGCAGCACGGTGGAAGAAACTCGCATGGAGCGAAGTTCTCTTGGCCCTAGCATCGCCCCTGCCTGCGAGAGAAGCGTGGATGCACATCTGGAAAGGGACTTAAGGATAGGGACACGGCTGTCACCGTGATCTCCGGGAGCAAGTCTGGGGAAGGAGCAGAACGCCTCCCCGGGAGAAGAGAAGGAGCTGTTGGCCTTGTCTAGAAACAGTCGCAAAGCAGGAGAGCCTGCCCTGGGAAGAACAGCGGGACGGTGGCATGACAAGCGTCACCCGCTCCCAATGCGTATAGACGGAAGCCTGGCTTTAGGAAGACAGGAAGGGACGGCTAGGGCAGGGGTGCATACGCCACTCTGAGGAAGGAGTCTGGGCAGAAGGCAGGCCTGTTCTGTGTGCGTCCTGTCCCAAGGGGAGAGCATCTCCGAGGCCATCTGTCCCTAGGGCAGACGTGGGCTTGCCACCAGGCGCCATAACCTGAACTCGCAGATACAGCTCCCTGGAAGAAAGGGCAGCCAGATACCATCTTCCTCCAAGAGGTGGCAGCGTTGGGGGTGGCAGCGGTGTGTCGGGGAAGAAGTCGGGACAGTCCCCCACTGCTCCCCATCCAAGTGCACGGGCGCTGTGGAGGGTTCCTGTCGCCTCTCCTTTCCTATTGCAAAGGCCCTGGCGTAGTCCCCGAGTCCGCCTGAACTCCAGAGCAAAAAACCAAGCCTTACTACGCCAGGAGATGACAGTTGGCAGGGAGTGTCATCCTAGACCACGCAAGCTGCTGCAGGGTGGTGGCTGTTTCTGCAAGTTCAGACTGGCAGGGTGATCCCAGGGTGCGACCATGGAGCCCGGGATAGCAAAGCCCAAGAGGCACCAGCTCTCCCGCAGATCTCCTTCCCTGACGCGACAGAGCAAACGCCCAAAGCCTTGCTGAGGAAACAGCAGCGAAGTGCGGTTCAGGCCAAGCTGAAAACCTCTGCGAAAGCATAGCAGTCGCTGGGAAAAAAGAGTCGGTTCTCTGGGCTACTGTTGCTGCTTGCTTGAGCCTAGTATTGGCTGCACGGTGGCAGAATCCCGCATAGAGCGAAAGCCTCCTTGCCTGGGCATCCCCTGTAGGAAAGCACAGCATTCTTGGGGAAAACAGAGTCGGTTCTGTGCGATGCATATGTCGCTTGCCTGTACAGAGTCTCCGAAGCACGGTGAAAGAAACCCGCATGGAGCGAAATCCTCTTGGCCCGGGCATCCCCTCTACTTGAGAGAGAAGCGTCGTGGTGCCTGTGGAAACAGCCTTAACGAAAGGTCATGAAACAGGAGAGCATGCATTGCAACAATAGCGGACAGGTGGCAACACAAGTGTCACACTCTCCGTTTGCTTAGAAATTAGAGTCGGTTCTGCGGGCTGCTGTTCCTGCTTGCCTAGGCCTAGTCTCAAGGTGGGAGAAACCACCATACAGCGAAAGCCTCTTTGCCCAGGCTCCTCCTCTGGGAAAGCACAGCATTCGTTGGGAAATCTGAGTCGGTTTGTGGGATGCTGTTGCTACTTGCCTGAGCTAGTCTGCGCAGCACGGTGGAAGAAACCCGCATGGAGCGAAATTCTCTGGGTCCTAGCATCCCCACTGCCTGCGAGAGAAGCGTGGATGCACATCTGGAAAGGGCCTTAAGGATAGGGACACGGCTGACACCGTGTTCCCCGGGAGCAAGTCTGGGGAAGGAGCAGAACGCCTCCCCGGGAGAAGAGAAGGAGCCGTTGGCCTTGTTGTCGGGAAAGAGTCGCAAAGCAGGAGAGATTGCCCTGGGAAGAACAGTGGGACGGTGGCAAGACAAGCGTCACCCGCTCCCTGTGCGTAGAGACGGAAGCCTGGCTTTAGGAAGACACGAGGGGATGGCTAGGGCAGACGCGCATACTCTGCTCTGAGGAAGGAGTCTGGGCAGAAGGAAGGCCTGTTCTGTGTGCCTTTTGTCCCAAGGGGACAGCATCTCCAAGGCCACCTGTCCCTAGGCAAGATGTGGGCATGCCACCAGGCGCCATAACCTGAACTCGCAGATACAGCTCCCTGGAAGAAAGGGGAGCCAGATGACATCTTCCTCCAAGAGGTGGCAGCTTTGGGGGAGGAAGGGGGTGTGTCGTGAAGAAGAGGGGACAGTCCCCCACAGCTCCCCATCCCAGTGCACGGGCGCTGTGCAGGGTTCCTGTCGCTTCTCCTTTCCTATGTGGAAGGCGCTGGCCTAGTCCCCAAGTGCGCCTGAACTCGACAGCAAAAAGCCAAGCCTTACTACGCCAGAAGAAGGCAGTTGGCAGGGATTGTCATCCTAGACCACGCACGCTGCTGCAGGGTGGTGGCTGTGTCTGCGAGGTTCAGCCTGGCACGGTGATCCCAGGGTGCGACCATGGAGCCCGGGATAGCAAAGCCCAAGTGGAACCAGCTCTCCCGCAGATCTCCTTCCCTGACGCGACAGAGCAAACGCCCAAAGCCTTGCTGAGGAAGCAGCAGCGAAGTGCGGTTCAGGCCAAGCTGAAAACCTCTGCCAAAGCATAGCAGTCGCTGGGAAAAAAGAGTCGGTTCTCTGGGCTGCTGTTGCTGCTTGCTTGAGCCTAGTATTGGCAGCACGGTGGCAGAATCCCGCATAGAGCGAAAGCCTCTTTGCCTGGGCATCCCCTCTAGGAAAGCACAGCATTCTTGGGGAAAACAGAGTCGGTTCTGTGCGATGCAGATGCCGCTTGCCTGAACATGGTCTCCGAAGCACGCTGTAAGAAACCCGCATGGAGCGAAATCCTCTTGGCCCGGGCATCCCCTGTACTTGAGAGCGAAGCGTGGTTGTGACTGTGGAAACAGTCTTAACGAAAGGTCATGAAACAGGAGAGCATGCATTGCAACAATAGCGGGCAGGTGGCAAGACAAGTGTCACCCTCTCTGTTTGCTTAGAAATCAGAGTCTGTTCTGCGGGCTGCTCCTCCTGCTTGCCTAGGCCAAGTCTCAAGGTGGGAGATACCACCCCACAGGGAAAGCCTCTTTGCCCAGGCTCCTCCTCTGGGAAAGCACAGCATTCGTTGGGAAATCTGAGTCGCTTTGTGGGATGCTGCTGCTGCTTGCCTGAGCTAGTCTGCGCAGCACGGTGGAAGAAACCCGCATGGAGCGAAATTCTCTTGGCCCTAGCATCGCCCCTGCCTGCGAGAGAAGCGTGGATGCACATCTGGAAAGGGACTTAAGGATAGGGACACGGCTGTCACCGTGATTTCCGGGAGCAAGTCTGGGGAAGGAGCAGAACGCCTCCCCGGGAGAAAGGAAGGAGCTGTTGGCCTTGTCCAGAAACAGTCGCAAAGCAGGAGAGCCTGCCCAGGGTAGAACAGCGGGACGGTGGCATGACAAGCGTCACCCGCTCCCAATGCGTATAGACGGAAGCCTGGCTTTAGGAAGACAGGAGGGGACGGCTAGGGCAGGCGCGCATACGCCACTCTGAGGAAGGAGTCTGGGCAGAAGGCAGGCCTGTTCTGTGTGCCTCCTGTCCCAAGGGGAGAGCATCTCCGAGGCCACCTGTCTCTAGGGCAGACGTGGGCTTGCCACCAGGCGCCATAACCTGAACTCGCAGATACAGCTCCCTGGAAGAAAGGGCAGCCAGATACCATCTTCCTCCAAGAGGTGGCAGCGTTGGGGGTGGCAGCGGTTTGTCGGGGAAGAAGAGGGGACAGTCCCCCACTGCTCCCCATCCAAGTGCACGGGCGCTGTGGAGGGTTCCTGTGCCTCTCCTTTCCTATTGCAAAGGCACTGGCGTAGTCCCCGAGTCCGCCTGAACCTCAGAGCAAAAAGCCAAGCCTTACTACGCCAGGAGATGGCAGTTGGCAGGGAGTGTCATCCTAGACCACGCAAGCTGCTGCAGGGTGGTGGCTGTTTCTGCAAGTTCAGACTGGCAGGGTGATCCCAGGGTGCGACCATGGAGCCCGGGACAAAAAAGCCCAAGAGGCACCAGCTCTCCCGCAGATCTCCTTCCCTGACGCGACAGAGCGAACGCCCAAAGCCTTGATGAGGAATCAGCAGCGAAGTGCGGTTCAGGCCAAGCTGAAAACCTCTGCGAAAGCATAGCAGTCGCTGGGAAAAAAGAGTCGGTTCTCTGGGCTACTGTTGCTGCTTGCTTGAGCCTAGTATTGGCAGCACGGTGGCAGAATCCCGCATAGAGCGAAAGCCTCCTTGCCTGGGCATCCCCTCTAGGAAAGCACAGCATTCTTGGGGAAAACAGAGTCGGTTCTGTGCGATGCATATGTCGCTTGCCTGTACAGAGTCTCCGAAGCACGGTGAAAGAAACCCGCATGGAGCGAAATCCTCTTGGCCCGGGCATCCCCTCTACTTGAGAGAGAAGCGTGGTTGTGCCTGTGGAAACAGCCTTAACGAAAGGTCATGAAACAGGAGAGCATGCATTGCAACAATAGCGGACAGGTGGCAAGACAAGTGTCACCCTCTCCGTTTGCTTAGAAATCAGAGTCGGTTCTGCGGGCTGCTGCTCCTGCTTGCCTAGGCCAAGTCTCAAGGTGGGAGAAACCACCATACAGCGAAAGCCTCTTTGCCCAGGCTCCTCCTCTGGGAAAGCACAGCATTCGTTGGGAAATCTGAGTCGTTTTGTGGGATGCTGTTGCTACTTGCCTGAGCTAGTCTGCGCAGCACGGTGGAAGAAACCCGCATGGAGCGAAATTCTCTGGGTCCTAGCATCCCCACTGCCTGCGAGAGAAGCGTGGATGCACATCTGGAAAGGGCCTTAAGGATAGGGACACGGCTGACACCGTGTTCACCGGGAGCAAGTCTGGGGAAGGAGCAGAACGCCTCCCCGGGAGAAGAGAAGGAGCCGTTGGCCTTGTTGTCGGGAAAGAGTCGCAAAGCAGGAGAGATTGCCCTGGGAAGAACAGTGGGACGGTGGCAAGACAAGCGTCACCCGCTCCCTGTGCGTAGAGACGGAAGCCTGGCTTTAGGAAGACACGAGGGGATGGCTAGGGCAGACGCGCATACTCTGCTCTGAGGAAGGAGTCTGGGCAGAAGGAAGGCCTGTTCTGTGTGCCTTTTGTCCCAAGGGGACAGCATCTCCAAGGCCACCTGTCCCTAGGCAAGATGTGGGCATGCCACCAGGCGCCATAACCTGAACTCGCAGATACAGCTCCCTGGAAGAAAGGGCAGCCAGATGACATCTTCCTCCAAGAGGTGGCAGCTTTGGGGGAGGAAGGGGGTGTGTCGTGGAAGAAGAGGGGACAGTCCCCCACAGCTCCCCATCCCAGTGCACGGGCGCTGTGCAGGGTTCCTGTCGCTTCTCCTTTCCTATGTGGAAGGTGCTGGCCTAGTCCCCAAGTCCGCCTGAACTCGGGAGCAAAAAGCCAAGCCTTACTACGCCAGAAGAAGGCAGTTGGCAGGGATTGTCATCCTAGACCACGCACGCTGCTGCAGGGTGGTGGCTGTGTCTGCGAGGTTCAGCCTGGCACGGTGATCCCAGGGTGCGACCATGGAGCCCGGGATAGCAAAGCCCAAGTGGAACCAGCTCTCCCGCAGATCTCCTTCCCTGACGCGACAGAGCAAACGCCCAAAGCCTTGCTGAGGAAGCAGCAGCGAAGTGCGGTTCAGGCCAAGCTGAAAACCTCTGCCAAAGCATAGCAGTCGCTGGGAAAAAAGAGTCGGTTCTCTGGGCTGCTGTTGCTGCTTGCTTGAGCCTAGTATTGGCAGCACGGTGGCAGAATCCCGCATAGAGCGAAAGACTCTTTGCCTGGGCATCCCCTCTAGGAAAGCACAGCATTCTTGGGGAAAACAGAGTCGGTTCTGTGCGATGCAGATGCCGCTTGCCTGAACATGGTCTCCGAAGCACGCTGTAAGAAACCCGCATGGAGCGAAATCCTCTTGGCCCGGGCATCCCCTGTACTTGAGAGCGAAGCGTGGTTGTGACTGTGGAAACAGTCTTAACGAAAGGTCATGAAACAGGAGAGCATGCATTGCAACAATAGCGGGCAGGTGGCAAGAGAAGTGTCACCCTCTCCGTTTGCTTAGAAATCAGAGTCTGTTCTGCGGGCTGCTGCTCCTGCTTGCCTAGGCCAAGTCTCAAGGTGGGAGATACCACCCTACAGGGAAAGCCTCTTTGCCCAGGCTCCTCCTCTGGGAAAGCACAGCATTCGTTGGGAAATCTGATTTGCTTTGTGGGATGCTGCTGCTGCTTGCCTGAGCTAGTCTGCGCAGCACGGTGGAAGAAACCCGCATGGAGCGAAATTCTCTTGGCCCTAGCATCGGCACTGCCTGCGAGAGAAGCGTGGATGCACATCTGGAAAGGGACTTAAGGATAGGGACACGGCTGTCACCGTGATCTCCGGGAGCAAGTCTGGGGAAGGAGCACAACGCCTCCCCGGGAGAAAGGAAGGAGCTGTTGGCCTTGTCCAGAAACAGTCGCAAAGCAGGAGAGCCTGCCCAGGGAAGAACAGCGGGACGGTGGCATGACAAGCGTCACCCGCTCCCAATGCGTATAGACGGAAGCCTGGCTTTAGGAAGACAGGAGGGGATGGCTAGGGCAGGCGCGCATACGCCACTCTGAGGAAGGAGTCTGGGCAGAAGGCAGGCCTGTTCTGTGTGCCTCCTGTCCCAAGGGGAGAGCATCTCCGAGGCCACCTGTCCCTAGGGCAGACGTGGGCTTGCCACCAGGCGCCATAACCTGAACTCGCAGATACAGCTCCCTGGAAGAAAGGGCAGCCAGATACCATCTTCCTCCAAGAGGTGGCAGCGTTGGGGGTGGCAGCGGTGTGTCGGGGAAGAAGAGGGGACAGTCCCCCACTGCTCCCCATCCAAGTGCACGGGCGCTGTGGAGGGTTCCTGTCGCCTCTCCTTTCCTATTGCAAAGGCACTGGCGTAGTCCCCGAGTCCGCCTGAACCTCAGAGCAAAAAGCCAAGCCTTACTACGCCAGGAGATGGCAGTTGGCAGGGAGTGTCATCCTAGACCACGCAAGCTGCTGCAGGGTGGTGGCTGTTTCTGCAAGTTCAGACTGGCAGGGTGATCCCAGGGTGCGACCATGGAGCCCGGGACAAAAAAGCCCAAGAGGCACCAGCTCTCCCGCAGATCTCCTTCCCTGACGCGATAGAGCGAACGCCCAAAGCCTTGATGAGGAATCAGCAGCGAAGGGCGGTTCAGGCCAAGCTGAAAACCTCTGCGAAAGCATAGCAGTCGCTGGGAAAAAAGAGTCGGTTCTCTGGGCTACTGTTGCTGCTTGCTTGAGCCTAGTATTGGCAGCACGGTGGCAGAATCCCGCATAGAGCGAAAGCCTCCTTGCCTGGGCATCCCCTCTAGGAAAGCACAGCATTCTTGGGGAAAACAGAGTCGGTTCTGTGCGATGCATATGTCGCTTGCCTGTACAGAGTCTCCGAAGCACGGTGAAAGAAACCCGCATGGAGCGAAATCCTCTTGGCCCGGGCATCCCCTCTACCTGAGAGAGAAGCGTGGTTGTGCCTGTGGAAACAGCCTTAACGAAAGGTCATGAAACAGGAGAGCATGCATTGCAACAATAGCGGACAGGTGGCAAGACAAGTGTCACCCTCTCCGTTTGCTTAGAAAGCAGAGTCGGTTCTGCGGGCTGCTGCTCCTGCTTGCCTAGGCCAAGTCTCAAGGTGGGAGAAACCACCATACAGCGAAAGCCTCTTTGCCCAGGCTCCTCCTCTGGGAAAGCACAGCATTCGTTGGGAAATCTGAGTCGTTTTGTGGGATGCTGTTGCTACTTGCCTGAGCTAGTCTGCGCAGCACGGTGGAAGAAACCCGCATGGAGCGAAATTCTCTGGGTCCTAGCATCCCCACTGCCTGCGAGAGAAGCGTGGATGCACATCTGGAAAGGGCCTTAAGGATAGGGACACGGCTGACACCGTGTTCCCCGGGAGCAAGTCTGGGGAAGGAGCAGAACGCCTCCCCGGGAGAAGAGAAGGAGCCGTTGGCCTTGTTGTCGGGAAACAGTCGCAAAGCAGGAGAGATTGCCCTGGGAAGAACAGTGGGACGGTGGCAAGACAAGCGTCACCCGCTCCCTGTGCGTAGAGACGGAAGCCTGGCTTTAGGAAGACACGAGGGGATGGCTAGGGCAGACGCGCATACTCTGCTCTGAGGAAGGAGTCTGGGCAGAAGGAAGGCCTGTTCTGTGTGCCTTTTGTCCCAAGGGGACAGCATCTCCAAGGCCACCTGTCCCTAGGCAAGATGTGGGCATGCCACCAGGCGCCATAACCTGAACTCGCAGATACAGCTCCCTGGAAGAAAGGGGAGCCAGATGACATCTTCCTCCAAGAGGTGGCAGCTTTGGGGGAGGAAGGGGGTGTGTCGTGGAAGAAGAGGGGACAGTCCCCCACAGCTCCCCATCCCAGTGCACGGGCGCTGTGCAGGGTTCCTGTCGCTTCTCCTTTCCTATGTAGAAGGCGCTGGCCTAGTCCCCAAGTCCGCCTGAACTCGGGAGCAAAAAGCCAAGCCTTACTACGCCAGAAGAAGGCTGTTGGCAGGGATTGTCATCCTAGACCACGCACGCTGCTGCAGGGTGGTGGCTGTGTCTGCGAGGTTCAGCCTGGCACGGTGATCCCAGGGTGCGACCATGGAGCCCGGGATAGCAAAGCCCAAGTGGAACCAGCTCTCCCGCAGATCTCCTTCCCTGACGCGACAGAGCAAACGCCCAAAGCCTTGCTGAGGAAGCAGCAGCGAAGTGCGGTTCAGGCCAAGCTGAAAACCTCTGCCAAAGCATAGCAGTCGCTGGGAAAAAAGAGACGGTTCTCTGGGCTGCTGTTGCTGCTTGCTTGAGCCTAGTATTGGAAGCACGGTGGCAGAATCCCGCATAGAGCGAAAGCCTCTTTGCCTGGGCATCCCCTCTAGGAAAGCACAGCATTCTTGGGGAAAACAGAGTCGGTTCTGTGAGATGCAGATGCCGCTTGCCTGAACATGGTCTCCGAAGCACGCTGTAAGAAACCCGCATGGAGCGAAATCCTCTTGGCCTGGGCATACCCTGTACTTGAGAGCGAAGCGTGGTTGTGACTGTGGAAACAGTCTTAACGAAAGGTCATGAAACAGGGAGCATGCATTGCAACAATAGCGGGCAGGTGGCAAGACAAGTGTCACCCTCTCCGTTTGCTTAGAAATCAGAGTCGGTTCTGCGGGCTGCTGCTCCTGCTTGCCTAGGCCAAGTCTCAAGGTAGGAGAAACCACCATACAGCGAAAGCCTCTGTGCCCACGCTCCTCCTCTGGGAAAGCACAGCATTCGTTGGGAAATCTGAGTCGCTTTGTGGGATGCTGTTGCTACTTGCCTGAGCTAGTCTGCGCACCACGGTGGAAGAAACCCGCATGGAGCGAAATTCTCTGGGTCCTAGCATCCCCACTGCCTGCGAGAGAAGCGTGGATGCATATCTGGAAAGGGCCTTAAGGATAGGGACACGGCTGACACTGTGTTCCCCGGGAGCAAGTCTGGGGAAGGAGCAGAACGCCACCCCGGGAGAAGAGAAGGAGACGTTGGCCTTGTTGTCGGGAAACAGTCGCAAAGCAGGAGAGATTGCCCTGGGAAGAACAGTGGGACGGTGGCAAGACAAGCGTCACCCGCTCCCTGTGCGTAGAGACGGAAGCCTGGCTTTAGGAAGACACGAGGGGATGGCTAGGGCAGACGCGCATACTCTGCTCTGAGGAAGGAGTCTGGGCAGAAGGAAGGCCTGTTCTGTGTGCCTTTTGTCCCAAGGGGACAGCATCTCCAAGGCCACCTGTCCCTAGGCAAGATGTGGGCATGCCACCAGGCGCCATAACCTGAACTCGCAGATACAGCTCCCTGGAAGAAAGGGGAGCCAGATGACATCTTCCTCCAAGAGGTGGCAGCTTTGGGGGAGGAAGGGAGTGTGTCGTGGAAGAAGAGGGGACAGTCCCCCACAGCTCCCAATCCCAGTGCACGGGCGCTGTGCAGGGTTACTGTCGCTTCTCCGTTCCTATGTGGAAGGCGCTGGCCTAGTCCCCAAGTCCGCCTGAACTCGAGAGCAAAAAGCCAAGCCTTACTACGCCAGAAGAAGGCAGTTGGCAGGGATTGTCATCCTAGACCACGCACGCTGCTGCAGGGTGGTGGCTGTGTCTGCGAGGTTCAGCCTGGCACGGTGATCCCAGGGTGCGACCATGGAGCCCGGGATAGCAAAGCCCAAGTGGAACCAGCTCTCCCGCAGATCTCCTTCCCTGACGCGACAGAGCAAACGCCCAAAGCCTTGCTGAGGAAGCAGCAGCGAAGTGCGGTTCAGGCCAAGCTGAAAACCTCTGCCAAAGCATAGCAGTCGCTGGCTAAAAAGAGTCGGTTCTCTGGGCTGCTGTTGCTGCTTGCTTGAGCCTAGTATTGGCAGCACGGTGGCAGAATCCCGCATAGAGCGAAAGCCTCTTTGCCTGGGCATCCCCTCTAGGAAAGCACAGCATTCTTGGGGAAAACAGAGTCGGTTCTGTGCGATGCAGATGCCGCTTGCCTGAACATGGTCTCCGAAGCACGCTGTAAGAAACCCGCATGGAACGAAATCCTCTTGGCCCGGGCATCCCCTGTAATTGAGAGCGAAGAGTGGTTGTGACTGTGGAAACAGTCTTAACGAAAGGTCATGAAACAGGAGAGCATGCATTGCAACAATAGCGGGCAGGTGGCAATACAAGTGTCACCCTCTCCGTTTCATTAGAAATCAGAGTCTGTTCTGCGGGCTGCTGCTCCTGCTTGCCTAGGCCAAGTCTCAAGGTGGGAGATACCACCCTACAGGGAAAGCCTCTTTGCCCAGGCTCCTCCTCTGGGAAAGCAGAGCATTCGTTGGGAAATCTGAGTCGCTTTGTGGGATGCTGCTGCTGCTTGCCTGAGCTAGTCTGCGCAGCACGGTGGAAGAAACCCGCATGGAGCGAAATTCTCTTGGCCCTAGCATCGCCACTGCCTGCGAGAGAAGCGTGGATGCACATCTGGAAAGGGACTTAAGGATAGGGACAGGGCTGTCACCGTGATCTCCGGGAGCAAGTCTGGGGAAGGAGCAGAACGCCTCCCCGGGAGAAAGGAAGGAGCTGTTGGCATTGTCCAGAAACAGTCGCAAAGCAGGAGAGCCTGCCCAGGGAAGAACAGCGGGACGGTGGCATGACAAGCGTCACCCGCTCCCAATGCGTATAGACGGAAGCCTGGCTTTAGGAAGACAGGAGGGGACGGCTAGGGCAGGCGCGCATACGCCACTCTGAGGAAGGAGTCTGGGCAGAAGGCAGGCCTGTTCTGTGTGCCTCTTGTCCCACGGGGAGAGCATCGCCGAGGCCACCTGTCCCTAGGGCAGACGTGGGCTTGCCACCAGGCGCTATAACCTGAACTCGCAGATACAGCTCCCTGGAAGAAAGGGCAGCCAGATACCATCTTCCTCCAAGAGGTGGCAGCGTTGGGGGTGGCAGCGGTGTGTCGGGGAAGAAGAGGGGACAGTCCCCCACTGCTCCCCATCCAAGTGCACGGGCGCTGTGGAGGGTTCCTGTCGCCTCTCCTTTCCTATTGCAAAGGCACTGGCGTAGTCCCCGAGTCCGCCTGAACCTCAGAGCAAAAAGCCAAGCCTAACTACGCCAGGAGATGGCAGTTGGCAGGGAGTGTCATCCTAGACCACGCAAGCTGCTGCAGGGTGGTGGCTGTTTCTGCAAGTTCAGACTGGCAGGGTGATCCCAGGGTGCGACCATGGAGCCCGGGACAAAAAAGCCCAAGAGGCACCAGCTCTCCCGCAGATCTCCTTCCCTGACGCGACAGAGCGAACGCCCAAAGCCTTGCTGAGGAAGCAGCAGCGAAGTGCGGTTCAGGCCAAGCTGAAAACCTCTGCCAAAGCATAGCAGTCGCTGGGAAAAAAGAGTCGGTTCTCTGGGCTGCTGTTGCTGCTTGCTTGAGCCTAGTATTGGCAGCACGGTGGCAGAATCCCGCATAGAGCGAAAGCCTCTTTGCCTGGGCATCCCCTCTAGGAAAGCACAGCATTCTTGGGGAAAACAGAGTCGGTTCTGTGCGATGCAGATGCCGCTTGCCTAAACATGGTCTCCGAAGCACGCTGTAAGAAACCCGCATGGAGCGAAATCCTCTTGGCCCGGGCATCCCCTGTACTTGAGAGCGAAGCGTGGTTGTGACTGTGGAAACAGTCTTAACGAAAGGTCATGAAACAGGAGAGCATGCATTGCAACAATAGCGGGCAGGTGGCAAGACAAGTGTCACCCTCTCCGTTTGCTTAGAAATCAGAGTCGGTTCTGCGGGCTGCTGCTCCTGCTTGCCTAGGCCAAGTCTCAAGGTGGGAGATACCACCCTACAGGGAAAGCCTCTTTGCCCATGCTCCTCCTCTGGGAAAGCACAGCATTCGTTGGGAAATCTGAGTCGCTTTGTGGGATGCTGCTGCTGCTTGCCTGAGCTAGTCTGCGCAGCACGGTGGAGGAAACCCGCATGGAGCGAAATTCTCTTGGCCCTAGCATCGCCACTGCCTGCGAGAGAAGCGTGGATGCACCTCTGGAAAGGGACTTAAGGATAGGGACACGGCTGTCACCGTGATCTCCGGGAGCAAGTCTGGGGAAGGAGCAGAACGCCTCCCCGGGAGAAAGGAAGGAGCTGTTGGCCTTGTCCAGAAACAGTCGCAAAGCAGGAGAGCCTGCCCAGGGAAGAACAGCGGAACGGTGGCATGACAAGCGTCACCCGCTCCCAATGCGTATAGACGGAAGCCTGGCTTTAGGAAGACAGGAGGGGACGGCTAGGGCAGGCGCGCATACGCCACTCTGAGGAAGGAGTCTGGGCAGAAGGCAGGCCTGTTCTGTATGCCTCCTGTCCCAAGCGGAGAGCATCTCCCAGGCCACCTGTCCCTAGGGCAGACGTGGGCTTGCCACCAGGCGCCATAACCTGAACTCGCAGATACAGCTCCCTGGAAGAAAGGGCAGCCAGATACCATCTTCCTCCAAGAGGTGGCAGCGTTGGGGCTGGCAGCGGTGTGTCGGGGAAGAAGAGGGGACAGTCCCCCACTGCTCCCCATCCAAGTGCACGGGCGCTGTGGAGGGTTCCTGTCGCCTCTCCTTTCCTATTGCAAAGGCACTGGCGTAGTCCCCGAGTCCGCCTGAACTCCAGAGCAAAAAGCCAAGCCTTACTACGCCAGGAGATGGCAGTTGGCAGGGAGTGTCATCCTAGACCACGCAAGCTGCTGCAGGGTGGTGGCTGTTTCTGCAAGTTCAGACTGGCAGGGTGATCCCAGGGTGCGACCATGGAGCCCGGGACAAAAAAGCCCAAGAGGCACCAGCTCTCCCGCAGATCTCCTTCCCTGACGCGACAGAGCGAACGCCCAAAGCCTTGCTGAGGAAGCAGCAGCGAAGTGCGGTTCAGGCCAAGCTGAAAACCTCTGCGAAAGCATAGCAGTCGCTGGGAAAAAAGAGTCGGTTCTCTGGGCTACTGTTGCTGCTTGCTTGAGCCTAGTATTGGCAGCACGGTGGCAGAATCCCGCATAGAGCGAAAGCCTCCTTGCCTGGGCATCCCCTGTAGGAAAGCACAGCATTCTTGGGGAAAACAGAGTCGGTTCTGTGCGATTCATATGTCGCTTGCCTGTACAGAGTCTCCGAAGCACGGTGAAAGAAACCCGCATGGAGCGAAATCCTCTTGGCCCGGGCATCCCCTCTACTTGAGAGAGAAGCGTGGTTGTGCCTGTGGAAACAGCCTTAACGAAAGGTCATGAAACAGGAGAGCATGCATTGCAACAATAGCGGACAGGTGGCAAGACAAGTGTCACCCTCTCCGTTTGCTTAGAAAGCAGAGTCGGTTCTGCGGGCTGCTGCTCCTGCTTGCCTAGGCCAAGTCTCAAGGTGGGAGAAACCACCAGACAGCGAAAGCCTCTTTGCCCAGGCTCCTCCTCTGGGAAAGCACAGCATTCGTTGGGAAATCTGAGTCGTTTTGTGGGATGCTGTTGCTACTTGCCTGAGCTAGTCTGCGCAGCACGGTGGAAGAAACCCGCATGGAGCGAAATTCTCTGGGTCCTAGCATCCCCACTGCCTGCGAGAGAAGCGTGGATGCACATCTGGAAAGGGCCTTAAGGATAGGGACACGGCTGACACCGTGTTCCCCGGGAGCAAGTCTGGGGAAGGAGCAGAACGCCTCCCCGGGAGAAGAGAAGGAGCCGTTGGCCTTGTTGTCGGGAAACAGTCGCAAAGCAGGAGAGATTGCCCTGGGAAGAACAGTGGGACGGTGGCAAGACAAGCGTCACCCGCTCCCTGTGCGTAGAGACGGAAGCCTGGCTTTAGGAAGACACGAGGGGATGGTTAGGGCAGACGCGCATACTCTGCTCTGAGGAAGGAGTCTGGGCAGAAGGAAGGCCTGTTCTGTGTGCCTTTTGTCCCAAGGGGACAGCATCTCCAAGGCCACCTGTCCCTAGGCAAGATGTGGGCATGCCACCAGGCGCCATAACCTGAACTCGCAGATACAGCTCCCTGGAAGAAAGGGGAGCCAGATGACATCTTCCTCCAAGAGGTGGCAGCTTTGGGGGAGGAAGGGGGTGTGTCGTGGAAGAAGAGGGGACAGTCCCCCACAGCTCCCCATCCCAGTGCACGGGCGCTGTGCAGGGCTCCTGTCGCTTCTCCTTTCCTATGTGGAAGGCGCTGGCCTAGTCCTCAAGTGCGCCTGAACTCGACAGCAAAAAGCCAAACCTTACTACGCCAGAAGAAGGCAGTTGGCAGGGATTGTCATCCTAGACCACGCACGCAGCTGCAGGGTGGTGGCTGTGTCTGCGAGGTTCAGCCTGGCACGGTGATCCCAGGGTGCGACCATGGAGCCCGGGATAGCAAAGCCCAAGTGGAACCAGCTCTCCCGCAGATCTCCTTCCCTGACGCGACAGAGCGAACG
Organism: Neogale vison; assembly: GCF_020171115.1. Lineage (NCBI taxonomy): Eukaryota > Metazoa > Chordata > Mammalia > Carnivora > Mustelidae > Neogale > Neogale vison. The sequence continues at coordinate 2,685,213 of NW_025334865.1, forward strand.
CCCAAAGCCTTGCTGAGGAAGCAGCAGCGAAGTGCGGTTCAGGCCAAGCTGAAAACCTCTGCCAAAGCATAGCAGTCGCTGGGAAAAAAGAGTCGGTTCTCTGGGCTGCTGTTGCTGCTTGCTTGAGCCTAGTATTGGCAGCACGGTGGCAGAATCCCGCATAGAGCGAAAGCCTCTTTGCCTGGGCATCCCCTCTAAGAAAGCACAGCATTCTTGGGGAAAACAGAGTCGGTTCTGTGCGATGCAGATGCCGCTTGCCTGAACATGGTCTCCGAAGCACGCTGTAAGAAACCCGCATGGAGCGAAATCCTCTTGGCCCGGGCATCCCCTGTACTTGAGAGCGAAGCGTGGTTGTGACTGTGGAAACAGTCTTAACGAAAGGTCATGAAACAGGAGAGCATGCATTGCAACAATAGCGGGCAGGTGGCAAGACAAGTGTCACCCTCTCTGTTTGCTTAGAAATCAGAGTCTGTTCTGCGGGCTGCTCCTCCTGCTTGCCTAGGCCAAGTCTCAAGGTGGGAGATACCACCCTACAGGGAAAGCCTCTTTGCCCAGGCTCCTCCTCTGGGAAAGCACAGCATTTGTTGGGAAATCTGAGTCGCTTTGTGGGATGCTGCTGCTGCTTGCCTGAGCTAGTCTGCGCAGCACGGTGGAAGAAACCCGCATGGAGCGAAATTCTCTTGGCCCTAGCAACGCCCCTGCCTGCGAGAGAAGCGTGGATGCACATCTGGAAAGGGACTTAAGGATAGGGACACGGCTGTCACCGTGATCTCCGGGAGCAAGTCTGGGGAAGGAGCAGAACGCCTCCCCGGGAGAAGAGAAGGAGCTGTTGGCCTTGTCCAGAAACAGTCGCAAAGCAGGAGAGCCTGCCCTGGGAAGAACAGCGGGACGGTGGCATGACAAGCGTCACCCGCTCCCAATGCGTATAGACGGAAGCCTGGCTTTAGGAAGACAGGAGGGGACGGCTAGGGCAGGGGTGCATACGCCACTCTGAGGAAGGAGTCTGGGCAGAAGGCAGGCCTGTTCTGTGTGCGTCCTGTCCCAAGGGGAGAGCATCTCCGAGGCCATCTGTCCCTAGGGCAGACGTGGGCTTGCCACCAGGCGCCATAACCTGAACTCGCAGATACAGCTCCCTGGAAGAAAGGGCAGCCAGATACCATCTTCCTCCAAGAGGTGGCAGCGTTGGGGGTGGCAGCGGTGTGTCGGGGAAGAAGACGGGACAGTCCCCCACTGCTCCCCATCCAAGTGCACGGGCGCTGTGGAGGGTTCCTGTCGCCTCTCCTTTCCTATTGCAAAGGCCCTGGCGTAGTCCCCGAGTCCGCCTGAACTCCAGAGCAAAAAGACAAGCCTTACTACGCCAGGAGATGGCAGTTGGCAGGGAGTGTCATCCTAGACCACGCAAGCTGCTGCAGGGTGGTGGCTGTTTCTGCAAGTTCAGACTGGCAGGGTGATCCCAGGGTGCGACCATGGAGCCCGGGATAGCAAAGCCCAAGAGGCACCAGCTCTCCCGCAGATCTCCTTCCCTGACGCGACAGAGCAAACGCCCAAAGCCTTGCTGAGGAAGCAGCAGCGAAGTGCGGTTCAGGCCAAGCTGAAAACCTCTGCGAAAGCATAGCAGTCGCTGGGAAAAAAGAGTCGGTTCTCTGGGCTACTGTTGCTGCTTGCTTGAGCCTAGTATTGGCTGCACGGTGGCAGAATCCCGCATAGAGCGAAAGCCTCCTTGCCTGGGCATCCCCTGTAGGAAAGCACAGCATTCTTGGGGAAAACAGAGTCGGTTCTGTGCGATGCATATGTCGCTTGCCTGTACAGAGTCTCCGAAGCACGGTGAAAGAAACCCGCATGGAGCGAAATCCTCTTGGCCCGGGCATCCCCTCTACTTGAGAGAGAAGCGTCGTGGTGCCTGTGGAAACAGCCTTAACGAAAGGTCATGAAACAGGAGAGCATGCATTGCAACAATAGCGGACAGGTGGCAACACAAGTGTCACACTCTCCGTTTGCTTAGAAATTAGAGTCGGTTCTGCGGGCTGCTGTTCCTGCTTGCCTAGGCCTAGTCTCAAGGTGGGAGAAACCACCATACAGCGAAAGCCTCTTTGCCCAGGCTCCTCCTCTGGGAAAGCACAGCATTCGTTGGGAAATCTGAGTCGGTTTGTGGGATGCTGTTGCTACTTGCCTGAGCTAGTCTGCGCAGCACGGTGGAAGAAACCCGCAATGAGCGAAATTCTCTGGGTCCTAGCATCCCCACTGCCTGCGAGAGAAGCGTGGATGCACATCTGGAAAGGGCCTTAAGGATAGGGACACGGCTGACACCGTGTTCCCCGGGAGCAAGTCTGGGGAAGGAGCAGAACGCCTCCCCGGGAGAAGAGAAGGAGCCGTTGGCCTTGTTGTCGGGAAAGAGTCGCAAAGCAGGAGAGATTGCCCTGGGAAGAACAGTGGGACGGTGGCAAGACAAGCGTCACCCGCTCCCTGTGCGTAGAGACGGAAGCCTGGCTTTAGGAAGACACGAGGGGATGGCTAGGGCAGACGCGCATACTCTGCTCTGAGGAAGGAGTCTGGGCAGAAGGAAGGCCTGTTCTGTGTGCCTTTTGTCCCAAGGGGACAGCATCTCCAAGGCCACCTGTCCCTAGGCAAGATGTGGGCATGCCACCAGGCGCCATAACCTGAACTCGCAGATACAGCTCCCTGGAAGAAAGGGGAGCCAGATGACATCTTCCTCCAAGAGGTGGCAGCTTTGGGGGAGGAAGGGGGTGTGTCGTGGAAGAAGAGGGGACAGTCCCCCACAGCTCCCCATCCCAGTGCACGGGCGCTGTGCAGGGTTCCTGTCGCTTCTCCTTTCCTATGTGGAAGGCGCTGGCCTAGTCCCCAAGTGCGCCTGAACTCGACAGCAAAAAGCCAAGCCTTACTACGCCAGAAGAAGGCAGTTGGCAGGGATTGTCATCCTAGACCACGCACGCTGCTGCAGGGTGGTGGCTGTGTCTGCGAGGTTCAGCCTGGCACGGTGATCCCAGGGTGCGACCATGGAGCCCGGGATAGCAAAGCCCAAGTGGAACCAGCTCTCCCGCAGATCTCCTTCCCTGACGCGACAGAGCAAATGCCCAAAGCCTTGCTGAGGAAGCAGCAGCGAAGTGCGGTTCAGGCCAAGCTGAAAACCTCTGCCAAAGCATAGCAGTCGCTGGGAAAAAAGAGTCGGTTCTCTGGGCTGCTGTTGCTGCTTGCTTGAGCCTAGTATTGGCAGCACGGTGGCAGAATCCCGCATAGAGCGAAAGCCTCTTTGCCTGGGCATCCCCTCTAGGAAAGCACAGCATTCTTGGGGAAAACAGAGTCGGTTCTGTGCGATGCAGATGCCGCTTGCCTGAACATGGTCTCCGAAGCACGCTGTAAGAAACCCGCATGGAGCGAAATCCTCTTGGCCCGGGCATCCCCTGTACTTGAGAGCGAAGCGTGGTTGTGACTGTGGAAACAGTCTTAACGAAAGGTCATGAAACAGGAGAGCATGCATTGCAACAATAGCGGGCAGGTGGCAAGACAAGTGTCACCCTCTCTGTTTGCTTAGAAATCAGAGTCTGTTCTGCGGGCTGCTCCTCCTGCTTGCCTAGGCCAAGTCTCAAGGTGGGAGATACCACCCCACAGGGAAAGCCTCTTTGCCCAGGCTCCTCCTCTGGGAAAGCACAGCATTCGTTGGGAAATCTGAGTCGCTTTGTGGGATGCTGCTGCTGCTTGCCTGAGCTAGTCTGCGCAGCACGGTGGAAGAAACCCGCATGGAGCGAAATTCTCTTGGCCCTAGCATCGCCCCTGCCTGCGAGAGAAGCGTGGATGCACATCTGGAAAGGGACTTAAGGATAGGGACACGGCTGTCACCGTGATTTCCGGGAGCAAGTCTGGGGAAGGAGCAGAACGCCTCCCCGGGAGAAAGGAAGGAGCTGTTGGCCTTGTCCAGAAACAGTCGCAAAGCAGGAGAGCCTGCCCAGGGAAGAACAGCGGGACGGTGGCATGACAAGCGTCACCCGCTCCCAATGCGTATAGACGGAAGCCTGGCTTTAGGAAGACAGGAGGGGACGGCTAGGGCAGGCGCGCATACGCCACTCTGAGGAAGGAGTCTGGGCAGAAGGCAGGCCTGTTCTGTGTGCCTCCTGTCCCAAGGGGAGAGCATCTCCGAGGCCACCTGTCTCTAGGGCAGACGTGGGCTTGCCACCAGGCGCCATAACCTGAACTCGCAGATACAGCTCCCTGGAAGAAAGGGCAGCCAGATACCATCTTCCTCCAAGAGGTGGCAGCGTTGGGGGTGGCAGCGGTTTGTCGGGGAAGAAGAGGGGACAGTCCCCCACTGCTCCCCATCCAAGTGCACGGGCGCTGTGGAGGGTTCCTGTCGCCTCTCCTTTCCTATTGCAAAGGCACTGGCGTAGTCCCCGAGTCCGCCTGAACCTCAGAGCAAAAAGCCAAGCCTTACTACGCCAGGAGATGGCAGTTGGCAGGGAGTGTCATCCTAGACCACGCAAGCTGCTGCAGGGTGGTGGTTGTTTCTGCAAGTTCAGACTGGCAGGGTGATCCCAGGGTGCGACCATGGAGCCCGGGACAAAAAAGCCCAAGAGGCACCAGCTCTCCCGCAGATCTCCTTCCCTGACGCGACAGAGCGAACGCCCAAAGCCTTGATGAGGAATCAGCAGCGAAGTGCGGTTCAGGCCAAGCTGAAAACCTCTGCGAAAGCATAGCAGTCGCTGGGAAAAAAGAGTCGGTTCTCTGGGCTACTGTTGCTGCTTGCTTGAGCCTAGTATTGGCAGCACGGTGGCAGAATCCCGCATAGAGCGAAAGCCTCCTTGCCTGGGCATCCCCTCTAGGAAAGCACAGCATTCTTGGGGAAAACAGAGTCGGTTCTGTGCGATGCATATGTCGCTTGCCTGTACAGAGTCTCCGAAGCACGGTGAAAGAAACCCGCATGGAGCGAAATCCTCTTGGCCCGGGCATCCCCTCTACTTGAGAGAGAAGCGTGGTTGTGCCTGTGGAAACAGCCTTAACGAAAGGTCATGAAACAGGAGAGCATGCATTGCAACAATAGCGGACAGGTGGCAAGACAAGTGTCACCCTCTCCGTTTGCTTAGAAATCAGAGTCGGTTCTGCGGGCTGCTGCTCCTGCTTGCCTAGGCCAAGTCTCAAGGTGGGAGAAACCACCATACAGCGAAAGCCTCTTTGCCCAGGCTCCTCCTCTGGGAAAGCACAGCATTCGTTGGGAAATCTGAGTCGGTTTGTGGGATGCTGTTGCTACTTGCCTGAGCTAGTCTGCGCAGCACGGTGGAAGAAACCTGCATGGAGCGAAATTCTCTGGGTCCTAGCATCCCCACTGCCTGCGAGAGAAGCGTGGATGCACATCTGGAAAGGGCCTTAAGGATAGGGACACGGCTGACACCGTGTTCCCCGGGAGCAAGTCTGGGGAAGGAGCAGAACGCCTCCCCGGGAGAAGAGAAGGAGCCGTTGGCCTTGTTGTCGGGAAAGAGTCGCAAAGCAGGAGAGATTGCCCTGGGAAGAACAGTGGGACGGTGGCAAGACAAGCGTCACCCGCTCCCTGTGCGTAGAGACGGAAGCCTGGCTTTAGGAAGACACGAGGGGATGGCTAGGGCAGACGCGCATACTCTGCTCTGAGGAAGGAGTCTGGGCAGAAGGAAGGCCTGTTCTGTGTGCCTTTTGTCCCAAGGGGACAGCATCTCCAAGGCCACCTGTCCCTAGGCAAGATGTGGGCATGCCACCAGGCGCCATAACCTGAACTTGCAGATACAGCTCCCTGGAAGAAAGGGCAGCCAGATGACATCTTCCTCCAAGAGGTGGCAGCTTTGGGGGAGGAAGGGGGTGTGTCGTGGAAGAAGAGGGGACAGTCCCCCACAGCTCCCCATCCCAGTGCAGGGCGCTGTGCAGGGTTCCTGTCGCTTCTCCTTTCCTATGTGGAAGGTGCTGGCCTAGTCCCCAAGTCCGCCTGAACTCGGGAGCAAAAAGCCAAGCCTTACTACGCCAGAAGAAGGCAGTTGGCAGGGATTGTCATCCTAGACCACGCACGCTGCTGCAGGGTGGTGGCTGTGTCTGCGAGGTTCAGCCTGGCACGGTGATCCCAGGGTGCGACCATGGAGCCCGGGATAGCAAAGCCCAAGTGGAACCAGCTCTCCCGCAGATCTCCTTCCCTGACGCGACAGAGCAAACGCCCAAAGCCTTGCTGAGGAAGCAGCAGCGAAGTGCGGTTCAGGCCAAGCTGAAAACCTCTGCCAAAGCATAGCAGTCGCTGGGAAAAAAGAGTCGGTTCTCTGGGCTGCTGTTGCTGCTTGCTTGAGCCTAGTATTGGCAGCACGGTGGCAGAATCCCGCATAGAGCGAAAGACTCTTTGCCTGGGCATCCCCTCTAGGAAAGCACAGCATTCTTGGGGAAAACAGAGTCGGTTCTGTGCGATGCAGATGCCGCTTGCCTGAACATGGTCTCCGAAGCACGCTGTAAGAAACCCGCATGGAGCGAAATCCTCTTGGCCCGGGCATCCCCTGTACTTGAGAGCGAAGCGTGGTTGTGACTGTGGAAACAGTCTTAACGAAAGGTCATGAAACAGGAGAGCATGCATTGCAACAATAGCGGGCAGGTGGCAAGAGAAGTGTCACCCTCTCCGTTTGCTTAGAAATCAGAGTCTGTTCTGCGGGCTGCTGCTCCTGCTTGCCTAGGCCAAGTCTCAAGGTGGGAGATACCACCCTACAGGGAAAGCCTCTTTGCCCAGGCTCCTCCTCTGGGAAAGCACAGCATTCGTTGGGAAATCTGATTTGCTTTGTGGGATGCTGCTGCTGCTTGCCTGAGCTAGTCTGCGCAGCACGGTGGAAGAAACCCGCATGGAGCGAAATTCTCTTGGCCCTAGCATCGCCACTGCCTGCGAGAGAAGCGTGGATGCACATCTGGAAAGGGACTTAAGGATAGGGACACGGCTGTCACCGTGATCTCCGGGAGCAAGTCTGGGGAAGGAGCACAACGCCTCCCCGGGAGAAAGGAAGGAGCTGTTGGCCTTGTCCAGAAACAGTCGCAAAGCAGGAGAGCCTGCCCAGGGAAGAACAGCGGGACGGTGGCATGACAAGCGTCACCCGCTCCCAATGCGTATAGACGGAAGCCTCGCTTTAGGAAGACAGGAGGGGATGGCTAGGGCAGGCGCGCATACGCCACTCTGAGGAAGGAGTCTGGGCAGAAGGCAGGCCTGTTCTGTGTGCCTCCTGTCCCAAGGGGAGAGCATCTCCGAGGCCACCTGTCCCTAGGGCAGACGTGGGCTTGCCACCAGGCGCCATAACCTGAACTCGCAGATACAGCTCCCTGGAAGAAAGGGCAGCCAGATACCATCTTCCTCCAAGAGGTGGCCGCGTTGGGGGTGGCAGCGGTGTGTCGGGGAAGAAGAGGGGACAGTCCCCCACTGCTCCCCATCCAAGTGCACGGGCGCTGTGGAGGGTTCCTGTCGCCTCTCCTTTCCTATTGCAAAGGCACTGGCGTAGTCCCCGAGTCCGCCTGAACCTCAGAGCAAAAAGCCAAGCCTTACTACGCCAGGAGATGGCAGTTGGCAGGGAGTGTCATCCTAGACCACGCAAGCTGCTGCAGGGTGGTGGCTGTTTCTGCAAGTTCAGACTGGCAGGGTGATCCCAGGGTGCGACCATGGAGCCCGGGACAAAAAAGCCCAAGAGGCACCAGCTCTCCCGCAGATCTCCTTCCCTGACGCGATAGAGCGAACGCCCAAAGCCTTGATGAGGAATCAGCAGCGAAGGGCGGTTCAGGCCAAGCTGAAAACCTCTGCGAAAGCATAGCAGTCGCTGGGAAAAAAGAGTCGGTTCTCTGGGCTACTGTTGCTGCTTGCTTGAGCCTAGTATTGGCAGCACGGTGGCAGAATCCCGCATAGAGCGAAAGCCTCCTTGCCTGGGCATCCCCTCTAGGAAAGCACAGCATTCTTGGGGAAAACAGAGTCGGTTCTGTGCGATGCATATGTCGCTTGCCTGTACAGAGTCTCCGAAGCACGGTGAAAGAAACCCGCATGGAGCGAAATCCTCTTGGCCCGGGCATCCCCTCTACTTGAGAGAGAAGCGTGGTTGTGCCTGTGGAAACAGCCTTAACGAAAGGTCATGAAACAGGAGAGCATGCATTGCAACAATAGCGGACAGGTGGCAAGACAAGTGTCACCCTCTCCGTTTGCTTAGAAAGCAGAGTCGGTTCTGCGGGCTGCTGCTCCTGCTTGCCTAGGCCAAGTCTCAAGGTGGGAGAAACCACCATACAGCGAAAGCCTCTTTGCCCAGGCTCCTCCTCTGGGAAAGCACAGCATTCGTTGGGAAATCTGAGTCGTTTTGTGGGATGCTGTTGCTACTTGCCTGAGCTAGTCTGCGCAGCACGGTGGAAGAAACCCGCATGGAGCGAAATTCTCTGGGTCCTAGCATCCCCACTGCCTGCGAGAGAAGCGTGGATGCACATCTGGAAAGGGCCTTAAGGATAGGGACACGGCTGACACCGTGTTCACCGGGAGCAAGTCTGGGGAAGGAGCAGAACGCCTCCCCGGGAGAAGAGAAGGAGCCGTTGGCCTTGTTGTCGGGAAACAGTCGCAAAGCAGGAGAGATTGCCCTGGGAAGAACAGTGGGACGGTGGCAAGACAAGCGTCACCCGCTCCCTGTGCGTAGAGACGGAAGCCTGGCTTTAGGAAGACACGAGGGGATGGCTAGGGCAGACGCGCATACTCTGCTCTGAGGAAGGAGTCTGGGCAGAAGGAAGGCCTGTTCTGTGTGCCTTTTGTCCCAAGGGGACAGCATCTCCAAGGCCACCTGTCCCTAGGCAAGATGTGGGCATGCCACCAGGCGCCATAACCTGAACTCGCAGATACAGCTCCCTGGAAGAAAGGGGAGCCAGATGACATCTTCCTCCAAGAGGTGGCAGCTTTGGGGGAGGAAGGGGGTGTGTCGTGGAAGAAGAGGGGACAGTCCCCCACAGCTCCCCATCCCAGTGCACGGGCGCTGTGCAGGGTTCCTGTCGCTTCTCCTTTCCTATGTAGAAGGCGCTGGCCTAGTCCCCAAGTCCGCCTGAACTCGGGAGCAAAAAGCCAAGCCTTACTACGCCAGAAGAAGGCTGTTGGCAGGGATTGTCATCCTAGACCACGCACGCTGCTGCAGGGTGGTGGCTGTGTCTGCGAGGTTCAGCCTGGCACGGTGATCCCAGGGTGCGACCATGGAGCCCGGGATAGCAAAGCCCAAGTGGAACCAGCTCTCCCGCAGATCTCCTTCCCTGACGCGACAGAGCAAACGCCCAAAGCCTTGCTGAGGAAGCAGCAGCGAAGTGCGGTTCAGGCCAAGCTGAAAACCTCTGCCAAAGCATAGCAGTCGCTGGGAAAAAAGAGACGGTTCTCTGGGCTGCTGTTGCTGCTTGCTTGAGCCTAGTATTGGAAGCACGGTGGCAGAATCCCGCATAGAGCGAAAGCCTCTTTGCCTGGGCATCCCCTCTAGGAAAGCACAGCATTCTTGGGGAAAACAGAGTCGGTTCTGTGAGATGCAGATGCCGCTTGCCTGAACATGGTCTCCGAAGCACGCTGTAAGAAACCCGCATGGAGCGAAATCCTCTTGGCCTGGGCATACCCTGTACTTGAGAGCGAAGCGTGGTTGTGACTGTGGAAACAGTCTTAACGAAAGGTCATGAAACAGGGTGCATGCATTGCAACAATAGCGGGCAGGTGGCAAGACAAGTGTCACCCTCTCCGTTTGCTTAGAAATCAGAGTCGGTTCTGCGGGCTGCTGCTCCTGCTTGCCTAGGCCAAGTCTCAAGGTAGGAGACACCACCATACAGCGAAAGCCTCTGTGCCCACGCTCCTCCTCTGGGAAAGCACAGCATTCGTTGGGAAATCTGAGTCGCTTTGTGGGATGCTGTTGCTACTTGCCTGAGCTAGTCTGCGCACCACGGTGGAAGAAACCCGCATGGAGCGAAATTCTCTGGGTCCTAGCATCCCCACTGCCTGCGAGAGAAGCGTGGATGCACATCTGGATAGGGCCTTAAGGATAGGGACACGGCTGACACTGTGTTCCCCGGGAGCAAGTCTGGGGAAGGAGCAGAACGCCACCCCGGGAGAAGAGAAGGAGCCGTTGGCCTTGTTGTCGGGAAACAGTCGCAAAGCAGGAGAGATTGCCCTGGGAAGAACAGTGGGACGGTGGCAAGACAAGCGTCACCCGCTCCCTGTGCGTAGAGACGGAAGCCTGGCTTTAGGAAGACACGAGGGGATGGCTAGGGCAGACGCGCATACTCTGCTCTGAGGAAGGAGTCTGGGCAGAAGGAAGGCCTGTTCTGTGTGCCTTTTGTCCCAAGGGGACAGCATCTCCAAGGCCACCTGTCCCTAGGCAAGATGTGGGCATGCCACCAGGCGCCATAACCTGAACTCGCAGATACAGCTCCCTGGAAGAAAGGGGAGCCAGATGACATCTTCCTCCAAGAGGTGGCAGCTTTGGGGGAGGAAGGGAGTGTGTCGTGGAAGAAGAGGGGACAGTCCCCCACAGCTCCCAATCCCAGTGCACGGGCGCTGTGCAGGGTTCCTGTCGCTTCTCCGTTCCTATGTGGAAGGCGCTGGCCTAGTCCCCAAGTCCGCCTGAACTCGAGAGCAAAAAGCCAAGCCTTACTACGCCAGAAGAAGGCAGTTGGCAGGGATTGTCATCCTAGACCACGCACGCTGCTGCAGGGTGGTGGCTGTGTCTGCGAGGTTCAGCCTGGCACGGTGATCCCAGGGTGCGACCATGGAGCCCGGGATAGCAAAGCCCAAGTGGAACCAGCTCTCCCGCAGATCTCCTTCCCTGACGCGACAGAGCAAACGCCCAAAGCCTTGCTGAGGAAGCAGCAGCGAAGTGCGGTTCAGGCCAAGCTGAAAACCTCTGCCAAAGCATAGCAGTCGCTGGCTAAAAAGAGTCGGTTCTCTGGGCTGCTGTTGCTGCTTGCTTGAGCCTAGTATTGGCAGCACGGTGGCAGAATCCCGCATAGAGCGAAAGCCTCTTTGCCTGGGCATCCCCTCTAGGAAAGCACAGCATTCTTGGGGAAAACAGAGTCGGTTCTGTGCGATGCAGATGCCGCTTGCCTGAACATGGTCTCCGAAGCACGCTGTAAGAAACCCGCATGGAACGAAATCCTCTTGGCCCGGGCATCCCCTGTAATTGAGAGCGAAGAGTGGTTGTGACTGTGGAAACAGTCTTAACGAAAGGTCATGAAACAGGAGAGCATGCATTGCAACAATAGCGGGCAGGTGGCAAGACAAGTGTCACCCTCTCCGTTTCATTAGAAATCAGAGTCTGTTCTGCGGGCTGCTGCTCCTGCTTGCCTAGGCCAAGTCTCAAGGTGGGAGATACCACCCTACAGGGAAAGCCTCTTTGCCCAGGCTCCTCCTCTGGGAAAGCACAGCATTCGTTGGGAAATCTGAGTCGCTTTGTGGGATGCTGCTGCTGCTTGCCTGAGCTAGTCTGCGCAGCACGGTGGAAGAAACCCGCATGGAGCGAAATTCTCTTGGCCCTAGCATCGCCACTGCCTGCGAGAGAAGCGTGGATGCACATCTGGAAAGGGACTTAAGGATAGGGACAGGGCTGTCACCGTGATCTCCGGGAGCAAGTCTGGGGAAGGAGCAGAACGCCTCCCCGGGAGAAAGGAAGGAGCTGTTGGCCTTGTCCAGAAACAGTCGCAAAGCAGGAGAGCCTGCCCAGGGAAGAACAGCGGGACGGTGGCATGACAAGCGTCACCCGCTCCCAATGCGTATAGACGGAAGCCTGGCTTTAGGAAGACAGGAGGGGACGGCTAGGGCAGGCGCGCATACGCCACTCTGAGGAAGGAGTCTGGGCAGAAGGCAGGCCTGTTCTGTGTGCCTCTTGTCCCACGGGGAGAGCATCGCCGAGGCCACCTGTCCCTAGGGCAGACGTGGGCTTGCCACCAGGCGCTATAACCTGAACTCGCAGATACAGCTCCCTGGAAGAAAGGGCAGCCAGATACCATCTTCCTCCAAGAGGTGGCAGCGTTGGGGGTGGCAGCGGTGTGTCGGGGAAGAAGAGGGGACAGTCCCCCACTGCTCCCCATCCAAGTGCACGGGCGCTGTGGAGGGTTCCTGTCGCCTCTCCTTTCCTATTGCAAAGGCACTGGCGTAGTCCCCGAGTCCGCCTGAACCTCAGAGCAAAAAGCCAAGCCTAACTACGCCAGGAGATGGCAGTTGGCAGGGAGTGTCATCCTAGACCACGCAAGCTGCTGCAGGGTGGTGGCTGTTTCTGCAAGTTCAGACTGGCAGGGTGATCCCAGGGTGCGACCATGGAGCCCGGGACAAAAAAGCCCAAGAGGCACCAGCTCTCCCGCAGATCTCCTTCCCTGACGCGACAGAGCGAACGCCCAAAGCCTTGCTGAGGAAGCAGCAGCGAAGTGCGGTTCAGGCCAAGCTGAAAACCTCTGCCAAAGCATAGCAGTCGCTGGGAAAAAAGAGTCGGTTCTCTGGGCTGCTGTTGCTGCTTGCTTGAGCCTAGTATTGGCAGCACGGTGGCAGAATCCCGCATAGAGCGAAAGCCTCTTTGCCTGGGCATCCCCTCTAGGAAAGCACAGCATTCTTGGGGAAAACAGAGTCGGTTCTGTGCGATGCAGATGCCGCTTGCCTGAACATGGTCTCCGAAGCACGCTGTAAGAAACCCGCATGGAGCGAAATCCTCTTGGCCCGGGCATCCCCTGTACTTGAGAGCGAAGCGTGGTTGTGACTGTGGAAACAGTCTTAACGAAAGGTCATGAAACAGGAGAGCATGCATTGCAACAATAGCGGGCAGGTGGCAAGACAAGTGTCACCCTCTCCGTTTGCTTAGAAATCAGAGTCGGTTCTGCGGGCTGCTGCTCCTGCTTGCCTAGGCCAAGTCTCAAGGTGGGAGATACCACCCTACAGGGAAAGCCTCTTTGCCCATGCTCCTCCTCTGGGAAAGCACAGCATTCGTTGGGAAATCTGAGTCGCTTTGTGGGATGCTGCTGCTGCTTGCCTGAGCTAGTCTGCGCAGCACGGTGGAGGAAACCCGCATGGAGCGAAATTCTCTTGGCCCTAGCATCGCCACTGCCTGCGAGAGAAGCGTGGTTGCACCTCTGGAAAGGGACTTAAGGATAGGGACACGGCTGTCACCGTGATCTCCGGGAGCAAGTCTGGGGAAGGAGCAGAACGCCTCCCCGGGAGAAAGGAAGGAGCTGTTGGCCTTGTCCAGAAACAGTCGCAAAGCAGGAGAGCCTGCCCAGGGAAGAACAGCGGAACGGTGGCATGACAAGCGTCACCCGCTCCCAATGCGTATAGACGGAAGCCTGGCTTTAGGAAGACAGGAGGGGACGGCTAGGGCAGGCGCGCATACGCCACTCTGAGGAAGGAGTCTGGGCAGAAGGCAGGCCTGTTCTGTATGCCTCCTGTCCCAAGCGGAGAGCATCTCCCAGGCCACCTGTCCCTAGGGCAGACGTGGGCTTGCCACCAGGCGCCATAACCTGAACTCGCAGATACAGCTCCCTGGAAGAAAGGGCAGCCAGATACCATCTTCCTCCAAGAGGTGGCAGCGTTGGGGCTGGCAGCGGTGTGTCGGGGAAGAAGAGGGGACAGTCCCCCACTGCTCCCCATCCAAGTGCACGGGCGCTGTGGAGGGTTCCTGTCGCCTCTCCTTTCCTATTGCAAAGGCACTGGCGTAGTCCCCGAGTCCGCCTGAACTCCAGAGCAAAAAGCCAAGCCTTACTACGCCAGGAGATGGCAGTTGGCAGGGAGTGTCATCCTAGACCACGCAAGCTGCTGCAGGGTGGTGGCTGTTTCTGCAAGTTCAGACTGGCAGGGTGATCCCAGGGTGCGACCATGGAGCCCGGGACAAAAAAGCCCAAGAGGCACCAGCTCTCCCGCAGATCTCCTTCCCTGACGCGACAGAGCGAACGCCCAAAGCCTTGCTGAGGAAGCAGCAGCGAAGTGCGGTTCAGGCCAAGCTGAAAACCTCTGCGAAAGCATAGCAGTCGCTGGGAAAAAAGAGTCGGTTCTCTGGGCTACTGTTGCTGCTTGCTTGAGCCTAGTATTGGCAGCACGGTGGCAGAATCCCGCATAGAGCGAAAGCCTCCTTGCCTGGGCATCCCCTGTAGGAAAGCACAGCATTCTTGGGGAAAACAGAGTCGGTTCTGTGCGATTCATCTGTCGCTTGCCTGTACAGAGTCTCCGAAGCACGGTGAAAGAAACCCGCATGGAGCGAAATCCTCTTGGCCCGGGCATCCCCTCTACTTGAGAGAGAAGCGTGGTTGTGCCTGTGGAAACAGCCTTAACGAAAGGTCATGAAACAGGAGAGCATGCATTGCAACAATAGCGGACAGGTGGCAAGACAAGTGTCACCCTCTCCGTTTGCTTAGAAAGCAGAGTCGGTTCTGCGGGCTGCTGCTCCTGCTTGCCTAGGCCAAGTCTCAAGGTGGGAGAAACCACCATACAGCGAAAGCCTCTTTGCCCAGGCTCCTCCTCTGGGAAAGCACAGCATTCGTTGGGAAATCTGAGTCGCTTTGTGGGATGCTGTTGCTACTTGCCTGAGCTAGTCTGCGCAGCACGGTGGAAGAAACCCGCATGGAGCGAAATTCTCTGGGTCCTAGCATCCCCACTGCCTGCGAGAGAAGCGTGGATGCACATCTGGAAAGGGCCTTAAGGATAGGGACACGGCTGACACCGTGTTCCCCGGGAGCAAGTCTGGGGAAGGAGCAGAACGCCTCCCCGGGAGAAGAGAAGGAGCCGTTGGCCTTGTTGTCGGGAAACAGTCGCAAAGCAGGAGAGATTGCCCTGGGAAGAACAGTGGGACGGTGGCAAGACAAGCGTCACCCGCTCCCTGTGCGTAGAGACGGAAGCCTGGCTTTAGGAAGACACGAGGGGATGGTTAGGGCAGACGCGCATACTCTGCTCTGAGGAAGGAGTCTGGGCAGAAGGAAGGCCTGTTCTGTGTGCCTTTTGTCCCAAGGGGACAGCATCTCCAAGGCCACCTGTCCCTAGGCAAGATGTGGGCATGCCACCAGGCGCCATAACCTGAACTCGCAGATACAGCTCCCTGGAAGAAAGGGGAGCCAGATGACATCTTCCTCCAAGAGGTGGCAGCTTTGGGGGAGGAAGGGGGTGTGTCGTGGAAGAAGAGGGGACAGTCCCCCACAGCTCCCCATCCCAGTGCACGGGCGCTGTGCAGGGTTCCTGTCGCTTCTCCTTTCCTATGTGGAAGGCGCTGGCCTAGTCCCCAAGTGCGCCTGAACTCGACAGCAAAAAGCCAAACCTTACTACGCCAGAAGAAGGCAGTTGGCAGGGATTGTCATCCTAGACCACGCACGCAGCTGCAGGGTGGTGGCTGTGTCTGCGAGGTTCAGCCTGGCACGGTGATCCCAGGGTGCGACCATGGAGCCCGGGATAGCAAAGCCCAAGTGGAACCAGCTCTCCCGCAGATCTCCTTCCCTGACGCGACAGAGCGAACGCCCAAAGCCTTGCTGAGGAAGCAGCAGCGAAGTGCGGTTCAGGCCAAGCTGAAAACCTCTGCCAAAGCATAGCAGTCGCTGGGAAAAAAGAGTCGGTTCTCTGGGCTGCTGTTGCTGCTTGCTTGAGCCTAGTATTGGCAGCACGGTGGCAGAATCCCGCATAGAGCGAAAGCCTCTTTGCCTGGGCATCCCCTCTAAGAAAGCACAGCATTCTTGGGGAAAACAGAGTCGGTTCTGTGCGATGCAGATGCCGCTTGCCTGAACATGGTCTCCGAAGCACGCTGTAAGAAACCCGCATGGAGCGAAATCCTCTTGGCCCGGGCATCCCCTGTACTTGAGAGCGAAGCGTGGTTGTGACTGTGGAAACAGTCTTAACGAAAGGTCATGAAACAGGAGAGCATGCATTGCAACAATAGCGGGCAGGTGGCAAGACAAGTGTCACCCTCTCTGTTTGCTTAGAAATCAGAGTCTGTTCTGCGGGCTGCTCCTCCTGCTTGCCTAGGCCAAGTCTCAAGGTGGGAGATACCACCCTACAGGGAAAGCCTCTTTGCCCAGGCTCCTCCTCTGGGAAAGCACAGCATTCGTTGGGAAATCTGAGTCGCTTTGTGGGATGCTGCTGCTGCTTGCCTGAGCTAGTCTGCGCAGCACGGTGGAAGAAACCCGCATGGAGCGAAATTCTCTTGGCCCTAGCATCGCCCCTGCCTGCGAGAGAAGCGTGGATGCACATCTGGAAAGGGACTTAAGGATAGGGACACGGCTGTCACCGTGATCTCCGGGAGCAAGTCTGGGGAAGGAGCAGAACGCCTCCCCGGGAGAAGAGAAGGAGCTGTTGGCCTTGTCCAGAAACAGTCGCAAAGCAGGAGAGCCTGCCCTGGGAAGAACAGCGGGACGGTGGCATGACAAGCGTCACCCGCTCCCAATGCGTATAGACGGAAGCCTGGCTTTAGGAAGACAGGAGGGGACGGCTAGGGCAGGGGTGCATACGCCACTCTGAGGAAGGAGTCTGGGCAGAAGGCAGGCCTGTTCTGTGTGCGTCCTGTCCCAAGGGGAGAGCATCTCCGAGGCCATCTGTCCCTAGGGCAGACGTGGGCTTGCCACCAGGCGCCATAACCTGAACTCGCAGATACAGCTCCCTGGAAGAAAGGGCAGCCAGATACCATCTTCCTCCAAGAGGTGGCAGCGTTGGGGGTGGCAGCGGTGTGTCGGGGAAGAAGACGGGACAGTCCCCCACTGCTCCCCATCCAAGTGCACGGGCGCTGTGGAGGGTTCCTGTCGCCTCTCCTTTCCTATTGCAAAGGCCCTGGCGTAGTCCCCGAGTCCGCCTGAACTCCAGAGCAAAAAGCCAAGCCTTACTACGCCAGGAGATGGCAGTTGGCAGGGAGTGTCATCCTAGACCACGCAAGCTGCTGCAGGGTGGTGGCTGTTTCTGCAAGTTCAGACTGGCAGGGTGATCCCAGGGTGCGACCATGGAGCCCGGGATAGCAAAGCCCAAGAGGCACCAGCTCTCCCGCAGATCTCCTTCCCTGACGCGACAGAGCAAACGCCCAAAGCCTTGCTGAGGAAGCAGCAGCGAAGTGCGGTTCAGGCCAAGCTGAAAACCTCTGCGAAAGCATAGCAGTCGCTAGGAAAAAAGAGTCGGTTCTCTGGGCTACTGTTGCTGCTTGCTTGAGCCTAGTATTGGCTGCACGGTGGCAGAATCCCGCATAGAGCGAAAGCCTCCTTGCCTGGGCATCCCCTGTAGGAAAGCACAGCATTCTTGGGGAAAACAGAGTCGGTTCTGTGCGATGCATATGTCGCTTGCCTGTACAGAGTCTCCGAAGCACGGTGAAAGAAACCCGCATGGAGCGAAATCCTCTTGGCCCGGGCATCCCCTCTACTTGAGAGAGAAGCGTCGTGGTGCCTGTGGAAACAGCCTTAACGAAAGGTCATGAAACAGGAGAGCATGCATTGCAACAATAGCGGACAGGTGGCAACACAAGTGTCACACTCTCCGTTTGCTTAGAAATTAGAGTCGGTTCTGCGGGCTGCTGTTCCTGCTTGCCTAGGCCTAGTCTCAAGGTGGGAGAAACCACCATACAGCGAAAGCCTCTTTGCCCAGGCTCCTCCTCTGGGAAAGCACAGCATTCGTTGGGAAATCTGAGTCGGTTTGTGGGATGCTGTTGCTACTTGCCTGAGCTAGTCTGCGCAGCACGGTGGAAGAAACCCGCATGGAGCGAAATTCTCTGGGTCCTAGCATCCCCACTGCCTGCGAGAGAAGCGTGGATGCACATCTGGAAAGGGCCTTAAGGATAGGGACACGGCTGACACCGTGTTCCCCGGGAGCAAGTCTGGGGAAGGAGCAGAACGCCTCCCCGGGAGAAGAGAAGGAGCCGTTGGCCTTGTTGTCGGGAAAGAGTCGCAAAGCAGGAGAGATTGCCCTGGGAAGAACAGTGGGACGGTGGCAAGACAAGCGTCACCCGCTCCCTGTGCGTAGAGACGGAAGCCTGGCTTTAGGAAGACACGAGGGGATGGCTAGGGCAGACGCGCATACTCTGCTCTGAGGAAGGAGTCTGGGCAGAAGGAAGGCCTGTTCTGTGTGCCTTTTGTCCCAAGGGGACAGCATCTCCAAGGCCACCTGTCCCTAGGCAAGATGTGGGCATGCCACCAGGCGCCATAACCTGAACTCGCAGATACAGCTCCCTGGAAGAAAGGGGAGCCAGATGACATCTTCCTCCAAGAGGTGGCAGCTTTGGGGGAGGAAGGGGGTGTGTCGTGGAAGAAGAGGGGACAGTCCCCCACAGCTCCCCATCCCAGTGCACGGGCGCTGTGCAGGGTTCCTGTCGCTTCTCCTTTCCTATGTGGAAGGCGCTGGCCTAGTCCCCAAGTGCGCCTGAACTCGACAGCAAAAAGCCAAGCCTTACTACGCCAGAAGAAGGCAGTTGGCAGGGATTGTCATCCTAGACCACGCACGCTGCTGCAGGGTGGTGGCTGTGTCTGCGAGGTTCAGCCTGGCACGGTGATCCCAGGGTGCGACCATGGAGCCCGGGATAGCAAAGCCCAAGTGGAACCAGCTCTCCCGCAGATCTCCTTCCCTGACGCGACAGAGCAAATGCCCAAAGCCTTGCTGAGGAAGCAGCAGCGAAGTGCGGTTCAGGCCAAGCTGAAAACCTCTGCCAAAGCATAGCAGTCGCTGGGAAAAAAGAGTCGGTTCTCTGGGCTGCTGTTGCTGCTTGCTTGAGCCTAGTATTGGCAGCACGGTGGCAGAATCCCGCATAGAGCGAAAGCCTCTTTGCCTGGGCATCCCCTCTAGGAAAGCACAGCATTCTTGGGGAAAACAGAGTCGGTTCTGTGCGATGCAGATGCCGCTTGCCTGAACATGGTCTCCGAAGCACGCTGTAAGAAACCCGCATGGAGCGAAATCCTCTTGGCCCGGGCATCCCCTGTACTTGAGAGCGAAGCGTGGTTGTGACTGTGGAAACAGTCTTAACGAAAGGTCATGAAACAGGAGAGCATGCATTGCAACAATAGCGGGCAGGTGGCAAGACAAGTGTCACCCTCTCTGTTTGCTTAGAAATCAGAGTCTGTTCTGCGGGCTGCTCCTCCTGCTTGCCTAGGCCAAGTCTCAAGGTGGGAGATACCACCCTACAGGGAAAGCCTCTTTGCCCAGGCTCCTCCTCTGGGAAAGCACAGCATTCGTTGGGAAATCTGAGTCGCTTTGTGGGATGCTGCTGCTGCTTGCCTGAGCTAGTCTGCGCAGCACGGTGGAAGAAACCCGCATGGAGCGAAATGCTCTTCGCCCTAGCATCGCCCCTGCCTGCGAGAGAAGCGTGGATGCACATCTGGAAAGGGACTTAAGGATAGGGACACGGCTGTCACCGTGATCTCCGGGAGCAAGTCTGGGGAAGGAGCAGAACGCCTCCCCGGGAGAAGAGAAGGAGCTGTTGGCCTTGTCTAGAAACAGTCGCAAAGCAGGAGAGCCTGCCCTGGGAAGAACAGCGGGACGGTGGCATGACAAGCGTCACCCGCTCCCAATGCGTATAGACGGAAGCCTGGCTTTAGGAAGACAGGAAGGGACGGCTAGGGCAGGGGTGCATACGCCACTCTGAGGAAGGAGTCTGGGCAGAAGGCAGGCCTGTTCTGTGTGCGTCCTGTCCCAAGGGGAGAGCATCTCCGAGGCCATCTGTCCCTAGGGCAGACGTGGGCTTGCCACCAGGCGCCATAACCTGAACTCGCAGATACAGCTCCCTGGAAGAAAGGGCAGCCAGATACCATCTTCCTCCAAGAGGTGGCAGCGTTGGGGGTGGCAGCGGTGTGTCGGGGAAGAAGTCGGGACAGTCCCCCACTGCTCCCCATCCAAGTGCACGGGCGCTGTGGAGGGTTCCTGTCGCCTCTCCTTTCCTATTGCAAAGGCCCTGGCGTAGTCCCCGAGTCCGCCTGAACTCCAGAGCAAAAAACCAAGCCTTACTACGCCAGGAGATGGCAGTTGGCAGGGAGTGTCATCCTAGACCACGCAAGCTGCTGCAGGGTGGTGGCTGTTTCTGCAAGTTCAGACTGGCAGGGTGATCCCAGGGTGCGACCATGGAGCCCGGGATAGCAAAGCCCAAGAGGCACCAGCTCTCCCGCAGATCTCCTTCCCTGACGCGACAGAGCAAACGCCCAAAGCCTTGCTGAGGAAACAGCAGCGAAGTGCGGTTCAGGCCAAGCTGAAAACCTCTGCGAAAGCATAGCAGTCGCTGGGAAAAAAGAGTCGGTTCTCTGGGCTACTGTTGCT
This sequence comes from Neogale vison, assembly GCF_020171115.1. Lineage (NCBI taxonomy): Eukaryota > Metazoa > Chordata > Mammalia > Carnivora > Mustelidae > Neogale > Neogale vison. The sequence goes on from NW_025334865.1 coordinate 2,705,416, forward strand.
GCTTGCTTGAGCCTAGTATTGGCAGCACGGTGGCAGAATCCCGCATAGAGCGAAAGCCTCCTTGCCTGGGCATCCCCTGTAGGAAAGCACAGCATTCTTGGGGAAAACAGAGTCGGTTCTGTGCGATGCATATGTCGCTTGCCTGTACAGAGTCTCCGAAGCACGGTGAAAGAAACCCGCATGGAGCGAAATCCTCTTGGCCCGGGCATCCCCTCTACTTGAGAGAGAAGCGTGGTTGTGCCTGTGGAAACAGCCTTAACGAAAGGTCATGAAACAGGAGAGCATGCATTGCAACAATAGCGGACAGGTGGCAACACAAGTGTCACACTCTCCGTTTGCTTAGAAATTAGAGTCGGTTCTGCGGGCTGCTGTTCCTGCTTGCCTAGGCCTAGTCTCAAGGTGGGAGAAACCACCATACAGCGAAAGCCTCTTTGCCCAGGCTCCTCCTCTGGGAAAGCACAGCATTCGTTGGGAAATCTGAGTCGGTTTGTGGGATGCTGTTGCTACTTGCCTGAGCTAGTCTGCGCAGCACGGTGGAAGAAACCCGCATGGAGCGAAATTCTCTGGGTCCTAGCATCCCCACTGCCTGCGAGAGAAGCGTGGATGCACATCTGGAAAGGGCCTTAAGGATAGGGACACGGCTGACACCGTGTTCCCCGGGAGCAAGTCTGGGGAAGGAGCAGAACGCCTCCCCGGGAGAAGAGAAGGAGCCGTTGGCCTTGTTGTCGGGAAAGAGTCGCAAAGCAGGAGAGATTGCCCTGGGAAGAACAGTGGGACGGTGGCAAGACAAGCGTCACCCGCTCCCTGTGCGTAGAGACGGAAGCCTGGCTTTAGGAAGACACGAGGGGATGGCTAGGGCAGACGCGCATACTCTGCTCTGAGGAAGGAGTCTGGGCAGAAGGAAGGCCTGTTCTGTGTGCCTTTTGTCCCAAGGGGACAGCATCTCCAAGGCCACCTGTCCCTAGGCAAGATGTGGGCATGCCACCAGGCGCCATAACCTGAACTCGCAGATACAGCTCCCTGGAAGAAAGGGGAGCCAGATGACATCTTCCTCCAAGAGGTGGCAGCTTTGGGGGAGGAAGGGGGTGTGTCGTGGAAGAAGAGGGGACAGTCCCCCACAGCTCCCCATCCCAGTGCACGGGCGCTGTGCAGGGTTCCTGTCGCTTCTCCTTTCCTATGTGGAAGGCGCTGGCCTAGTCCCCAAGTGCGCCTGAACTCGACAGCAAAAAGCCAAGCCTTACTACGCCAGAAGAAGGCAGTTGGCAGGGATTGTCATCCTAGACCACGCACGCTGCTGCAGGGTGGTGGCTGTGTCTGCGAGGTTCAGCCTGGCACGGTGATCCCAGGGTGCGACCATGGAGCCCGGGATAGCAAAGCCCAAGTGGAACCAGCTCTCCCGCAGATCTCCTTCCCTGACGCGACAGAGCAAATGCCCAAAGCCTTGCTGAGGAAGCAGCAGCGAAGTGCGGTTCAGGCCAAGCTGAAAACCTCTGCCAAAGCATAGCAGTCGCTGGGAAAAAAGAGTCGGTTCTCTGGGCTGCTGTTGCTGCTTGCTTGAGCCTAGTATTGGCAGCACGGTGGCAGAATCCCGCATAGAGCGAAAGCCTCTTTGCCTGGGCATCCCCTCTAGGAAAGCACAGCATTCTTGGGGAAAACAGAGTCGGTTCTGTGCGATGCAGATGCCGCTTGCCTGAACATGGTCTCCGAAGCACGCTGTAAGAAACCCGCATGGAACGAAATCCTCTTGGCCCGGGCATCCCCAGTAATTGAGAGCGAAGAGTGGTTGTGACTGTGGAAACAGTCTTAACGAAAGGTCATGAAACAGGAGAGCATGCATTGCAACAATAGCGGGCAGGTGGCAAGACAAGTGTCACCCTCTCCGTTTGCTTAGAAATCAGAGTCTGTTCTGCGGGCTGCTGCTCCTGCTTGCCTAGGCCAAGTCTCAAGGTGGGAGATACCACCCTACAGGGAAAGCCTCTTTGCCCAGGCTCCTCCTCTGGGAAAGCACAGCATTCGTTGGGAAATCTGAGTCGCTTTGTGGGATGCTGCTGCTGCTTGCCTGAGCTAGTCTGCGCAGCACGGTGGAAGAAACCCGCATGGAGCGAAATTCTCTTGGCCCTAGCATCGCCACTGCCTGCGAGAGAAGCGTGGATGCACATCTGGAAAGGGACTTAAGGATAGGGACAGGGCTGTCACCGTGATCTCCGGGAGCAAGTCTGGGGAAGGAGCAGAACGCCTCCCCGGGAGAAAGGAAGGAGCTGTTGGCCTTGTCCAGAAACAGTCGCAAAGCAGGAGAGCCTGCCCAGGGAAGAACAGCGGGACGGTGGCATGACAAGCGTCACCCGCTCCCAATGCGTATAGACGGAAGCCTGGCTTTAGGAAGACAGGAGGGGACGGCTAGGGCAGGCGCGCATACGCCACTCTGAGGAAGGAGTCTGGGCAGAAGGCAGGCCTGTTCTGTGTGCCTCTTGTCCCACGGGGAGAGCATCGCCGAGGCCACCTTTCCCTAGGGCAGACGTGGGCTTGCCACCAGGCGCTATAACCTGAACTCGCAGATACAGCTCCCTGGAAGAAAGGGCAGCCAGATACCATCTTCCTCCAAGAGGTGGCAGCGTTGGGGGTGGCAGCGGTGTGTCGGGGAAGAAGAGGGGACAGTCCCCCACTGCTCCCCATCCAAGTGCACGGGCGCTGTGGAGGGTTCCTGTCGCCTCTCCTTTCCTATTGCAAAGGCACTGGCGTAGTCCCCGAGTCCGCCTGAACCTCAGAGCAAAAAGCCAAGCCTAACTACGCCAGGAGATGGCAGTTGGCAGGGAGTGTCATCCTAGACCACGCAAGCTGCTGCAGGGTGGTGGCTGTTTCTGCAAGTTCAGACTGGCAGGGTGATCCCAGGGTGCGACCATGGAGCCCGGGACAAAAAAGCCCAAGAGGCACCAGCTCTCCCGCAGATCTCCTTCCCTGACGCGACAGAGCGAACGCCCAAAGCCTTGCTGAGGAAGCAGCAGCGAAGTGCGGTTCAGGCCAAGCTGAAAACCTCTGCCAAAGCATAGCAGTCGCTGGGAAAAAAGAGTCGGTTCTCTGGGCTGCTGTTGCTGCTTGCTTGAGCCTAGTATTGGCAGCACGGTGGCAGAATCCCGCATAGAGCGAAAGCCTCTTTGCCTGGGCATCCCCTCTAGGAAAGCACAGCATTCTTGGGGAAAACAGAGTCGGTTCTGTGCGATTCAGATGCCGCTTGCCTGAACATGGTCTCCGAAGCACGCTGTAAGAAACCCGCATGGAGCGAAATCCTCTTGGCCCGGGCATCCCCTGTACTTGAGAGCGAAGCGTGGTTGTGACTGTGGAAACAGTCTTAACGAAAGGTCATGAAACAGGAGAGCATGCATTGCAACAATAGCGGGCAGGTGGCAAGACAAGTGTCACCCTCTCCGTTTGCTTAGAAATCAGAGTCGGTTCTGCGGGCTGCTGCTCCTGCTTGCCTAGGCCAAGTCTCAAGGTGGGAGATACCACCCTACAGGGAAAGCCTCTTTGCCCATGCTCCTCCTCTGGGAAAGCACAGCATTCGTTGGGAAATCTGAGTCGCTTTGTGGGATGCTGCTGCTGCTTGCCTGAGCTAGTCTGCGCAGCACGGTGGAGGAAACCCGCATGGAGCGAAATTCTCTTGGCCCTAGCATCGCCACTGCCTGCGAGAGAAGCGTGGATGCACCTCTGGAAAGGGACTTAAGGATAGGGACACGGCTGTCACCGTGATCTCCGGGAGCAAGTCTGGGGAAGGAGCAGAACGCCTCCCCGGGAGAAAGGAAGGAGCTGTTGGCCTTGTCCAGAAACAGTCGCAAAGCAGGAGAGCCTGCCCAGGGAAGAACAGCGGAACGGTGGCATGACAAGCGTCACTCGCTCCCAATGCGTATAGACGGAAGCCTGGCTTTAGGAAGACAGGAGGGGACGGCTAGGGCAGGCGCGCATACGCCACTCTGAGGAAGGAGTCTGGGCAGAAGGCAGGCCTGTTCTGTATGCCTCCTGTCCCAAGCGGAGAGCATCTCCCAGGCCACCTGTCCCTAGGGCAGACGTGGGCTTGCCACCAGGCGCCATAACCTGAACTCGCAGATACAGCTCCCTGGAAGAAAGGGCAGCCAGATACCATCTTCCTCCAAGAGGTGGCAGCGTTGGGGCTGGCAGCGGTGTGTCGGGGAAGAAGAGGGGACAGTCCCCCACTGCTCCCCATCCAAGTGCACGGGCGCTGTGGAGGGTTCCTGTCGCCTCTCCTTTCCTATTGCAAAGGCACTGGCGTAGTCCCCGAGTCCGCCTGAACTCCAGAGCAAAAAGCCAAGCCTTACTACGCCAGGAGATGGCAGTTGGCAGGGAGTGTCATCCTAGACCACGCAAGCTGCTGCAGGGTGGTGGCTGTTTCTGCAAGTTCAGACTGGCAGGGTGATCCCAGGGTGCGACCATGGAGCCCGGGACAAAAAAGCCCAAGAGGCACCAGCTCTCCCGCAGATCTCCTTCCCTGACGCGACAGAGCGAACGCCCAAAGCCTTGCTGAGGAAGCAGCAGCGAAGTGCGGTTCAGGCCAAGCTGAAAACCTCTGCGAAAGCATAGCAGTCGCTGGGAAAAAAGAGTCGGTTCTCTGGGCTACTGTTGCTGCTTGCTTGAGCCTAGTATTGGCAGCACGGTGGCAGAATCCCGCATAGAGCGAAAGCCTCCTTGCCTGGGCATCCCCTGTAGGAAAGCACAGCATTCTTGGGGAAAACAGAGTCGGTTCTGTGCGATTCATATGTCGCTTGCCTGTACAGAGTCTCCGAAGCACGGTGAAAGAAACCCGCATGGAGCGAAATCCTCTTGGCCCGGGCATCCCCTCTACTTGAGAGAGAAGCGTGGTTGTGCCTGTGGAAACAGCCTTAACGAAAGGTCATGAAACAGGAGAGCATGCATTGCAACAATAGCGGACAGGTGGCAAGACAAGTGTCACCCTCTCCGTTTGCTTAGAAAGCAGAGTCGGTTCTGCGGGCTGCTGCTCCTGCTTGCCTAGGCCAAGTCTCAAGGTGGGAGAAACCACCATACAGCGAAAGCCTCTTTGCCCAGGCTCCTCCTCTGGGAAAGCACAGCATTCGTTGGGAAATCTGAGTCGTTTTGTGGGATGCTGTTGCTACTTGCCTGAGCTAGTCTGCGCAGCACGGTGGAAGAAACCCGCATGGAGCGAAATTCTCTGGGTCCTAGCATCCCCACTGCCTGCGAGAGAAGCGTGGATGCACATCTGGAAAGGGCCTTAAGGATAGGGACACGGCTGACACCGTGTTCCCCGGGAGCAAGTCTGGGGAAGGAGCAGAACGCCTCCCCGGGAGAAGAGAAGGAGCCGTTGGCCTTGTTGTCGGGAAACAGTCGCAAAGCAGGAGAGATTGCCCTGGGAAGAACAGTGGGACGGTGGCAAGACAAGCGTCACCCGCTCCCTGTGCGTAGAGACGGAAGCCTGGCTTTAGGAAGACACGAGGGGATGGTTAGGGCAGACGCGCATACTCTGCTCTGAGGAAGGAGTCTGGGCAGAAGGAAGGCCTGTTCTGTGTGCCTTTTGTCCCAAGGGGACAGCATCTCCAAGGCCACCTGTCCCTAGGCAAGATGTGGGCATGCCACCAGGCGCCATAACCTGAACTCGCAGATACAGCTCCCTGGAAGAAAGGGGAGCCAGATGACATCTTCCTCCAAGAGGTGGCAGCTTTGGGGGAGGAAGGGGGTGTGTCGTGGAAGAAGAGGGGACAGTCCCCCACAGCTCCCCATCCCAGTGCACGGGCGCTGTGCAGGGTTCCTGTCGCTTCTCCTTTCCTATGTGGAAGGCGCTGGCCTAGTCCCCAAGTGCGCCTGAACTCGACAGCAAAAAGCCAAACCTTACTACGCCAGAAGAAGGCAGTTGGCAGGGATTGTCATCCTAGACCACGCACGCAGCTGCAGGGTGGTGGCTGTGTCTGCGAGGTTCAGCCTGGCACGGTGATCCCAGGGTGCGACCATGGAGCCCGGGATAGCAAAGCCCAAGTGGAACCAGCTCTCCCGCAGATCTCCTTCCCTGACGCGACAGAGCGAACGCCCAAAGCCTTGCTGAGGAAGCAGCAGCGAAGTGCGGTTCAGGCCAAGCTGAAAACCTCTGCCAAAGCATAGCAGTCGCTGGGAAAAAAGAGTCGGTTCTCTGGGCTGCTGTTGCTGCTTGCTTGAGCCTAGTATTGGCAGCACGGTGGCAGAATCCCGCATAGAGCGAAAGCCTCTTTGCCTGGGCATCCCCTCTAAGAAAGCACAGCATTCTTGGGGAAAACAGAGTCGGTTCTGTGCGATGCAGATGCCGCTTGCCTGAACATGGTCTCCGAAGCACGCTGTAAGAAACCCGCATGGAGCGAAATCCTCTTGGCCCGGGCATCCCCTGTACTTGAGAGCGAAGCGTGGTTGTGACTGTGGAAACAGTCTTAACGAAAGGTCATGAAACAGGAGAGCATGCATTGCAACAATAGCGGGCAGGTGGCAAGACAAGTGTCACCCTCTCTGTTTGCTTAGAAATCAGAGTCTGTTCTGCGGGCTGCTCCTCCTGCTTGCCTAGGCCAAGTCTCAAGGTGGGAGATACCACCCTACAGGGAAAGCCTCTTTGCCCAGGCTCCTCCTCTGGGAAAGCACAGCATTCGTTGGGAAATCTGAGTCGCTTTGTGGGATGCTGCTGCTGCTTGCCTGAGCTAGTCTGCGCAGCACGGTGGAAGAAACCCGCATGGAGCGAAATTCTCTTGGCCCTAGCATCGCCCCTGCCTGCGAGAGAAGCGTGGATGCACATCTGGAAAGGGACTTAAGGATAGGGACACGGCTGTCACCGTGATCTCCGGGAGCAAGTCTGGGGAAGGAGCAGAACGCCTCCCCGGGAGAAGAGAAGGAGCTGTTGGCCTTGTCCAGAAACAGTCGCAAAGCAGGAGAGCCTGCCCTGGGAAGAACAGCAGGACGGTGGCATGACAAGCGTCACCCGCTCCCAATGCGTATAGACGGAAGCCTGGCTTTAGGAAGACAGGAGGGGACGGCTAGGGCAGGGGTGCATACGCCACTCTGAGGAAGGAGTCTGGGCAGAAGGCAGGCCTGTTCTGTGTGCGTCCTGTCCCAAGGGGAGAGCATCTCCGAGGCCATCTGTCCCTAGGGCAGACGTGGGCTTGCCACCAGGCGCCATAACCTGAACTCGCAGATACAGCTCCCTGGAAGAAAGGGCAGCCAGATACCATCTTCCTCCAAGAGGTGGCAGCGTTGGGGGTGGCAGCGGTGTGTCGGGGAAGAAGACGGGACAGTCCCCCACTGCTCCCCATCCAAGTGCACGGGCGCTGTGGAGGGTTCCTGTCGCCTCTCCTTTCCTATTGCAAAGGCCCTGGCGTAGTCCCCGAGTCCGCCTGAACTCCAGAGCAAAAAGCCAAGCCTTACTACGCCAGGAGATGGCAGTTGGCAGGGAGTGTCATCCTAGACCACGCAAGCTGCTGCAGGGTGGTGGCTGTTTCTGCAAGTTCAGACTGGCAGGGTGATCCCAGGGTGCGACCATGGAGCCCGGGATAGCAAAGCCCAAGAGGCACCAGCTCTCCCGCAGATCTCCTTCCCTGACGCGACAGAGCAAACGCCCAAAGCCTTGCTGAGGAAGCAGCAGCGAAGTGCGGTTCAGGCCAAGCTGAAAACCTCTGCGAAAGCATAGCAGTCGCTGGGAAAAAAGAGTCGGTTCTCTGGGCTACTGTTGCTGCTTGCTTGAGCCTAGTATTGGCTGCACGGTGGCAGAATCCCGCATAGAGCGAAAGCCTCCTTGCCTGGGCATCCCCTGTAGGAAAGCACAGCATTCTTGGGGAAAACAGAGTCGGTTCTGTGCGATGCATATGTCGCTTGCCTGTACAGAGTCTCCGAAGCACGGTGAAAGAAACCCGCATGGAGCGAAATCCTCTTGGCCCGGGCATCCCCTCTACTTGAGAGAGAAGCGTCGTGGTGCCTGTGGAAACAGCCTTAACGAAAGGTCATGAAACAGGAGAGCATGCATTGCAACAATAGCGGACAGGTGGCAACACAAGTGTCACACTCTCCGTTTGCTTAGAAATTAGAGTCGGTTCTGCGGGCTGCTGTTCCTGCTTGCCTAGGCCTAGTCTCAAGGTGGGAGAAACCACCATACAGCGAAAGCCTCTTTGCCCAGGCTCCTCCTCTGGGAAAGCACAGCATTCGTTGGGAAATCTGAGTCGGTTTGTGGGATGCTGTTGCTACTTGCCTGAGCTAGTCTGCGCAGCACGGTGGAAGAAACCCGCATGGAGCGAAATTCTCTGGGTCCTAGCATCCCCACTGCCTGCGAGAGAAGCGTGGATGCACATCTGGAAAGGGCCTTAAGGATAGGGACACGGCTGACACCGTGTTCCCCGGGAGCAAGTCTGGGGAAGGAGCAGAACGCCTCCCCGGGAGAAGAGAAGGAGCCGTTGGCCTTGTTGTCGGGAAAGAGTCGCAAAGCAGGAGAGATTGCCCTGGGAAGAACAGTGGGACGGTGGCAAGACAAGCGTCACCCGCTCCCTGTGCGTAGAGACGGAAGCCTGGCTTTAGGAAGACACGAGGGGATGGCTAGGGCAGACGCGCATACTCTGCTCTGAGGAAGGAGTCTGGGCAGAAGGAAGGCCTGTTCTGTGTGCCTTTTGTCCCAAGGGGACAGCATCTCCAAGGCCACCTGTCCCTAGGCAAGATGTGGGCATGCCACCAGGCGCCATAACCTGAACTCGCAGATACAGCTCCCTGGAAGAAAGGGGAGCCAGATGACATCTTCCTCCAAGAGGTGGCAGCTTTGGGGGAGGAAGGGGGTGTGTCGTGGAAGAAGAGGGGACAGTCCCCCACAGCTCCCCATCCCAGTGCACGGGCGCTGTGCAGGGTTCCTGTCGCTTCTCCTTTCCTATGTGGAAGGCGCTGGCCTAGTCCCCAAGTGCGCCTGAACTCGACAGCAAAAAGCCAAGCCTTACTACGCCAGAAGAAGGCAGTTGGCAGGGATTGTCATCCTAGACCACGCACGCTGCTGCAGGGTGGTGGCTGTGTCTGCGAGGTTCAGCCTGGCACGGTGATCCCAGGGTGCGACCATGGAGCCCGGGATAGCAAAGCCCAAGTGGAACCAGCTCTCCCGCAGATCTCCTTCCCTGACGCGACAGAGCAAATGCCCAAAGCCTTGCTGAGGAAGCAGCAGCGAAGTGCGGTTCAGGCCAAGCTGAAAACCTCTGCCAAAGCATAGCAGTCGCTGGGAAAAAAGAGTCGGTTCTCTGGGCTGCTGTTGCTGCTTGCTTGAGCCTAGTATTGGCAGCACGGTGGCAGAATCCCGCATAGAGCGAAAGCCTCTTTGCCTGGGCATCCCCTCTAGGAAAGCACAGCATTCTTGGGGAAAACAGAGTCGGTTCTGTGCGATGCAGATGCCGCTTGCCTGAACATGGTCTCCGAAGCACGCTGTAAGAAACCCGCATGGAGCGAAATCCTCTTGGCCCGGGCATCCCCTGTACTTGAGAGCGAAGCGTGGTTGTGACTGTGGAAACAGTCTTAACGAAAGGTCATGAAACAGGAGAGCATGCATTGCAACAATAGCGGGCAGGTGGCAAGACAAGTGTCACCCTCTCTGTTTGCTTAGAAATCAGAGTCTGTTCTGCGGGCTGCTCCTCCTGCTTGCCTAGGCCAAGTCTCAAGGTGGGAGATACCACCCTACAGGGAAAGCCTCTTTGCCCAGGCTCCTCCTCTGGGAAAGCACAGCATTCGTTGGGAAATCTGAGTCGCTTTGTGGGATGCTGCTGCTGCTTGCCTGAGCTAGTCTGCGCAGCACGGTGGAAGAAACCCGCATGGAGCGAAATGCTCTTGGCCCTAGCATCGCCCCTGCCTGCGAGAGAAGCGTGGATGCACATCTGGAAAGGGACTTAAGGATAGGGACACGGCTGTCACCGTGATCTCCGGGAGCAAGTCTGGGGAAGGAGCAGAACGCCTCCCCGGGAGAAGAGAAGGAGCTGTTGGCCTTGTCTAGAAACAGTCGCAAAGCAGGAGAGCCTGCCCTGGGAAGAACAGCGGGACGGTGGCATGACAAGCGTCACCCGCTCCCAATGCGTATAGACGGAAGCCTGGCTTTAGGAAGACAGGAAGGGACGGCTAGGGCAGGGGTGCATACGCCACTCTGAGGAAGGAGTCTGGGCAGAAGGCAGGCCTGTTCTGTGTGCGTCCTGTCCCAAGGGGAGAGCATCTCCGAGGCCATCTGTCCCTAGGGCAGACGTGGGCTTGCCACCAGGCGCCATAACCTGAACTCGCAGATACAGCTCCCTGGAAGAAAGGGCAGCCAGATACCATCTTCCTCCAAGAGGTGGCAGCGTTGGGGGTGGCAGCGGTGTGTCGGGGAAGAAGTCGGGACAGTCCCCCACTGCTCCCCATCCAAGTGCACGGGCGCTGTGGAGGGTTCCTGTCGCCTCTCCTTTCCTATTGCAAAGGCCCTGGCGTAGTCCCCGAGTCCGCCTGAACTCCAGAGCAAAAAACCAAGCCTTACTACGCCAGGAGATGGCAGTTGGCAGGGAGTGTCATCCTAGACCACGCAAGCTGCTGCAGGGTGGTGGCTGTTTCTGCAAGTTCAGACTGGCAGGGTGATCCCAGGGTGCGACCATGGAGCCCGGGATAGCAAAGCCCAAGAGGCACCAGCTCTCCCGCAGATCTCCTTCCCTGACGCGACAGAGCAAACGCCCAAAGCCTTGCTGAGGAAACAGCAGCGAAGTGCGGTTCAGGCCAAGCTGAAAACCTCTGCGAAAGCATAGCAGTCGCTGGGAAAAAAGAGTCGGTTCTCTGGGCTACTGTTGCTGCTTGCTTGAGCCTAGTATTGGCTGCACGGTGGCAGAATCCCGCATAGAGCGAAAGCCTCCTTGCCTGGGCATCCCCTCTAGGAAAGCACAGCATTCTTGGGGAAAACAGAGTCGGTTCTGTGCGATGCATATGTCGCTTGCCTGTACAGAGTCTCCGAAGCACGGTGAAAGAAACCCGCATGGAGCGAAATCCTCTTGGCCCGGGCATCCCCTCTACTTGAGAGAGAAGCGTGGTTGTGCCTGTGGAAACAGCCTTAACGAAAGGTCATGAAACAGGAGAGCATGCATTGCAACAATAGCGGACAGGTGGCAACACAAGTGTCACACTCTCCGTTTGCTTAGAAATTAGAGTCGGTTCTGCGGGCTGCTGTTCCTGCTTGCCTAGGCCTAGTCTCAAGGTGGGAGAAACCACCATACAGCGAAAGCCTCTTTGCCCAGGCTCCTCCTCTGGGAAAGCACAGCATTCGTTGGGAAATCTGAGTCGGTTTGTGGGATGCTGTTGCTACTTGCCTGAGCTAGTCTGCGCAGCACGGTGGAAGAAACCCGCATGGAGCGAAATTCTCTGGGTCCTAGCATCCCCACTGCCTGCGAGAGAAGCGTGGATGCACATCTGGAAAGGGCCTTAAGGATAGGGACACGGCTGACACCGTGTTCCCCGGGAGCAAGTCTGGGGAAGGAGCAGAACGCCTCCCCGGGAGAAGAGAAGGAGCCGTTGGCCTTGTTGTCGGGAAACAGTCGCAAAGCAGGAGAGATTGCCCTGGGAAGAACAGTGGGACGGTGGCAAGACAAGCGTCACCCGCTCCCTGTGCGTAGAGACGGAAGCCTGGCTTTAGGAAGACACGAGGGGATGGCTAGGGCAGACGCGCATACTCTGCTCTGAGGAAGGAGTCTGGGCAGAAGGAAGGCCTGTTCTGTGTGCCTTTTGTCCCAAGGGGACAGCATCTCCAAGGCCACCTGTCCCTAGGCAAGATGTGGGCATGCCACCAGGCGCCATAACCTGAACTCGCAGATACAGCTCCCTGGAAGAAAGGGGAGCCAGATGACATCTTCCTCCAAGAGGTGGCAGCTTTGGGGGAGGAAGGGGGTGTGTCGTGGAAGAAGAGGGGACAGTCCCCCACAGCTCCCCATCCCAGTGCACGGGCGCTGTGCAGGGTTCCTGTCGCTTCTCCTTTCCTATGTGGAAGGCGCTGGCCTAGTCCCCAAGTGCGCCTGAACTCGACAGCAAAAAGCCAAGCCTTACTACGCCAGAAGAAGGCAGTTGGCAGGGATTGTCATCCTAGACCACGCACGCTGCTGCAGGGTGGTGGCTGTGTCTGCGAGGTTCAGCCTGGCACGGTGATCCCAGGGTGCGACCATGGAGCCCGGGATAGCAAAGCCCAAGTGGAACCAGCTCTCCCGCAGATCTCCTTCCCTGACGCGACAGAGCAAATGCCCAAAGCCTTGCTGAGGAAGCAGCAGCGAAGTGCGGTTCAGGCCAAGCTGAAAACCTCTGCCAAAGCATAGCAGTCGCTGGGAAAAAAGAGTCGGTTCTCTGGGCTGCTGTTGCTGCTTGCTTGAGCCTAGTATTGGCAGCACGGTGGCAGAATCCCGCATAGAGCGAAAGCCTCTTTGCCTGGGCATCCCCTCTAGGAAAGCACAGCATTCTTGGGGAAAACAGAGTCGGTTCTGTGCGATGCAGATGCCGCTTGCCTGAACATGGTCTCCGAAGCACGCTGTAAGAAACCCGCATGGAGCGAAATCCTCTTGGCCCGGGCATCCCCTGTACTTGAGAGCGAAGCGTGGTTGTGACTGTGGAAACAGTCTTAACGAAAGGTCATGAAACAGGAGAGCATGCATTGCAACAATAGCGGGCAGGTGGCAAGACAAGTGTCACCCTCTCTGTTTGCTTAGAAATCAGAGTCTGTTCTGCGGGCTGCTCCTCCTGCTTGCCTAGGCCAAGTCTCAAGGTGGGAGATACCACCCCACAGGGAAAGCCTCTTTGCCCAGGCTCCTCCTCTGGGAAAGCACAGCATTCGTTGGGAAATCTGAGTCGCTTTGTGGGATGCTGCTGCTGCTTGCCTGAGCTAGTCTGCGCAGCACGGTGGAAGAAACCCGCATGGAGCGAAATTCTCTTGGCCCTAGCATCGCCACTGCCTGCGAGAGAAGCGTGGATGCACATCTGGAAAGGGACTTAAGGATAGGGACACGGCTGTCACCGTGATTTCCGGGAGCAAGTCTGGGGAAGGAGCAGAACGCCTCCCCGGGAGAAAGGAAGGAGCTGTTGGCCTTGTCCAGAAACAGTCGCAAAGCAGGAGAGCCTTCCCAGGGAAGAACAGCGGGACGGTGGCATGACAAGCGTCACCCGCTCCCAATGCGTATAGACGGAAGCCTGGCTTTAGGAAGACAGGAGGGGACGGCTAGGGCAGGCGCGCATACGCCACTCTGAGGAAGGAGTCTGGGCAGAAGGCAGGCCTGTTCTGTGTGCCTCCTGTCCCAAGGGGAGAGCATCTCCGAGGCCACCTGTCTCTAGGGCAGACGTGGGCTTGCCACCAGGCGCCATAACCTGAACTCGCAGATACAGCTCCCTGGAAGAAAGGGCAGCCAGATACCATCTTCCTCCAAGAGGTGGCAGCGTTGGGGGTGGCAGCGGTTTGTCGGGGAAGAAGAGGGGACAGTCCCCCACTGCTCCCCATCCAAGTGCACGGGCGCTGTGGAGGGTTCTTGTCGCCTCTCCTTTCCTATTGCAAAGGCACTGGCGTAGTCCCCGAGTCCGCCTGAACCTCAGAGCAAAAAGCCAAGCCTTACTACGCCAGGAGATGGCAGTTGGCAGGGAGTGTCATCCTAGACCACGCAAGCTGCTGCAGGGTGGTGGCTGTTTCTGCAAGTTCAGACTGGCAGGGTGATCCCAGGGTGCGACCATGGAGCCCGGGACAAAAAAGCCCAAGAGGCACCAGCTCTCCCGCAGATCTCCTTCCCTGACGCGACAGAGCGAACGCCCAAAGCCTTGATGAGGAATCAGCAGCGAAGTGCGGTTCAGGCCAAGCTGAAAACCTCTGCGAAAGCATAGCAGTCGCTGGGAAAAAAGAGTCGGTTCTCTGGGCTACTGTTGCTGCTTGCTTGAGCCTAGTATTGGCAGCACGGTGGCAGAATCCCGCATAGAGCGAAAGCCTCCTTGCCTGGGCATCCCCTCTAGGAAAGCACAGCATTCTTGGGGAAAACAGAGTCGGTTCTGTGCGATGCATATGTCGCTTGCCTGTACAGAGTCTCCGAAGCACGGTGAAAGAAACCCGCATGGAGCGAAATCCTCTTGGCCCGGGCATCCCCTCTACTTGAGAGAGAAGCGTGGTTGTGCCTGTGGAAACAGCCTTAACGAAAGGTCATGAAACAGGAGAGCATGCATTGCAACAATAGCGGACAGGTGGCAAGACAAGTGTCACCCTCTCCGTTTGCTTAGAAATCAGAGTCGGTTCTGCGGGCTGCTGCTCCTGCTTGCCTAGGCCAAGTCTCAAGGTGGGAGAAACCACCATACAGCGAAAGCCTCTTTGCCCAGGCTCCTCCTCTGGGAAAGCACAGCATTCGTTGGGAAATCTGAGTCGTTTTGTGGGATGCTGTTGCTACTTGCCTGAGCTAGTCTGCGCAGCACGGTGGAAGAAACCCGCATGGAGCGAAATTCTCTGGGTCCTAGCATCCCCACTGCCTGCGAGAGAAGCGTGGATGCACATCTGGAAAGGGCCTTAAGGATAGGGACACGGCTGACACCGTGTTCACCGGGAGCAAGTCTGGGGAAGGAGCAGAACGCCTCCCCGGGAGAAGAGAAGGAGCCGTTGGCCTTGTTGTCGGGAAAGAGTCGCAAAGCAGGAGAGATTGCCCTGGGAAGAACAGTGGGACGGTGGCAAGACAAGCGTCACCCGCTCCCTGTGCGTAGAGACGGAAGCCTGGCTTTAGGAAGACACGAGGGGATGGCTAGGGCAGACGCGCATACTCTGCTCTGAGGAAGGAGTCTGGGCAGAAGGAAGGCCTGTTCTGTGTGCCTTTTGTCCCAAGGGGACAGCATCTCCAAGGCCACCTGTCCCTAGGCAAGATGTGGGCATGCCACCAGGCGCCATAACCTGAACTCGCAGATACAGCTCCCTGGAAGAAAGGGCAGCCAGATGACATCTTCCTCCAAGAGGTGGCAGCTTTGGGGGAGGAAGGGGGTGTGTCGTGGAAGAAGAGGGGACAGTCCCCCACAGCTCCCCATCCCAGTGCACGGGCGCTGTGCAGGGTTCCTGTCGCTTCTCCTTTCCTATGTGGAAGGCGCTGGCCTAGTCCCCAAGTCCGCCTGAAATCGAGAGCAAAAAGCCAAGCCTTACTACGCCAGAAGAAGGCAGTTGGCAGGGATTGTCATCCTAGACCACGCACGCTGCTGCAGGGTGGTGGCTGTGTCTGCGAGGTTCAGCCTGGCACGGTGATCCCAGGGTGCGACCATGGAGCCCGGGATAGCAAAGCCCAAGTGGAACCAGCTCTCCCGCAGATCTCCTTCCCTGACGCGACAGAGCAAACGCCCAAAGCCTTGCTGAGGAAGCAGCAGCGAAGTGCGGTTCAGGCCAAGCTGAAAACCTCTGCCAAAGCATAGCAGTCGCTGGGAAAAAAGAGTCGGTTCTCTGGGCTGCTGTTGCTGCTTGCTTGAGCCTAGTATTGGCAGCACGGTGGCAGAATCCCGCATAGAGCGAAAGCCTCTTTGCCTGGGCATCCCCTCTAAGAAAGCACAGCATTCTTGGGGAAAACAGAGTCGGTTCTGTGCGATGCAGATGCCGCTTGCCTGAACATGGTCTCCGAAGCACGCTGTAAGAAACCCGCATGGAGCGAAATCCTCTTGGCCCGGGCATCCCCTGTACTTGAGAGCGAAGCGTGGTTGTGACTGTGGAAACAGTCTTAACGAAAGGTCATGAAACAGGAGAGCATGCATTGCAACAATAG